>NW_022145611.1:3840648-4440648 GCF_000002235.5 Strongylocentrotus purpuratus
ATTTCCTCCTCAACAAAGGAAAATACATTTGATACTCTTTCTTTATTTAACAAGCGGCTCTCTGAATTAGTTAGAATACCTCTTTTGCTACATCTACAACAAAGTATTAATATGTAAAAAATACATGGAGATTACCAGTGGTGACACATTGGTCTAGTGGATAGGCAAACGCCTGGCATCTGGAGGTATCGGGTTCGACTCCAGCTTTTTTAGTGCTTTTTTTTTTATTTTTTTTTTATTTTTTTTTTATAAATCTTTGAAAAATAAAACTGATGTTAAACCCATTTTTATCTCACTCAAAGAGTGATAAAATAATTATTGTTGGCAGTAATGTTGATGTATGGGAAAGGGTTCCAAATCTCAATATGTCAATGGATTCCTCAAACAAATTGAAGAAGGGCCTATGGTGAGGGGAGCAGCTGAGTGTAGGAAAGAGTGTAAGGGAGCCCCTTTGGGGGTCTTTTTTTTCCTTTTTTTTGACACGGTCGTCACCTAGCTGGCGGTCGTCAGCGTAGCCAGTGGCCGGTAGCGTTAGCCCCAAAGCCATGTCCAATTTTTAAACTACCTTACTTTCTTCCTTTTATTCACTCTGTACACTCCCATGCCTTCCTTTTCGAGTCTGTAAACAACTTTACAACATGAATTCAATGATGGGCAAGGTTTACTTCTCATATGAGAGCCCCCTAACTTCGCGAGTTGATTCAAGCCAATATGGGCTAACAACTGGCCTGCATACCCGAGCAGAATCATTTTGTGCTCGACAAACACACACAGCCTTGGGTAAGAGGTCCCAATATTATTAATTTTTTAGTTATATTTTTTCATTGACAGTATACTATTAACTATCAGGAATATTGGATGCTCTGTTTCAAATACAGTCCAGATTGCCGCGCAATGAATTCTCATGCTTCTTGTCCAAAAACCATATCTAACTGGTTTTTAAAACGGTATCATTTCAATTTCCATTTCCTCCTCAACAAAGGAGAAAATAACATTTGATACTCTTTCTTTATTTAACAAGCGGCTCTCTGAATTAGTTAGAATACTCTTTTGCTACATCTACAACAAGAAGTATTAATATGTAAAAAAATACATGGAGATTACCAGTGTGACACATTGGTCAGTGGATAGGCAAACGCCTGGCATCTGGAAGGTATCGGGTTCGACTCCCAGCTTTTTTAGTGCTTTTTTTTTTTATTTTTTTTTATTTTTTTTTTTTATAAATCTTTGAAAAATAAAACTGATGTTAAACCCATTTTTATCTCACTCAAAGAGTGATAAAATAATATTGTTGGCAGTAATGTTGATGTATGGGAAAGGGTTCCAAATCTCATATTCAATGGATTCCTCAAACAAAATTGAAGAAAGGGCCTATGGTGAGGGGAGCAGCTGAGTGTAGGAAAGAGTGTAAGGGAGCCCCTTTGGGGGTCTTTTTTTTCCTTTTTTTTGACACGGTCGTCACCTAGCTGGCGGTCGTCAGCGTAGCCAGTGGCCGGTAGCGTTAGCCCCAAAGCCATGTCCATTTTTAAACTACATTACTTTCTTCCTTTTATCACTCTGTACACTCCCATGCCTTCCTTTTTCGAGTCTGTAAACACTTTACAACATGAATTCAATGATGGGCAGGTTTTACTTCTCATATGAGAGCCCCCTAACTTCGCGAGTTGATTCAAGCCCAATATGGGCTAACAACTGGCCTGCATACCCGAGCAGAATCATTTTGTGCTCGACAAAGACACACAGCCTTGGGTAAAGAGGTCCAATATTATTAATTTTTTTTAGTTATTTTTTCATTGACGTATACTATTAACTATCGGAATATTGGATGCTCTGTTTCAAATACAGTCCAGATTGCCGCGCAATGAATTATCTCATGCTTCTTGTCCAAAAACCATATCTAACTGTTTTTAAAACGGTATCATTTCAATTTCCATTTCCTCCTCAACAAAGGAGAAAATAACATTTGATACTCTTTCTTTATAACAAGCGCTCTCTGAATTAGTTAGAATCCTCTTTTGCTACATCTACAACAAGAAGTATTAATATGTAAAAAAATACATGGAGATTACCAGTGTGACACATTGGTCTAGTGGATAGGCAAACGCCTGGCATCTGGAAGGTATCGGGTTCGACTCCCAGCTTTTTTTAGTGCTTTTTTTTTTATTTTTTTTTTATTTTTTTTTTTTTATAAATCTTTGAAAAATAAAAACTGATGTTAAACCCATTTTTATCTCACTCAAAGAGTGATAAAATAATTATTGTTGGCAGTAATGTTGATGTATGGGAAAGGGTTCCAAATCTCAATATGTCAATGGATTCCTCAAACAAAATTGAAGAAAGGGCCTATGGTGAGGGGGGAGCAGCTGAGTGTAGGAAAGAGTGTAAGGGAGCCCCTTTGGGGTCTTTTTTTCCTTTTTTTTGACACGGTCGTCACCTAGCTGCGGTCGTCAGCGTAGCCAGTGGCCGGTAGCGTTAGCCCCAAAGCCATGTCCAATTTTTAAACTACATTACTTTCTTCCTTTTATTCACTCTGTACACTCCCATGCCTTCCTTTTCGAGTCTGTAAACAACTTTACAACATGATTCAATGATGGGCAAGGTTTTACTTCTCATATGAGAGCCCCCTAACTTCGCGAGTTGATTCAAGCCCAATATGGGCTAACACTGGCCTGCATACCCGAGCAGAATCATTTTGTGCTCGACAAAGACACACAGCCTTGGGTAAAGAGGTCCAATATTATTAATTTTTTTAGTTTATATTTTTTCACATTGACAGTATACTTTAACTATCAGGAATATTGGATGCTCTGTTTCAAATACAGTCCAGATTGCCGCGCAATGAATATCTCATGCTTCTTGTCCAAAAACCATATCTAACTGGTTTTTAAAACGGTATCATTTCAATTTCCATTTCCTCCTCAACAAAGGAGAAAATAACATTTGATACTCTTTCTTTATTTAACAAGCGGCTCTCTGAATTAGTTAGAATACCTCTTTTGCTACATCTACAACAAGAAGTATTATATGTAAAAAAAATACATGGAGATACCAGTGTGACACATTGGTCTAGTGGATAGGGCAAACGCCTGGCATCTGGAGGTATCGGGTTCGACTCCCAGCTTTTTAGTGCTTTTTTTTTATTTTTTTTTTATTTTTTTTTTTATAATCTTTGAAAAATAAAACTGATGTTAAACCCATTTTATCTCACTCAAAGAGTGATAAAATATTTATTGTTGGCAGTAATGTTGATGTATGGAAAGGGTTCCAATCTCAATATGTCAATGGATTCCTCAAACAAAATTGAAGAAGGGCCTATGGTGAGGGGGGAGCAGCTGAGTGTAGGAAAGAGTGTAAGGGAGCCCCCTTTGGGGGTCTTTTTTTCCTTTTTTTTGACACGGTCGTCACCTAGCTGGCGGTCGTCAGCGTAGCCAGTGGCCGGTAGCGTTTCCCCAAAGCCATGTCCAATTTTTAAACTACATTACTTTCTTCCTTTTATTCACTCTGTACACTCCCATGCCTTCTTTTCGAGTCTGTAACAACTTTACAACATGATTCATGATGGGCAAGGTTTTACTTCTCATATGAGAGCCCCCTAACTTCGCGAGTTGATTCAAGCCCAATATGGGCTAACACTGGCCTGCATACCCGAGCAGAATCATTTTGTGCTCGACAAAGACACACAGCCTTGGTAAAGAGGTCCAATATTATTAATTTTTTTAGTTAATTTTTTCATTGACAGTATACTATTAACTATCAGGATATTGGATGCTCTGTTTCAAATACAGTCCAGATTGCCGCGCAATGAAATTATCTCATGCTTCTTGTCCAAAAACCATATCTAACTGGTTTTTAAAACGGTATCATTTCAATTTCCATTTCCTCCTCAACAAAGGAGAAAATAAACATTTGATACTCTTTCTTATTTAACAAGCGGCTCTCTGATTAGTTAGAATACCTCTTTTGCTACATCTACAACAAGAAGTATTAATATGTAAAAAAATACATGGAGATTACCAGTGTGACACATGGTCTAGTGGATAGGCAAACGCCTGGCATCTGGAAGGTATCGGGTTCGACTCCCAGCTTTTTTAGTGCTTTTTTTTTTATTTTTTTTTATTTTTTTTTTTTTATAATCTTTGAAAAATAAAAACTGATGTTAAACCCATTTTATCTCACTCAAAGAGTGATAAAATAATTATTGTTGGCAGTAATGTTGATGTATGGAAAGGGTTCCAAATCTCAATATGTCAATGGATTCCTCAAACAAAATTGAAGAAAGGGCCTATGGTGAGGGGGGAGCAGCTGAGTGTTAGGAAAGAGTGTAAGGGAGCCCCTTTGGGGTCTTTTTTTTCCTTTTTTTTGACACGGTCGTCACCTAGCTGGCGGTCGTCAGCGTAGCCAGTGGCCGGTAGCGTTAGCCCCAAAGCCATGTCCATTTTTAAAACTACATTACTTTCTTCCTTTTATTCACTCTGTACACTCCCATGCCTTCCTTTTCGAGTCTGTAAACAACTTTACAACATGAATTCAATGATGGGCAAGGTTTTACTTCTCATATGAGAGCCCCCTAACTTCGCGAGTTGATTCAAGCCCAATATGGGCTAACAACTGGCCTGCATACCCGAGCAGAATCATTTTGTGCTCGACAAAGACACACACCCTTGGGTAAAGAGGTCCAATATTATTAATTTTTTTAGTTATATTTTTTCATTGACAGTATACTATTAACTATCAGGAATATTGGATGCTCTGTTTCAAATACAGTCCAGATTGCCGCGCAATGAATTATCTCATGCTTCTTGTCCAAAACCATATCTAACTGGTTTTTAAACGGTATCATTTCATTTCCATTTCCTCCTCAACAAAGGAGAAAATAACATTTGATACTCTTTCTTTATTTACAAGCGGCTCTCTGAATTAGTTAGAATACCTCTTTTGCTACATCTACAACAAGAAGTATTAATATGTAAAAAAATACATGGAGATTACAGTGTGACACATTGGTCTAGTGGATAGGCAAACGCCTGGCATCTGGAAGGTATCGGGTTCGACTCCCAGCTTTTTTAGTGCTTTTTTTTTATTTTTTTTTTATTTTTTTTTTTTATAAATCTTTGAAAAATAAAAACTGATGTTAAACCCATTTTTATCTCACTCAAAGAGTGATAAAATAATTATTGTTGGCAGTAATGTTGATGTATGGGAAAGGGTTCCAAATCTCATATGTCAATGGATTCCTCAAACAAAATTGAAGAAAGGGCCTATGGTGAGGGGGAGCAGCTGAGTGTAGGAAAGAGTGTAAGGGAGCCCCTTTGGGGGTCTTTTTTTCTTTTTTTTGACACGGTCGTCACCTAGCTGGCGGTCGTCAGCGTAGCCAGTGGCCGGTAGCGTTAGCCCCACCCATGTCCAATTTTTAAACTACATTACTTTCTTCCTTTTATTCACTCTGTACACTCCCATGCCTTCCTTTTCGAGTCTGTAAACAACTTTACAACATGAATTCAATGATGGGCAAGGTTTTACTTCTCATATGAGAGCCCCTAACTTCGCGAGTGATTCAAGCCCAATATGGGCTAACAACTGGCCTGCATACCCGAGCAGAATCATTTTGTGCTCGACAAAGACACACAGCCTGGGTAAAGAGGTCCAATATTATTATTTTTTTTAGTTATATTTTTTCATTGACAGTATACTATTAACTATCAGGAATATTGGATGCTCTGTTTCAAATACAGTCCAGATTGCCGCGCAATGAATTATCTCATGCTTCTTGTCCAAAAACCATATCTAACTGGTTTTTAAAACGGTATCATTTCATTTCCATTTCCTCCTCAACAAAGGAGAAAATAACATTTGATACTCTTTCTTTATTTAACAAGCGGCTCTCTGAATTAGTTAGAATACCTCTTTTGCTACATCTACAACAAGAAGTATTAATATGTAAAAAAAATACATGGAGATTACCAGTGTGACACATTGGTCTAGTGGATAGGCAAACGCCTGGCATCTGGAAGGTATCGGGTTCGACTCCCAGCTTTTTTAGTGCTTTTTTTTTTTATTTTTTTTATTTTTTTTTTTTATAAATCTTTGAAAAATAAAAACTGATGTTAAACCCATTTTTATCTCACTCAAAGAGTGATAAATAATTATTGTTGGCAGTAATGTTGATGTATGGGAAAGGGTTCCAAATCTCAATATGTCAATGGATTCCTCAAACAAAATTGAAGAAAGGGCCTATGGTGAGGGGGGAGCAGCTGAGTGTAGGAAAGAGTGTAAGGGAGCCCCTTTGGGGGTCTTTTTTTTTTCCTTTTTTTTGACACGGTCGTCACCTAGCTGGCGGTCGTCAGCGTAGCCAGTGGCCGGTAGCGTTAGCCCCAAAGCCATGTCCAATTTTTAAACTACATTACTTTCTTCCTTTTATTCACTCTGTACACTCCCATGCCTTCCTTTTCGAGTCTGTAAACAACTTTACAACATGAATTCAATGATGGGCAAGGTTTTACTTCTCATATGAGAGCCCCCTAACTTCGCGAGTTGATTCAAGCCCAATATGGGCTAACAACTGGCCTGCATACCCGAGCAGAATCATTTTGTGCTCGACAAAGACACACAGCCTTGGGTAAAGAGGTCCAATATTATTAATTTTTTTAGTTTATTTTTTTCATTGACAGTATACTATTAACTATCAGGAATATTGGATGCTCTGTTTCAAATACAGTCCAGATTGCCGCGCAATGAATTATCTCATGCTTCTTGTCCAAAAACCATATCTAACTGGTTTTAAAACGGTATCATTTCAATTTCCATTTCTCCTCAACAAAGGAGAAAATAACATTTGATACTCTTCTTTATTTAACAAGCGGCTCTCTGAATTAGTTAGAATACCTCTTTTGCTACATCTACAACAAGAAGTATTAATATGTAAAAAAATACATGGAGATTACCAGTGTGACACATTGGTCTAGTGGATAGGCAAACGCCTGGCATCTGGAAGGTATCGGGTTCGACTCCCAGCTTTTTTAGTGCTTTTTTTTTTATTTTTTTTTATTTTTTTTTTTATAAATCTTTGAAAAATAAAAACTGATGTTAAACCCATTTTTATCTCACTCAAAGAGTGATAAAATAATTATTGTTGGCAGTAATGTTGATGTATGGGAAAGGGTTCCAAATCTCAATATGTCAATGGATTCCTCAAACAAATTGAAGAAAGGGCCTATGGTGAGGGGGGAGCAGCTGAGTGTAGGAAAGAGTGTAAGGGAGCCCCTTTGGGGGTCTTTTTTTTCCTTTTTTTTGACACGGTCGTCACCTAGCTGGCGGTCGTCAGCGTAGCCAGTGGCCGGTAGCGTTAGCCCCAAAGCCATGTCCAATTTTTAAACTACATTACTTTCTTCCTTTTATTCACTCTGTACACTCCCATGCCTTCCTTTTCGAGTCTGTAAACAACTTTACAACATGAATTCAATGATGGGCAAGGTTTTACTTCTCATATGAGAGCCCCCTAACTTCGCGAGTTGATTCAGCCCAATATGGGCTAACAACTGGCCTGCATACCCGAGCAGAATCATTTTGTGCTCGACAAAGACACACAGCCTTGGGTAAAGAGTCCAATATTATTAATTTTTTTAGTTATATTTTTCATTGACAGTATACTATTAACTATCAGGAATATTGGATGCTCTGTTTCAAATACAGTCCAGATTGCCGCGCAATGAATTATCTCATGCTTCTTGTCCAAAAACCATATCTAACTGGTTTTTAAAACGGTATCATTTCAATTTCCATTTCCTCCTCAACAAAGGAGAAAATAACATTTGATACTCTTTCTTTATTTACAAGCGGCTCTCTGAATTAGTTAGAATACCTCTTTTGCTACATCTACAACAAGAAGTATTAATATGTAAAAAAAATACATGGAGATTACCAGTGTGACACATTGGTCTAGTGGATAGGCAAAAACGCCTGGCATCTGGAAGGTATCGGGTTCGACTCCCAGCTTTTTTAGTGCTTTTTTTTTTATTTTTTTTTATTTTTTTTTTTTATAAATCTTTGAAAAATAAAAACTGATGTTAAACCCATTTTTATCTCACTCAAAGAGTGATAAAATAATTATTGTTGGCAGTAATGTTGATGTATGGGAAAGGGTTCCAAATCTCAATATGTCAATGGATTCCTCAAACAAAATTGAAGAAAGGGCCTATGGTGAGGGGGGAGCAGCTGAGTGTAGGAAAGAGTGTAAGGGAGCCCCTTTGGGGGTCTTTTTTTTCCTTTTTTTTGACACGGTCGTCACCTAGCTGGCGGTCGTCAGCGTAGCCAGTGGCCGGTAGCGTTAGCCCCAAAGCCATGTCCATTTTTAAACTACATTACTTTCTTCCTTTTATTCACTCTGTACACTCCCATGCCTTCCTTTTCGAGTCTGTAAACAACTTTACAACATGAATTCAATGATGGGCAAGGTTTTCTTCTCATATGAGAGCCCCCTAACTTCGCGAGTTGATTCAAGCCCAATATGGGCTAACAACTGGCCTGCATACCCGAGCAGAATCATTTTGTGCTCGACAAAGACACACAGCTTGGGTAAAGAGGTCCAATATTATTAATTTTTTTAGTTATATTTTTTCATTGACAGTATACTATTAACTATCAGGAATATTGGATGCTCTGTTTCAAATACAGTCCAGATTGCCGCGCAATGAATTATCTCATGCTTCTTGTCCAAAAACCATATCTAACTGGTTTTTAAAACGGTATCATTTCAATTTCCATTTCCTCCTCAACAAAGGAGAAAATAACATTTGATACTCTTCTTTATTTAACAAGCGGCTCTCTGAATTAGTTAGAATACCTCTTTTGCTACATCTACAACAAGAAGTATTAATATGTAAAAAAATACATGGAGATTACCAGTGTGACACATTGGTCTAGTGGATAGGCAAACGCCTGGCATCTGGAAGGTATCGGGTTCGACTCCCAGCTTTTTAGTGCTTTTTTTTTTAT
This sequence comes from Strongylocentrotus purpuratus, assembly GCF_000002235.5. Taxonomy (NCBI): domain Eukaryota; kingdom Metazoa; phylum Echinodermata; class Echinoidea; order Camarodonta; family Strongylocentrotidae; genus Strongylocentrotus; species Strongylocentrotus purpuratus. The sequence goes on from NW_022145611.1 coordinate 3,849,640, forward strand.
TTTTTTTTATTTTTTTTTTTTATAAATCTTTGAAAAATAAAAACTGATGTTAAACCCATTTTTCTCACTCAAAGAGTGATAAAATAATTATTGTTGGCAGTAATGTTGATGTATGGGAAAGGGTTCCAAATCTCAATAGTCAATGGATTCCTCAAACAAAATTGAAGAAAGGGCCTATGGTGAGGGGGGAGCAGCTGAGTGTAGGAAAGAGTGTAAGGGAGCCCCTTTGGGGGTCTTTTTTTCCTTTTTTTTGACACGGTCGTCACCTAGCTGGCGGTCGTCAGCGTAGCCAGTGGCCGGTAGCGTTAGCCCCAAAGCCATGTCCAATTTTTAAACTACATTACTTTCTTCCTTTTATTCACTCTGTACACTCCCATGCCTTCCTTTTCGAGTCTGTAAACAACTTTACAACATGAATTCAATGATGGGCAAGGTTTTACTTCTCATATGAGAGCCCCCTAACTTCGCGAGTTGATTCAAGCCCAATATGGGCTAACAACTGGCCTGCATACCCGAGCAGAATCATTTTGTGCTCGACAAAGACACACAGCCTTGGGTAAAGAGGTCCAATATTATTAATTTTTTTAGTTATATTTTTTCATTGACAGTATACTATTAACTATCAGGAATATTGGATGCTCTGTTTCAAATACAGTCCAGATTGCCGCGCAATGAATTATCTCATGCTTCTTGTCCAAAAACCATATCTAACTGGTTTTTAAAACGGTATCATTTCAATTTCCATTTCCTCCTCAACAAAGGAGAAATAACATTTGATACTCTTTCTTTATTTAACAAGCGGCTCTCTGAATTAGTTAGAATACCTCTTTTGCTACATCTACAACAAGAAGTATTAATATGTAAAAAAATACATGGAGATTACCAGTGTGACACATTTGTCTAGTGGATAGGCAAACGCCTGGCATCTGGAAGGTATCGGGTTCGACTCCCAGCTTTTTTAGTGCTTTTTTTTTTATTTTTTTTTTTTTTTTTTTTTATAAATCTTTGAAAAATAAAAACTGATGTTAAACCCATTTTTATCTCACTCAAAGAGTGATAAAATAATTATTGTTGGCAGTAATGTTGATGTATGGGAAAGGGTTCCAAATCTCAATATGTCAATGGATTCCTCAAACAAAATTGAAGAAAGGGCCTATGGTGAGGGGGGAGCAGCTGAGTGTAGGAAAGAGTGTAAGGGAGCCCCTTTGGGGGTCTTTTTTTTCTTTTTTTTGACACGGTCGTCACCTAGCTGGCGGTCGTCAGCGTAGCCAGTGCCGGTAGCGTTAGCCCCAAAGCCATGTCCAATTTTTAAACTACATTACTTTCTTCCTTTTATTCACTCTGTACACTCCCATGCCTTCCTTTTCGAGTCTGTAAACAACTTTACAACATGAATTCAATGATGGGCAAGGTTTTACTTCTCATATGAGAGCCCCCTAACTTCGCGAGTTGATTCAAGCCCAATATGGGCTAACAACTGGCCTGCATACCCGAGCAGAATCATTTTGTGCTCGACAAAGACACACAGCCTTGGGTAAAGAGGTCCAATATTATTAATTTTTTAGTTATATTTTTTCATTGACAGTATACTATTAACTATCAGGAATATTGGATGCTCTGTTTCAAATACAGTCCAGATTGCCGCGCAATGAATTATCTCATGCTTCTTGTCCAAAAACCATATCTAACTGGTTTTTAAAACGGTATCATTTCAATTTCCATTTCCTCCTCAACAAAGGAGAAATAACATTTGATACTCTTTCTTTATTTAACAAGCGGCTCTCTGAATTAGTTAGAATACCTCTTTTGCTACATCTACAACAAGAAGTATTAATATGTAAAAAAAATACATGGAGATTACCAGTGTGACACATTGGTCTAGTGGATAGGCAAACGCCTGGCATCTGGAAGGTATCGGTTCGACTCCCAGCTTTTTTAGTGCTTTTTTTTTTATTTTTTTTTATTTTTTTTTTTTATAAATCTTTGAAAAATAAAAACTGATGTTAAACCCATTTTTATCTCACTCAAAGAGTGATAAAATAATTATTGTTGGCAGTAATGTTGATGTATGGGAAAGGGTTCCAAATCTCAATATGTCAATGGATTCCTCAAAACAAAATTGAAGAAAGGGCCTATGGTGAGGGGGGAGCAGCTGAGTGTAGGAAAGAGTGTAAGGGAGCCCCTTTGGGGTCTTTTTTTTCCTTTTTTTTGACACGGTCGTCACCTAGCTGGCGGTCGTCAGCGTAGCCAGTGGCCGGTAGCGTTAGCCCCAAAGCCATGTCCAATTTTAAACTACATTACTTTCTTCCTTTTATTCACTCTGTACACTCCCATGCTTCCTTTTCGAGTCTGTAAACAACTTTACAACATGAATTCAATGATGGGCAAGGTTTTACTTCTCATATGAGAGCCCCCTAACTTCGCGAGTTGATTCAAGCCCAATATGGGCTAACAACTGGCCTGCATACCCGAGCAGAATCATTTTGTGCTCGACAAAGACACACAGCCTTGGGTAAAGAGGTCCAATATTATTAATTTTTTTAGTTATATTTTTCATTGACAGTATACTATTAACTATCAGGAATATTGGATGCTCTGTTTCAAATACAGTCCAGATTGCCGCGCAATGAATTATCTCATGCTTCTTGTCCAAAAACCATATCTAACTGGTTTTTAAAACGGTATCATTTCAATTTCCATTTCCTCCTCAACAAAGGAGAAAATAACATTTGATACTCTTTCTTTATTTAACAAGCGGCTCTCTGAATTAGTTAGAATACCTCTTTTGCTACATCTACAACAAGAAGTATTAATATGTAAAAAAAATACATGGAGATTACCAGTGACACATTGGTCTAGTGGATAGGCAAACGCCTGGCATCTGGAAAGTATCGGGTTCGACTCCCAGCTTTTTTTAGTGCTTTTTTTTTTATTTTTTTTTATTTTTTTTTTTTAAATCTTTGAAAAATAAAAACTGATGTTAAACCCATTTTTATCTCACTCAAGAGTGATAAAATAATTATTGTTGGCAGTAATGTTGATGTATGGGAAAGGGTTCCAAATCTCAATATGTCAATGGATTCCTCAAACAAAATTGAAGAAAGGGCCTATGGTGAGGGGGAGCAGCTGAGTGTAGGAAAGAGTGTAAGGGAGCCCTTTGGGGGTCTTTTTTTCCTTTTTTTTTGACACGGTCGTCACCTAGCTGGCGGTCGTCAGCGTAGCCAGTGGCCGGTAGCGTTAGCCCCAAAGCCATGTCCAATTTTTAAACTACATTACTTTCTTCCTTTTATTCACTCTGTACACTCCCATGCCTTCCTTTTCGAGTCTGTAAACAACTTTACAACATGAATTCAATGATGGGCAAGGTTTTACTTCTCATATGAGAGCCCCCTAACTTCGCGAGTTGATTCAAGCCCAATATGGGCTAACAACTGGCCTGCATACCCGAGCAGAATCATTTTGTGCTCGACAAAGACACACAGCCTTGGGTAAAGAGGTCCAATATTATTAATTTTTTTAGTTATATTTTTTCATTGACAGTATACTATTAACTATCAGGAATATTGGATGCTCTGTTTCAAATACAGTCCAGATTGCCGCGCAATGAATTATCTCATGCTTCTTGTCCAAAAACCATATCTAACTGGTTTTTTAAACGGTATCATTTCAATTTCCATTTCCTCCTCAACAAAGGAGAAAATAACATTTGATACTCTTTCTTTATTTACAAGCGGCTCTCTGAATTAGTTAGAATACCTCTTTTGCTACATCTACAACAAGAAGTATTAATATGTAAAAAAAATACATGGAGATTACCAGTGTGACACATTGGTCTAGTGGATAGGCAAACGCCTGGCATCTGGAAGTATCGGGTTCGACTCCCAGCTTTTTAGTGCTTTTTTTTTATTTTTTTTTTTTTTTTTTTTTTATAAATCTTTGAAAATAAAAACTGATGTTAAACCCATTTTTATCTCACTCAAAGAGTGATAAAATAATTATTGTTGGCAGTAATGTTGATGTATGGGAAAGGGTTCCAAATCTCAATATGTCAATGGATTCCTCAAACAAAATTGAAGAAAGGGCCTATGGTGAGGGGGGAGCAGCTGAGTGTAGGAAAGAGTGTAAGGGAGCCCCTTTGGGGTCTTTTTTTTCCTTTTTTTTGACACGGTCGTCACCTAGCTGGCGGTCGTCAGCGTAGCCAGTGGCCGGTAGCGTTAGCCCCAAAGCCATGTCCAATTTTTAAACTACATTACTTTCTTCCTTTTATTCACTCTGTACACTCCCATGCCTTCCTTTTCGAGTCTGTAAACAACTTTACAACATGAATTCAATGATGGGCAAGGTTTTACTTCTCATATGAGAGCCCCCTAACTTCGCGAGTTGATTCAAGCCCAATATGGGCTAACAACTGGCCTGCATACCCGAGCAGAATCATTTTGTGCTCGACAAAGACACACAGCCTTGGGTAAAGAGGTCCAATATTATTATTTTTTTTAGTTATATTTTTTCATTGACAGTATACTATTATTAACTATCAGGAATATTGGATGCTCTGTTTCAAATACAGTCCAGATTGCCGCGCAATGAATTATCTCATGCTTCTTGTCCAAAAACCATATCTAACTGGTTTTTAAAACGTATCATTTCAATTTCCATTTCCTCCTCAACAAAGGAGAAAATAACATTTGATACTCTTTCTTTATTTAACAAGCGGCTCTCTGAATTAGTTAGAATACCTCTTTTGCTACATCTACAACAAGAAGTATTAATATGTAAAAAAAATACATGGAGATTACCAGTGTGACACATTGGTCTAGTGGATAGGCAAACGCCTGGCATCTGGAAGGTATCGGGTTCGACTCCCAGCTTTTTTAGTGCTTTTTTTTTTATTTTTTTTTTTTTTTTTTTTTATAAATCTTTGAAAAATAAAAACTGATGTTAAACCCATTTTTATCTCACTCAAAGAGTGATAAAATAATTATTGTTGGCAGTAATGTTGATGTATGGGAAAGGGTTCCAAATCTCAATATGTCAATGGATTCCTCAAACAAAATTGAAGAAAGGGCCTATGGTGAGGGGGGAGCAGCTGAGTGTAGGAAAAGAGTGTAAGGGAGCCCCTTTGGGGGTCTTTTTTTCCTTTTTTTTGACACGGTCGTCACCTAGCTGGCGGTCGTCAGCGTAGCCAGTGGCCGGTAGCGTTAGCCCCAAAGCCATGTCCAATTTTTAAACTACATTACTTTCTTCCTTTTATTCACTCTGTACACTCCCATGCCTTCCTTTTCGAGTCTGTAAACAACTTTACAACATGAATTCAATGATGGGCAAGGTTTTACTTCTCATATGAGAGCCCCCTAACTTCGCGAGTTGATTCAAGCCCAATATGGGCTAACAACTGGCCTGCATACCCGAGCAGAATCATTTTGTGCTCGACAAAGACACACAGCCTTGGGTAAAGAGGTCCAATATTATTAATTTTTTTAGTTATATTTTTTCATTGACAGTATACTATTAACTATCAGGAATATTGGATGCTCTGTTTCAAATACAGTCCAGATTGCCGCGCAATGAATTATCTCATGCTTCTTGTCCAAAAACCATATCTAACTGGTTTTTAAAACGGTATCATTTCAATTTCCATTTCCTCCTCAACAAAGGAGAAAATAACATTTGATACTCTTTCTTTATTTAACAAGCGGCTCTCTGAATTAGTTAGAATACCTCTTTTGCTACATCTACAACAAGAAGTATTAATATGTAAAAAAAATACATGGAGATTACCAGTGTGACACATTGGTCTAGTGGATAGGCAAACGCCTGGCATCTGGAAGGTATCGGGTTCGACTCCCAGCTTTTTTAGTGCTTTTTTTTTATTTTTTTTATTTTTTTTTTTTATAAATCTTTGAAAAATAAAAACTGATGTTAAACCCATTTTTATCTCACTCAAAGAGTGATAAAATAATTATTGTTGGCAGTAATGTTGATGTATGGGAAAGGGTTCCAAATCTCAATATGTCAATGGATTCCTCAAACAAAATTGAAGAAAGGGCCTATGGTGAGGGGGGAGCAGCTGAGTGTAGGAAAGAGTGTAAGGGAGCCCCTTTGGGGGTCTTTTTTTTCCTTTTTTTTGACACGGTCGTCACCTAGCTGGCGGTCGTCAGCGTAGCCAGTGGCCGGTAGCGTTAGCCCCAAAGCCATGTCCAATTTTTAAACTACATTACTTTCTTCCTTTATTCACTCTGTACACTCCCATGCCTTCCTTTTCGAGTCTGTAAACAACTTTACAACATGAATTCAATGATGGGCAAGGTTTTACTTCTCATATGAGAGCCCCCTAACTTCGCGAGTTGATTCAAGCCCAATATGGGCTAACAACTGGCCTGCATACCCGAGCAGAATCATTTTGTGCTCGACAAAGACACACAGCCTTGGGTAAAGAGGTCCAATATTATTAATTTTTTTAGTTATATTTTTTCATTGACAGTATACTATTAACTATCAGGAATATTGGATGCTCTGTTTCAAATACAGTCCAGATTGCCGCGCAATGAATTATCTCATGCTTCTTGTCCAAAAACCATATCTAACTGGTTTTTAAAACGGTATCATTTCAATTTCCATTTCCTCCTCAACAAAGGAGAAAATAACATTTGATACTCTTTCTTTATTTAACAAGCGGCTCTCTGAATTAGTTAGAATACCTCTTTTGCTACATCTACAACAAGAAGTATTAATATGTAAAAAAATACATGGAGATTACCAGTGTGACACATTGGTCTAGTGGATAGGCAAACGCCTGGCATCTGGAAGGTATCGGGTTCGACTCCCAGCTTTTTTAGTGCTTTTTTTTTTATTTTTTTTTATTTTTTTTTTTTATAAATCTTTGAAAAATAAAAACTGATGTTAACCCATTTTTATCTCACTCAAAGAGTGATAAAATAATTATTGTTGGCAGTAATGTTGATGTATGGGAAAGGGTTCCAAATCTCAATATGTCAATGGATTCCTCAAACAAAATTGAAGAAAGGGCCTATGGTGAGGGGGGAGCAGCTGAGTGTAGGAAAGAGTGTAAGGGAGCCCCTTTGGGGTCTTTTTTTTCCTTTTTTTTGACACGGTCGTCACCTAGCTGGCGGTCGTCAGCGTAGCCAGTGGCCGGTAGCGTTAGCCCCAAAGCCATGTCCAATTTTTAAACTACATTACTTTCTTCCTTTTATTCACTCTGTACACTCCCATGCCTTCCTTTTCGAGTCTGTAAACAACTTTACAACATGAATTCAATGATGGGCAAGGTTTTACTTCTCATATGAGAGCCCCCTAACTTCGCGAGTTGATTCAAGCCCAATATGGGCTAACAACTGGCCTGCATACCCGAGCAGAATCATTTTGTGCTCGACAAAGACACACAGCCTTGGGTAAAGAGGTCCAATATTATTAATTTTTTTAGTTATATTTTTTCATTGACAGTATACTATTAACTATCAGGAATATTGGATGCTCTGTTTCAAATACAGTCCAGATTGCCGCGCAATGAATTATCTCATGCTTCTTGTCCAAAAACCATATCTAACTGGTTTTTAAAACGGTATCATTTCAATTTCCATTTCCCAGCATTATTTCGAACTGTCTTGAACTGAAGTTTTTTTCCTTTCTTTTATTTCGATACCATTACGTCATCTTTCATACGCCTTCCCGGCATGCACCTCGAGCATTGTATACGTTTCTGTAGATCAATGTAATGCGCTTAGATAGCAATGTACCATACTTGGAACACAAGCCACCTCCAATCTCATATAGTGTAGTTGACGCAAATTAGGCTCTGTCTCATTTCATCTCTCTCGGAGCTTCTGATACCGATCATGTCGAATTATGATGTTTGGTTATTTTGGCACATCTGCTCCTACTTCTATAATATCAAGTTTTGGTTATATACCAGGCTTATGTTTAGGAATGTCACTAGACGTGAAAAACTAAATGAGAGAGAGAGAGAGAGAGAGAGAGAGAGAGAGAGAGAGGGGAGGGGGCGAGTTAGAGCGCGAGAGCATTATCACAATCTTTACTCCTAGATCGTGTAAGGGATTTCCTGACTACTTGCATATTTTGTAATGTTACTAATTTTTACATAAAGTTTTCACAATCTTTACTCTTTACCAATATATCAGATATAATCTGTATTATAAAGTACCGAAATGTCACGTCATCATGGCCAAGTTATCAAGGTTGCTGGTTCCAAACAATCTTGTTCTAAACAATGGTGTGATGATCACACAAGCCCCATACCTAGTATGTTTCATTTTGAAGAACTTCAGTTAGTGTTCTCGCTCATTAATTATTAACTCCATAATATCTCCTAGCATGATTTCATTTAAACTTGCACTAACTACATCCAGCCTAGCACCCTCTCGATCCAGCCTAGCACCCCCTCCATTGAGACTTAGAGATATTAGCTCCATCTATCCCCTAGCATGATTTCGTTTAAACTTGCACTAACTATATACATCCAGCCTAGCACCCTCTCCATCTAGCCTAGCACCCCCTCCATTGAGCCTTAGAAATATTAACTCCATTTCCTAGCTATTTTGCCATATAATGCTAGTTTTCAAAACTAATTTATGTATAATACTGTTACTTTCAAGTTGCCTTTGATACCAGGTAAGGAAGTAATGTTCGATAATGTCAAAGTCTTCTGCGTCCCAGAAAAAAAGAAACTGAGAATTATCGATGTTTTATCATAACTAAATCAGGGGGAGGTGCCCGGCCCCCCCCCCCCCCCCACTCAGTGTTATTTAGGGTACGCATATGCTCGTTCCCTCTTTTTGAAAGCACCCCCTATCTGAGGACTGCCAACATTTCCGAACCCCCCTTTCGCGGGCTTTTCACGGGCTTTTCCTGTCTTGGAGACCCCCCTAAATCAGGAAAAATGCTCAATGTACCCCCCTTAAATTCGGAATAATTTCTCAGGAGTCCAAAGAGATGAGAGAAAAAAAAGAAAAAACACCCCCTTAAAGAAATCTCCGGGTGAAAAGTCAAATACACCCCTTTTTTTACAATTCTCGGGCCAGACTTTGTCGCACGAAAAGTACCCCTTTACCGGACATTTTGGCAACACGCATGCGGTCATTTCGAAACCTGAGTGGGGGGGGGGGGGGGGGGGGGGGGGGGAGGTGGTGGTGAGCACTAGTTTGTACGGGTGTAGGCTACGATGTTGACTAAGTTAACGAAATAAATCTTAATATATTCATGTTGTCGTGGAAAATGACCATGTGCCCATATCGCAAGTAGGCCTACTATACTGTGCGTCCCAGAAAAAACGAAACCGAGAATTAATCACAACTATAATTAATAAATGACATAAAAAGCATAGATAGCTCTTTCATTTGATGTAACTCATATGATGCATATTTCACGCACGAGTGATTAAAAACAAATTGAAGAGAGGGTAGGGGGACGAAGTGTCCCCCTAATAACAATCCGCACAGAAATTAGTCCTCATTAAGAAGCAGAATTCCGATGCAAGAATATCCACTGATAAAAAGTACATGTAATATAAATTAAGATATAACAAGCTTCTGACACAGAACAGAAACAGAAATAGTTAAATAGTGCAGTGTAAAGAGAACTTGCTTGTTATTATCAATGCGCGGGTGATAAGGGGGTGTTTCAAAACCCGAGTTGAGGACTCAAATTTTATGTATGGGGTTTTTTCAACCAGGAAAAACCTGAGGACTGAGAACTTGATCGAATGGGGGAGTGGCTTCTGGAAAGACATTAGTAATTGCTTAAATGGAGAAGAAAAATGGAGAATAAAGAAAGTGAAACGCAAGAAGGAAGTCTGCAGAGACTGACTATATAGGATCGGTGGCCGCGCCATACAGGTAAAAAAAAAAAAAAAAAAAAAAAAAGACTAGGCCACTATAGACTGAGAAGGCGAAGGAGAAGAAGAAAAACAAGAAAAGAGAGAGAGAGAGAGAGAGAGAGAGAGCCATAGGCGCCGGAAGTGGGGGGGCAGGGGGGGCAGTTGCCCCCCCAGTCAAAAAAGTGGGGGGGCAAAACGCATTTTTGCCCCCCCAAAACGCCCCCCCCCCTCCAAAAAAAAAAAAAAAAAAACAGTAAAGGAGTAAACATGGTTTGTATTTTTAATCCAAAAGAACGTAACAATAATAAAAACCTGAATTAAATCACATATACAATTCCATTCAAAGAAAAAGGAAAGTTCACAGGAATTAAATTTCATAAACATTGCGCATGCCACCTATACGGTATTTATCAATGGAGGTCTCTATAATAGCGATACGCGCATATCGTGGACATATTGTGCGAGAATGGGAAAGCGTGTCCGTTTTTTTGTTATAGGGGTGAGAAGACATGAGCCCCTGAACGTTGGCGTACTGATGGGGGGGGGGTGATGTATTTCTTATTCGAAACAAGTGATATACAAATGTTGATGTTGTGACATGATTTTCCGGCATTTTTTCTCCATTTTTTTTGTAAGTCATACCTTCTTATGCGTTTGTTGGAAAATAAGAAATTCCCAAATTACAGTCGGGCGAAATACGCTTATTTAGAAGCCTTTATGTCATGGTCTGCAAAGTGGCTGGGCTCGAGCCCCCCCCCCCCCTCCTTTTTGAAAAAGTATGTTAAAGAGAAAAGAAAGAAAGACGGAGAAAAAAATAAGTGACCTGCCAATGTCACAAATAAGGTATAAAAAATGCTCATCTGACCGTAATTAAATGCTTAAAACCCCAGAGCTTACGGGGGCTCTGCCCCCGGACCCCACTAAGGGACCTAAGGCGGGCCCCTGGATGCTCATCTGACCGTATTTAAATACCTAAAACCCCCGAGCTTCCAGGGGCTCTGCCCCCTGGACCCCAACAAGGGCTCTAAGGCGGGCCCCTGGATGCTCATCTGACCGTAATTAAATACCTAAAACCCCTGAGCTTCCGGGGCTTTGCCCCTGGACCCCACCAAGGGCCCTAAGGCGGCCCCCTGGATGCTCATCTGACCTTAATTAAATACCTAAATCCCCTGAGCTTCCGGGGGCTCTGCCCCCTGGACCCCACCAAGGGCCCTAAGGCGGCCCCCTGGATGCTCATCTGACCTTAATTAAATACCTAAAACCCCTGAGCTTCCGGGGCTTTGCCCCCTGGACCCCACCACGGGCCCTAAGGCGGCCCCTGGATGCTCATCTGACCGTAATTAAATACCTAAAACCCCTGAGCTTCCGGGGCTTTGCCCCCTGGACCCCACCACGGGCCCTAAGGCGGCCCCCTGGATGCTCATCTGACCGTAATTAAATACCTCAAACCCCTGAGCTTCCGGGGCTTTGCCCCTGGACCCCACCAAGGGCCTTAAGGCGGCCCCCTGGATGCTCATCTGACCTTAATTAAATACCTAAAACCCCTGAGCTTCTGGGGGCTCTGCCCCCTGGACCCCACCAAGGGCCCTGAGGCGGCCCCCTGGATGCTCATCTGACCTTAATTAAATACCTAAAACCCCTGAGCTTCCGGGGGCTCTGCCCCCTGGACCCCACCAAGGGCCCTAAGGCGGGCCCCTGGATGCTCATCTGACCGTAATTAAATACCTAAAACCCCTGAGCTTCCGGGGGCTCAGCCCCTTGACCCCCTGCCGAGGCTCATGCCCTGGACCCCACGCCAATTTACGCTCTACCTGATCGATAATACTCCACTTTGAAAAACGTTCCGCGGGACCTGCATGTAACGTGTAAGACTGGTGGTGATGCAGATTTTTCGTCTGCCCCCCCCCCCCCTTCCGAACTTTTTTTCTCATTACGTCACTGCCCCTGGAATGTGAGCCCCCTGGAATGTTTGCCCCCCCCAATCCCAAACTGCTTCCGGCGCGCCTGGAGAGAGCTGATAGAATTAATATTTCTGAGAGAGGGAGGGAGAGAGAGACAGAGAGACAGAGAGACAGAGACGGACACATGGGGAATGGAGAGACAGACATAAATAAACATGAGGAGAGAGAGGGATTGAGAGAGAGAGAGAGAGAGAGAGAGAGAGAGCTAGGGAAGGGAGAGTTCGATAGATAGAAAGGAGAGGAGAGAGAGAGAGAGAGAGGAGAGAGACTGAATGAGGCAGCCTGAAAGAAACAGATTCGAAGAGAGAGAGAGAGAGAGAGAGAGAGAGAGAGAGAGAGAGAGATCGAAAGTAGCGCGAACGCTATGTTTGGAAAACAAGTTGATCGGCTGGGTTAGGCCTCCTCTGCTGCAAGCAAAGAAGGGGGTATTTCAATACCCGACTTTATGGCCATTTACTCGGGTTTGCGAGCTACGAGGGTCAGACGTAGAAGGGACATTTTTGAAAAGGAAAAGGGCCGGGCACTTACAATCATAAAATTAAAAGGGTCACCTATCAGATTTGGATAGGGGCACTATGATCAGAGCTGAAAAGAGGTATTTCTCATATATCTAAAAAGGGGCACTTATAAGAAGGGAAAGGAAAATTTATTAGAAAATTAAATGGCACTTAATTGTCAAAGTAACCAGCTAGGGCACCTGTCAGATTAGAATAGGGGAATTTATCAGAGGTGAAAAGGGGTAAGGGCATTTACTAGAAAGAAAAAGGGGTATCAGTGACTTATCTGAAGTAAAAAGAGGCGCTCCTAATTTCCTACAAATTATAAAGGGGCATTTTATGGGGATACTCGTAAAAGTGTTGGGGGTACTGTGACCTATATAGCCCCCTCCTACGAGCACCACTTATGACTTAGAGAAATTCTACCTCACATCTCCTATCCTTTAACACACTCATTTTTTTCTTTAATATCTCTTCCCACATCTAGTTCTCTCCGTCTCTCTCTCTCTCTCTCTCTGTCTTGCTCTCCCTTATATTTTGTATATTGTACTTTTATTTTGCTTGTCAACTGATAATTTAATCTTCCTGTTCACTCCCTCCACATTAATTAAATGCGTAGCCTCTTTTTTCCCCCATGCCGTTTCAATTTAATTTTAATATGTCATTATGATTTCTTGATGACTTTTCTTCTGTATCTTGAATGGAAGGCGAGTTCTTACAGTTGTTTGCCTTATATGCTTTGGTCAGTTGTACACTTTTGTACTTTTACTGTTGTAGAAAATAAATGAATCTATGAACTTATCCTATAATCTTATTTTAAACGGGTTTCATATTTAGTAATCAATATCTAAAACATGAATTCCAGATAAGGGGCTTACCCCTTCAAGCATTGCATTCTTAACATCTAAAATATTTCTCGATAAGGGCCTACAAAAGAATTAATCTACACCATGTAACCCCCCCCCCCTCCTCCCCACATACACTAACACACACAAAATACTGATTTCCACTTTAGAAACACAGTTATGGGACTAATTGAGTGCAAACTGTCTCTGATTATTTTCTCTCAAATTTGCCTTTGGTTTTAACATCTATGTCATGTTCTACTTGCATTTTAAAGTTGCTTTAAAAAAAAAATTTAAATCCATTTTTGTGGGGAGGCTGGAGGGGAGAATATGTCACACCCCCCCCCCCCCCATTACCTGCTATCTCCAAATATACACACTTTTTAAAAATACAATCTAATTATCTATACCACAATACCATATTAGTCTAAATAAGGAACATAAACGATGCAAAACTAGATATCGCATTAAAAATATAGTTTTCTTTATTCAATAGAAATATAAAGAATAGATTACTCACTTGCTTGACCCATAACTCTTGCAACTCATTGATGGGACATAATTTAAGGCAAAGAAAGTCATATTAGATTCTTCTAATTAAGTATGGACTTCATGTGCACGAGAGAAATATCACATTTTGTCTGTTTAATGAAAGATAAGGGACTGGTCTTCTACACAGTACGAGAGGTCCATAAATGTCTTTAACCACTTTGGTATCTGAGAAATGATCAAATACAGAGCATATTGTTTCACACTCCATATTTAAATGCCCACCACCTGGACCATCACTTACCAGAAAACCATTAGAAAACTAAAGCCTGATATACAGGTGTTTGAATAAGCTTACAATATACAGATCATTCTTGGAAATCAGTATTTTTCAGTATAATTAAAGAGAAAACCATTACATGGCTAGTGTAGATCCATACATAAAACTCTGCAATTGTAATATTTGATCGCCTTTATAAAATTCATTATTGTAGAGGTGGTCACAGTATGTGGTCATGGAACAAGTGATTGAAAAGATAAGAAGCATTAACAAAGAAGTCAAATAAGGTTATCCAACATCTAAATAATGACTTAATTTATAATCACATTGGGGGAGATGAACATGTATATTGAACCATTATTTCAAGTAAATTTTCTATTTCTTATAGCTCTTGACAGATCTTATCAAAAAATACATTTCATACCAATTTTTTTTTTACAATTTCTGACAAAAATACACTTCATGTATAGATACCAAGCGTTTGCAAAGATCTTTTAAAATATTTTGACATGTAAATTCATTAAATTTCATTATAGAAAAAATGTTTTACAAAGATTTCATAAAAAAAGTTTTCTAGTAAATCATTATTTGGGGGAAAGGCTTTTAACCAATTAACCAATACTGAGTGATAATTGTTTGTACATATCTTATATATTTTCCTGCACACATGAATATTAGGCACTTTAAATAGAAATTTGAATATACCTCCTTTTTTGCAACAAAACAGTCAACATAAAAATAAATAAAAGGGAACATTTCATACAATTATACATTTTCACTGTTCTTAATCTTGAATATTGTGCCAAGGAGTAAGAAATGTTGAAATGTAGTTAACACATTAAAAAAAGTAAGACACAATCATAAGTTGTAATAAAAGGCATGAAAAACCTTCAATGGTTGAGCATCAATGTTATAACTCTTAATTAAATAATTTAATGGCAGTAAAGCTAACAATTAAATCCTTTATTTACACAGATGTACACTTCAATTCAAGAAATTTATTCATTCATGTATGTATACATGTACAGCCATGTACATTTGCGCAGTGAAAGTATTCAATTCCTTGGGATTATTTGGATTGATACACTGCCTATCAGACCTCTAAGCCTCTGAGTGGTTTGAAATGTAAGTGCTAGAAAATATATATACCTGGTCAATAGCTCCAATTTCGCAAACTACAAAAGGCAAGGATGCACAAATTTTAATTTGGATACACACAATTATATTAAAGGTAATACAAAGTTTTGGTATGGAGTCATGACTTTGGTTGAAATGAACATATTGGAAGCATATGCGATCCTACAATATTCAGTGATCATTGTCGCGGTTGAAATCGAGTCCAAAGTGATGAAATTGTGAATACTGTAATAAACTCTTTATGTTGTATAGCTATCTCTCAAGATTGATATTACTTTAGCTTCAAAATAATGTTTCCTGACTAAAATCAACCAATTTGGTATTCCCGCTTGGAAATGATATATCAGAATTTCATATATTCCGAGCTATCATTGTATGGCTGTAGGCACTATTTGAAATTAATCAGGAGCACTGATATATTTGATATTTTGAAAACCCTTAGCGTTTTAGAGCCCAATTTTTTTTAAGTTGCTCATTCTAAAAATAGGTTTCACAATGGTAATGCATATTTTAAATTTCATAATCCAATCCTGTCAAAATATTACCAAAACTTTGTATTACCTTTAAGGTTATGATTTGTTCCATAAATATCCATGTAAACGTGTATATATTTCAACAGGGCTTTTAAATTTGAATATCCCTTTCTGAGGATCGAGTAAAATGTAGTATTACATAGAATAAACTCTTATGGTCAAAACTATTACCTTAAACTAGTACTCTTTCCCCCTAAATGAAGTCCTGTGCTTCAATTTGGAACAAGTTGGAATAGTTTTTACCATTTTCACCCAAAGCGGTCAATATTATTACATAGAAATTTCATTTCACAAGTTCCATTTACACTAAAACAAAGCTTCCCTTGGACAGCTTGTTAAATGGAATTTCTGTCTTAAGGAAAGTCATGCTGTGCGTCTTTTAAAAAAAATAGGGTTCATGTTTAGCCTAAAGTGTAAATAGAGGCCAAAATACTTACCTCGCAGATGCAACACTTTCAAGAATATATTTTCTGTTTTTGTCACATTCAACAGAAAATAACTACATGCTTTCTACATTCAATATTGCTACAACTTTTTGGAAATTGTTTGCCACTTAAAAATATGAAAATAAACCTTGCAATTTGTATGATCCATTAGATAATTTTGCAAAATGATGTAAACAAAATCGGACATGAATATAGACAGAGTTAAAGTTTCAAATATTAGAAGAATGATAATAAACAATGTCTAAAAGTCAATTAATTTCATTCATTCTAACATGGTATAGTACCAATGATTGTAATGAAAAGCATCAAAGATTAGGAGTAATATTACACATCTCCTTGCAAAATAACATACAAGAAATTTCATGTCCCAGCATATTTGCACATCCATCATATTTTAGATCACAAAAAAAACTGATGGAATAACAAGAAATAGCTAGAATTCCTAGAAACAAGAAACAGCCATAGCAGAGGGAATAAACTTGCTCTATCTACGGAATTTTTTAACTCTAGGATTCAAAATTGAGAATATCTCATTTTAGCTTTCTGTTATTTTGCTCAAAGAGCTTCTTCAAATTTCAAATTTTCAAAGTTTGACTGAATTTAGTAGTACACTGCTGATTTGTATGGTTCAATTCCAGAATATGATGGATGCTTGCTGGTCTTTCATAAGTACTGTTATCATGCACTAAAACTGGAATGATGATATAGAAAGTAACTAATCACTATCTAAGACCAAGTACTTTTGCTACTTGCACACTTACAGATTTTCAATCAATCAAAATAATTTGTCAATCTAAAATATTTATACTCTTGGCATGCATGGTAAACATTTCTCTTTTCAGTAAATCTACATTATGAAATGAGCAGCCTCATGATATATGAGAAAACAACAGATTTTCATTCAGAATAAAACAAATACTTTCTGTAGTTACAATAATTCCAGAACAAGCATTATTCATCAGAGAGTGGTGTACACTTAAATTTGCTGGTGTGTAGAAAACTAGGTGCCTCAAATGAAATCAAGTGATACAAAAAAAAGTTCTGACTTCTGAGCTAGTAGGGCATCAACTCTGTATTAAAGAAAATGAGTTCACTGAATAATGTGTGTATGTATAGTATTAGTATGACTAAAGAAAATACCCATATTACAGACACGTCTCAAACAATGACAAATTCAGCCTAAAATGTTGATGTTGTGGAAATTTAAAAAAGGAAGGCATAGCCACTGCTCAGCTTTAACAATCAGCAATAATTTCTTAATAGACGATCAAAGCAGTGTATAACAAAAAAATAATTTGTAATGATAATTATGATATACAATTACACATATATCCGATGATGAATTTTCGGACTATACACAATCTGCCAACATGTGCAAAATTCTTATACAACACTGTATAACAAAATTAATTACATATAAGTAAAGCTTCAATCTGTTTATTCTTGAGCCCAAACCAGGATGTGGTGCTATCATAATTATGGTTCATATGATTGGTTTATCATACAAACATGATATTTTTTCAGTCTAAATTTCACTGTCACACACAGTGTGAATGATCAGATTCGCATACCCCCAATTGAATGTATGATCAAACAGCTATTTCTGTATATTTTTGAGTAGTTTTGCACTATAACATATTCTAAAAGTATGCATGTACACGCTGTAAGCTACCAAACTGAAGAACTACACATGATTTCAGATTCAGAATAACTACTGGAATTGTTCTTACATCTGACAGAATTAATAAAACAAATGAATTAATATACCCAATAAAAATTCAGCAGCCATGCAGTAGACTCAGAACTGCCTTTTTTATAGTCTGCTTAAAAACCTGGGTTTCATAATTTTATATACAGTGGTACAATTTGGTAAAGCCCTATCTAATGTTTGCCCTAATTTCATTAATTTGAGTTGAAAAAAAATAGTTACTAATTACAAGGATAGATCGTACATTTTGTCCTATTCATGTGGAATAGCCTACAAACAATAGGCTGGCTAAGCTGACACTGGTAAGTAAGCTGCACGCGCAGGGATATCTAAGAAGCTCTCAGAGGTTTATCCTACATTCAACATTCCTTGTAGATAGTGACAAAAACATTCATCAGAAATCACATATAGATCCTCAACATATCTGGACCATGTATTTCTTTTGATACAAGAAGAATAATATGACACTATATTCATGAAAGTTCAATCCAATATCCTCTCCGATACCAAAACTAGATACATTGACTTAAAGCTATGACGTGTCCACTTAACATTCAAAATATCAAACACCTCATGGCAAGTAATGTGTTTCCATGCAACAGCTTGATTTCAGGTCTCATTTGAGTTAGCAAAGTAGATTACATCGAGTCACTTCTTCAATAGGGCAGATAAACTGCTTTAGTATTGTCTATATCATAATGTCTTGGCTTCTAACGATGGTATCTTGACTGGAGTTGCTGAATTCGACACATCATCTCTTGCTCTCTTTGATGATGACTGAATGGACATTGCTCTACTTGCTTGAGATGTGTTGGTCACCTAAATTGATTTCAGTTTTCAAAAAGAAAAAAATGAAGAAAATGAAGTAATCACCTTTATATTCCAATGAACAACATTGTTACTACACATACCGGTATACCATTTCATTTTAGAGTTAATTTTTTGAATGTGTAATACTGGAGAAATGTGCACATGCATTAAGACCTAAGGGATTAACTATATAAAGGTACTGCAATTAATCTGATCACAAAGAATATTTCTACCTAATACTTCATAATACAGGAGAGCAATGTTAGTTTGATCATGAGGTAAGTTAAATTGCTGCAATAAGGTTAAGAATTTGAATATGAATTCAATAAGAACCTTAACAAAACACATGTTAGTAAACACTCTTTCAAGGATTTCAATGATTATAATAGTAGAGTCTTGTATAGCACTCATGTCTGGCACTCCTGGTGTTCCAATATTATTACCCTGGCTTTAGCACAGCTGCGATTACAGTGCTAGAACATTTTAAGTACCAGTAATTAATTTTTGCCTGATACCCATTCACCTCACCCGGGTGGAGTCTGCCAAATGTAGATTAATGTTTTGCCGAAGAACATAAGTGCTGCAACAGAGATTCAAACCCCTGTCCTTGTGTTTTAAAGTCCGAAGACTTACCCACTTGACCACAACACCTCTACAAACATGGGATTGATCAATATATATTTTTCATTTTCACTTTTAAGTAAAAGTACCATAATCAAATCATAAATATGAGAAAGTATAACTTGCTTTGCGGCAATTCCAAACCCTTGTGACATGTATGATATAACAATGACTGCCACAAACTTGTGCTCACAAATTTTGTTCCTAATTTTTTTCTTTTCAAAACTTAATAAGGGTTGATTGTCATCTGTCGTCTGAGAATTATGACTCCAATGTTGACACTATTTTAAAGGTCAAGCTCATCCCAAAACAATTAACCACACAAAAAGCAAACCATATATCGCATGTTTAAACTAATATGTATTGTTCATCTAGAAATATGCACTTCTGCTAGTGTGAAAAGATATACTCTCAAAATCTGCATCAAGAAGAAACAAAGGGATCATCCAAGTAGACCAACAGCCAATGAAATTGACAAAATAAAGAAAAAACATAGAACAGAAGAAACTTTGTCTTATAAAAAGGTCCACTAGATATGGGATGTTGGTCTCATGGGCCATTGGTCTGGTGAACCCTCAACACATTTGTAGACTGACATTGTTAGTCTTGTGGGTTGTTAGTCTAGTGGGCTGTAGCCAAAACAAAGTGTGAGAGAGTAGCTTAGAGTCAACAAAAAAAGATAAGAGAATGGCTAGTTAATGTTAAAGGGGTAAATGCCCACCTGTTGGCATGCTACATGCAGCTGAATGGCTGGTACATTTCCAGGGACTGTCACTGTGTTCTTTCCCTCTATGTTTGCTAACAAGGGGATCACATAAACATGCATGTATGTTAATTTATTTACACTCAAGTTTGTTCACTATGCAAGTTAGACTTAATGGTATATGCCAGTCAATAGTATCCCATAAAGACTGTTCTATTGCAGTACTGGATGTATACTTTTCGACTTACATGTACATGTATAATATCCTTTGAAGATTGTACCTGATAAATTTCATCCCAGAAAATGCCAGAAATTCAATGTTTCTAAACATAAAATCACCAATCCAAGATTAGTCAATAATTAAATATCACTAAAGCTTAACTTGCAAATGTGAAATCATGAGACCACTAAAGGGATTTAAATATTTTTGTCAGAAAGAATGTCCATTTTCTTTCATTATAATTCTTGGAGCTTACAGATGTTCTCCAAGAAGCCTGATGCATTTCTACCTACTTGCCTACAGATTTGATCAATGTCATGGTATTGTAACATTATCTGCTGCCTCACTATTAAAGGCTACAAACAACATATAAATCCTAATAAGATTCATACATTTCTTCTTAAAGTGTTTTATCCAGAACCATTAAATTAATTAACATTATTCTAAAATGTAGATTTCTACTTCTTAAAATACATGGAAAACTGATGGTGGCACATCATGTATGTGAATATGATAGATACAATACGACTTGGACAAGATTAGTTGATGACGGAGCATTTGCAGGAATTCAAGTTAGTAGTAGGGTCATATAAAGGTCTATGCTAAGCTTAATCAAGTCTTTCAATGACTGCTTTAACATGCTAATGAATGCTTCATATGATTCTTAAATTCACTTCACTCATCTCCTCATTCAAGGTGATCACCACAGAGGAAGTTGTATGTTTGGAGGCCGAATGATTTTAAAGGTAAAGACCAGTATTGGAAACGCCCCAATTTCAAAAAATGAAATGGAAGCTCTCATTACCAATCATGTGAAAGAATATGTTTTGACTAATACATGATGATACAAAATTTGCCGGGGAAACCGCCTACTAATTCATATATTTGGTAAATTTGTTTCTCTCATAGTCTGTGAGAGATATAGGGTAGTCCCATATACATCTTTCTGTGTATAGTGCTTGTAACTTTATGAAGAATGGGCCAAATTTCTTATCATTTTGATGATTCCAGAACCTTGCAGATGCTAGATGCTAGATGATCAACCTTTTCTGATCGATTCCACAATGTTTCTTTCACAATGCAATCGCATGACCATAACTGGTCTTTACCTTTAAACTCATGTCCTTTAACACAGAGTTAATGCCTTTCTGGCTCTCAACAAACAAAGTAATCACTGCAAAGAATACTGTTCACCAGGAATGGACTCTTTATATAGCAATATGTATGCATGTAAATGTAAAATACCTAAGCTCTGACTTGCGCCACCATAAGAGAGAGATGGGTTTGTCTGTTTTGAGCCAGGGTGGTAACTCCCCTTTTGGCTCCAAAAAAACATTTGAATGATAATGGTAAGTTATTTCTATGCTTACCATGGGCTGTCTGATGTAGGTGTGTAGCAGCAGCAGCAGCTGTTTGATAGTTAAAGAAAAATCCTTCTGGTAGAGTATTGACAGTGCCTGCTGGTGATGCGGCATACACCACTCCTTGAGGGGTGTGATACATCAGGGGCGTGGCTATCGCATTGGTGTTACCTGCAGCTGTAAAAAGCAAAGGTATTGGGTGGTATTGTAAAAATGTATAAGCACAGAGGCAGCGTTCATATCATGGTCCCTGTCAGGTATTCTTCTGCCACACTACAACACCATTGTAAGAATGTAGGAACTTTGTGCAACCGTGTGGAAATACTTTTTAGTTGGTCCCCTCCTCCCAGAACCCTGTACCCCCAAAGACCTAGAGGGTCTCAACGCCAAGGTCAGATCCTGTCTTACCTAAGCCGGTGGCATTTGTCCACCGATTTATGGAGCATCTCTACCTCTTCCTTCCTTCCATCAACATTGTGATAATTCTATATCTAAATGAGCAAACAAAGACTAATTCATTATTAAATCCATTTACCATTTGCATTTATTGACTGGGTAAATTTGGTTTACTTATTTCATTGCAGAATTGAAAATAAACAGTACACAGTAAAGAGCTAGACATTATGAACCATTGTTTCTTTGCTTATTTGGTATCACTTCGCCATTTGTTTTAAAATGCCAACAATTCACAGAAAAAACAACCAAACACCATTTGAACCAGTAAAAAAACATACAATATGGAGGAAAAGCATACAAAAATCACTTAATTATACAATATGTGAAACAGGTTCAATGTACAAGTTCAATGTACATGATTGAATGTTGAATTATAAATCATTTTAAATTTTTTACAAGAAAACACAGTATGCATACATGTGACTCACGGTTATCCCCATGACATCGCCAGAGCTGCCAACCATTCCGTTTTTGCCGGAATTACTCTGTTTTTTCCTCCAAATTACGGTATTACGTTTTTTCTTCATAAAATACGGTTTTTAATAATCGCACATCAAACAACTACCCTAAAATGGTGATTTGATCACAAATTCAATAGAAAACTAATTTTAAAACATACTTGAAGAAAAAAATATTCTCAAAAAAAATGAAATGCCGATAATACCAAAATAACCACCAAAAAATTACCTGCTTGTATGGAAAAAACAGCATGATGAATGAGCATTTCTGCATTGGAAGTGTGTCGCGCGTGGTTGTAAGTTTCGTTTTTATGAATTCCTTTTTTTGGCTTGAAATTCATTTTTTTTTTTCCATCATGATTCCTTCTTTTGGTCGCACAAGGTTGGCAGCTCTGCATCGCCAAACATTTAAACCTTACATATTTCGGTATCGATCCAAAATTACCAACAAGAAAATACACATGACTTCTAGCATTATTGTGATTTACATTTAACATTCAGCAACATTTCTTTCAATTCTGTGTGATATTACATAATTTACATTTGCAAGATTTTCTTCTCTTGTTTTTGTGTACTGTACATTTATTCAAAGTTCTACAAAAAAAAGTAATGCTATGTGATGGTTGAAGTTACTGGTGCTTATAATATTGGCTGGTATCTCAATGGTAATTGGGTCAGGTTAAGATCTATCATCATGTCTGAGTCTGACTGGGTCTTACTCCCATGGGGGTCATGATTAAATGTCACAAGAATTGGGTCAATAGAGATATGGCTATACCAACTGGGTATGCAACTTAATTAGATTAATTACCACATATCAAATAAAACAGGGACTGTCAGTTTGCTTATAGCCCAGCCATTGCCTCCTCTTCACTTACAATGCATAGACATAAATTGCTGATTGCTTTTAAAACTGTTACTGCAGAAGAGGCAACATAGGTTTATGTGAGTAACTTTTCTTGTTTTAATTGTGTAATACATGTTAAAGGTAGTCAATCTAAATATAGATAATTACAATTAAATGAGAAATTTAGTTTTTAGAGTGATTATCAGGGAAGGATTTGTCAACAAGTCAAATATCAGGCCCCAAATAAATCTTCAGTAATGGTATTATGACTACTACTTGGGCCCCAAAAAGAAAGAGAAAAAACAAAGATTTTCCTCTGCAGAAAGGCTTCTAATAATAAAAAAGCAACATCTTTTGAACAATGGAAATATATTTTCTCTCCGCCTGGAGGAAAGATTCTGAAACAAATGCTCAAAAAAATATAAAAACAAAAAGAAATCTGATAAAAATAAAAATCAGGGAAATATAATATGAAGCTAGAATATTCTTTTGACCACCATAGGTATCCAGGATTTAAGTAAGTGGTGCTTACATTTTGGTCTTGGGGGCTCAGTGGCCCCCTTCCAGATATGACTACACTTTATATGAAAATGATATACTAGTACAAATATAAACAAAAACTGCTAACATTAAATAATATTTTAAAAGAAAATTAAATAAAAGAGGTCTCTCAAAATCGCAATTTAGCCAATTCCCAGCTGTCAACAGAATCCTTGCCCTTCAGAAGAATGTACAAGCTTTGAACAATGGATATATATACACTTGTACAAACTATGATTTCAATTGAGCAATGGCTTACACAATGGATACATGCAATAATATATTATAGAAACTTCATGATCATACTCACGACTCATGGATGATTGCGGTGCAGTGAGCATGGTTACAGTGTTGGCACTCTGAGTGTGTTGGGTTGTGGATGTAGTAGCAGCACCAGCATGCACAGAAGGGACTAAGGCAGTAACCATCTGACTAGCTGTACCAGCAAGACCTGTTCCTTGCTGTAGTCTAAAAGAATAATGATAACACTAATATTATCCCACAAACATAGAACCTTAGAAGACAAACAGTAAAAAAGGGGTCACATAACATAGCACACACTGCCTATCCTGGCAGTCGGAAGAAAAGTAAAGAATATTGCATTGGTGGCGTCTTATGTTTCTGGTGCCAAATTGCAAAGACATGCGAAATTAGAGCAAAGGGCTGTGGTTTTGAGAAACTGTATTTGTCTATACGGCTAATGTCAAGGACATATTACTCATTAAAGCTACTCGGTAACATTGTCTCAGATTCTGAAACAAAATCCTGGATTTAGCTCATGCTGCAATCATAATTATAAACCCTTTAGGTCAGTCAGGAATCCCATGACTTTTAAAAGCCAATCGCCTGTCTGATTATCAAGATATTTATGATAGGAAAACGAAATTTCATTTTTCGTTTTAACAGTTTTTATAACACTATAGTCTATTGAAGAAAATGAGTATGGTAAAATTGGTTACTTAAAGATTTTTTGCTTTTGAGGCACTTCATGAGCATTTTAAAGTGCTATTTTTTAGGGCTTCAAAGCACCTCACAGACACTGATGACACATAGGGCCATGCATCTCACATTTAACTTTGGTAAAAGATGCCATGAATATTGGTATCCGTAACATAGGACTGTCCACAGAATTTATATTGTGTGAATAAACAGTACACTTTAATAAAGAATTGCCAAAATGGGATATACACCAAAAAGGTATCAAATGCAAGGGTAATGTAGGATGATCTATTCTTGTCAAAGGGATCTTGGGAGTTACTACCTCCATAAGCCACTTGCCTCAGGAGAAGATAATATAGCATAAACCACCAAGGTCTTCAAACAAAATTGTAAAACTGATGGGACTTGCACCCTGTCCACACACAACATTTTCCGTGATTAGGCGTGATTAGCTATACCGTTTCGCAATAGTGATACCGTTTCGCGATAGTTTTACGATGAAATTGTGTGTGTGGACGCTCACTAACGATACGTCGTATAACGAAACTAGTCTAACGAAACGCAGGTTTGGGCATCGTTTCAAACTGAAACTAATAACTTATCACGCCTAATCACGCCTAATCACGGAAAATGTTGTGTGTGGACAAGGGGAGTGTAACTAGTGTAACTAACTGGGCGGGGCTTAACGTGACCTCGAGCGAAATGAGACCAGACCTCTCATTTCCGCTTCCATTTCACGACCGCAGCAGCAAACTGCGCACCTATACAACATTTCGCTGTAGAGTTTCAGGATTACTTTCTTCTGTGTGTGGACATCCTGGAATTTATACAATGATTATTTATACGACCTTTCTTGTGTGTGGACACTCTGAAATTTATACGATGATTATTTATACGACGTTTCGTTATAGAGTTTCGGCATAAATTGTTTTGAGTGTGGACACGCTGTTGGATGCGGAGATGTTTACCTGTAGAGTGTGGGTGTTCCCGAGGGTGTCTGGCCCTGTGCATTAGGCTGAAGCTGCAGTTGAGAATGACTGGGTTGTACTTGGAGCATCCCAGCACTTAGTGCTTGTCCTGCTGTTAATGCCTGTCCTGTAGGATGACAATAGCATGTACCCATTATATTTCAGTTCAAAAAATATCACCACGCTGTGCCATTTGTTCCTCAATGAAAGTGCACAATTTTGCAAATACAGAACTGGAGATTTAATTCACATGTACCCTTTCAGTTAAGAGCGTTTTTTTTAAATTAATAAAGTGGACAGTGCTATAGATAGAGGAAGCATGGAGCATGAGCCTCCCAAATGTAATATCTATAGAAAAATAGACAAATACAAAAATAAACAAGAAATATTGCAATCTCCATTACCACAAAAGTATCCCCAGGCACTGGCAGCGATGTTTGTGTCATCCTTATGTTCAAAGGAGGGACAAAGATCCCCTCTCCCCTCCCTGAAACAAAAGGATGGCTTAGAGATTGCCACTAGTGGCTCAGACTATTGTCAAGACTAGGAGCAGCATCACTAAAACCATAAGTTTGTAGATTAGAGTATAATGCATCTACACTGTATATAGAAATTTGAAAGAAAAGTGTCAAGAAATGTGACCTGCAGAGCGAACAAGACAACCTTTGACCGTATAATAGACAGAACATAGGCAGCAGCATCACCAAACACTTAAGATATGTAGATTTTGCTAAGACACACCTCCATACAAAATTTGAAAGAAATCTGCCAATGTGGTAGATAGAGCGCACAAATGAGACAAATGAGACAAATGACCTTTGACCCTATAGAGGATGGAACAATGAGGGCAGCATGACCAAAAAGTAAAGAAGTGTAGATTGTACTAAGATACTCTATACAAAATTTAAAGAAATCCATCAAGAAATGTGGTCTGCAGAATGCACTCACGCCATCCTGCAGAACATGACCTATTTATGTACTACTTTCTTTCAAAAAACATTATCACTCACTGATCAACTTAAACAATTTCTCCCACAAAAACATTGTATTAGAACACTTAAAAATTCAAAGAAAATTCCGGATTTTAAATGTAAAACCAGTCGCATGCAAAATAGTCCTATTCCAAATTTGAATCGCCTGTATAATAATAGTTAATTTGCTCATGTTTATATTTATTGTAATGATTTATCATTGAAATGACTCGATTCCTGTACATTCTTGTAATAATTGTGTATATCGTACCGGTATGTTTTAATGATATTGAATTGCTTTTTACTTTTAAATTTGAATAAAGACAAAATGAAAAGAAGATGACACAACCTGTTCTTATTCCCTCTCCCCACTTGATGGCATTGTTATCTGTCATGTCATGTATCAAATAAGATTGGCACTGCCCCCCCCCCCCCCCCACCCCCATCCCTATACCAGTACCCCCTCAATGGCTAGACCCATGCTATGCCACTGTAGAGGAACATACCTGTAGGTGAAATGAGTGTTGTAATAGTAGCCCCTTGTGGAACTGACATTGGTAGACTAGTAGCTGCTGTGGAGCTGACTTTTGTTCCAGGTGTTACAGGAGCAGCTGACGAAGTAGGTAAATATGTTGTCATTGGAAATGTATGCCCTGCACCCGATAAGAGACCTGGATATATGGATATAGAGAGTTATAAAGCATTCACTGATTACAATTATCAACATACATTCAAATCTCAATACATATTGGGGGCTAAACAATGCAGTTCAATCACCAAAGGGACTATAACATTTAATACTCTGTCATTTACAAGTTTGCCTTCCTTTTAATTTTCTGAATATGGAAAATATCATATCATCAGATTATTATATGGTGAAATCTAAACAAATTCTGAATTTATCCATACCAAATGGATCCTCATCATCATCATTAATAGATCATCAGTTTCTCATGCAAATATTTGTACAGTACACAAATGCAAGAATGAGATAGTATCTCTAGAAATATTCAAAATCTACTTTACATCAAATATATATCTACATTTATTCCATTTCCCTTTTTTCTATCAGAACTTAACAATTTTCTATAAAGAACAATAAAGACATTGAATTTTACCATTTGAAGTATTTGTGTTTGCATCAGCTCCTGCTCCTGGTACTTGTGTCACTTGAAATATAGCTGATCTTCCTTCCTACAATAAAATACACAGATAAACTTTGCTAAATTTCTCAAAAGTGCAGATAAAAAAATAAAAAAATAAGGGTTTGTGTTGTACTATAATCCTCAAAATTATATAATTAAATACTAACATTCCACATACTAACAGGAATTGTATTTGTTGAGCCCCTGTGACTTTAACCAATATTATGTAGACCCATATGACCAACAAACAAAACAAATTCTCTTCATAGTTTATACCTTTTTTGAACTTCAAATCATCAACTTCTATGAGGATGGAGGGCAAGTGTAAAATAGGGTGTATGTATGTTCATGTAGTTATGGGTCCGAAGCATACATACATTGTGTATATATATGTCACATATTATCATAGACGTAATTACGTCTATGATATTATCAAGCTCCTTCGTAATGAGAAAATAAAAGCAGATGCTACATTGGATAACCTAGAAAATGAAATCACTTGTAAGCCTCTCTTAGAGCTGGTATGATAATTAGTGACAAATGTGAAACATTTCTGCCTCCTCTCTCTCTCTCTCTTCCACTCCTTCTTTCTGTATATCAGTGGATGACTTTGTTGAGATTCCTTGACTGCATCACAACCAAGAATAAACTCTAAACTTCCAACAATGCGACTCGTCTATTCTAGCCCTTATATGATGGAATGCCATATATGCCAGTGCCGCTGCTGCAAGCTTTGAACTGCCATTGGTCGGGTGATATACACTCCCATCAATGGCTTTCCCATTAACATGTAGGTCTTCTCATACCAAAGATGAGATACATTGCCACTCACTAAAATGCCTCTGAGTACAACGAAAATTTATGGAAATATGAAAATATATTTTCCTACGTATAATTAATATTTCACAATTTCGACGTTTCTCAGTTATGTACACAATTAAGAGAATCAAGATGAGACTTTTTTTGTTACCAGCAACGCAAAATGAGCAGTCTCTTAATTATATCTTTATCTGATTTCTTATGACAGAATCATTTTTTAATGATATTTTTGTGTGATTTGATTCTCAAATAATGTTTCTCTGCCACTTCGGCATACTACCTGTAAACTCTACAACTTTACTGCTTGCATTATTATTTGATTGTGTTTGATTTCTTAGCAATTTGCACATGTATACCATTAGTTGACAAACTGAAGTGTGTTGACTCTGTGTTTAATGGATTTTAGTCAACATCCTTCTACCTCTCTCCTAATAATATGTGTGGTTGGGATTAATCTTTTCTCAGAGCTATGAAAACATATATCATCAGATGAGACTTGAGAAACAGAAAGGCATTCAGTAACATCCTTCTGAATCTCTGCAGATAATAAGCTTGGGATATATCTCTGACCATAGCTACAAACAAATTGACAACAAGGCACTTGAACAAATTAAATTCTGATATGAGACACATGCTTTTCCAAATTTGTGTTTACCTATCTGTAAAAACATCCATCTAAGAGGACACTGTGATAAAATAACGTTTCGATTTTCAGCTCTATTTGTGAACTGCTATCTGTAAAGGATGAGTTTGACAAAAGGAATAGACATAAATTGTATGTTATTTTACATCACTCCTTATTTCCATTTGTCCCCTTGTCTTTGTTTATTTCCCTTCTCTCATTATTTGTATACTTAAAGGCACTATGTCCCTTTTGCAGGCCAAAAAAAATGGAAAGGTTAAATTCCAATGGCATTTGAAAGATAATACTAATTTAGAACTCCCCTTACAAAAATGGGGCTTGAAAATGTCTTTAAGTGGGAAAATAACGACTACCGTATTAGTTGTCAAATCGACTTAGGAGCTATAGAGCCAATAAGTAAAAGTCTTGATTTTCATACCATTGTACCGCATGGTCGTACATTATATACTGCACAAAGATTCAATCAGTTTAATTTTGGCCATTACAAGAAGTGGGATATTGATGTAGACAAATCCTTTACAGCTCATTTTATGTATGTTATTACCAAAGAAGAAGAAAAAGCCAGTCAGTCACTCAATACTGACGATAGTGTCTGACAGTAAAGTCTAGCAAGTAAACAGGTTTCCTTGCATAATTTGAATATTAGGACACTGCTAACGTTTAAATTTCACAGATAGGACAAACATGACATATTCATAATTCCTGCAAAGATCTACAGAATTTGAGGTTGGCTGCAAAAGGGACATAGTTCAATGAAAATACAACTTGATATAAATGGAAAACTGAATGCATATAGAATACAAATATAAGGGAATAAAAAGTATTTACCCTTTCATTATTGGACAAAAGCAAATTAAAACCTCATTTCCCATACCCCTCCTAATTACGGGTCAACAGGAGTCAAATTTGCTGAAGCTACAATGAAGACATACATGTAACATGTGGACCGACCGGTTCACCTATATAGTTGAGGCGATGAGCAGTGCTTTGATTAATGCAAAGTCATTGTGAATATATGCATACTCCACATGAGATGATGCCATAAAGTCGATAGCAAGTTTTTAGGTCAACAACTTCTGATTTCAAAGCTTTAGATTTAGATTTTTCAGAGAGCTGATGCTCCTCTGACAGACACTAACATGGCATATAATTGATATTAATGTAATCTATGGCTCATATGCTTTTCGTTGATATATAATTCATCCATTTCATTTTTCAGTTCGGATATGATCTTTAATAGTAATCTGTAGCTATAAATAAATTTGTCTGATTTGATTTGATTTGATCAAGTTTCTTGTTTTGGAAAGGGGTGGGCCAGGGTACAGTAGTAGGTTGAAATAAGGCACTCATAAGGAATATATATATATAATTTTCTCAGTGATAGCATAGAGAGGATTAGCGATGCATTTTGAGGGGGGGGGGGGTGATGCCAGTGCAAAAGAATTTTGTACCAGTGTAGAGTCAACTGATGAATTCAATCTCACTTGGCTCTCTTGTATCATGTTTTACTTGAGGAGCTAATCTGACAGACTAATAGACAGGGGAGGGTTGGGGGTCCATGTTTTGGTCAATTGGTATGCATTCATCAATATTCAACAAGCATCGTCACAGAGCACACCCCTGGCCTTCTTCCAAAAGGAGTTGTAGGACACCCAAGGTCTTCTACCCATATATGGAATACGCATTCTCAAACATGGCACTCTCATTAATCAGTGTGGGCTGCCTCCTTTCTTCATAATGAAGAGAGAGGGCAGCAATCATACATCACAGGACTGTTGCTCCTTATGTGTTTATACATGAATATGTAAATATGCCAAATTGAATTATATCACAAATGAAAGTGATGAAATTATCAATGTCTACATGTATGAAATTATTTTTTTCTAAATATCTTTTCTATACTCCATGTGTTAAATCATTTCAAGAGATTTTTTTAAAGAAATAAAAGGTTAACAAATAGCATATATGCAAAGCTACAAAATGAGTTAAACCATATTATAATCCCCCTCACAATCCCCCAAAATGTTCTGAGCATACTTAACATTACCAGTTTTTAATGTCATCTTAATTTATTTGCTTTCACCTCCTAATCAAGTTGCTTCATCAATAGCTATATCTTAGCATACTTAAATCAAGAATACTATAGCAAAGGCATATATGTGAAAGGGCTTTGACTTCATTAATTACTATTCAATGAAGCGAATTCATGTGGTAGTATATGATTGATGAGTGTTAAACCCAGCCCCCTTTCTAATGGTTACATCCCTTACAATCCAAGCAATCCGAACCATGTTGGCACCAAGGGATGTGCAAGCTCCGCCTACAATTATGACGTCATAACAACCATTCCACGGTCTCAACACTAGAGAGCGCTTGGTATTTCATGATGCGTGAAGTCATCATATCACCAAGCTCTAGGGTGATGCGGCCACCGTGGATCTAGACAGTTACTATTCAAGATGAATACATCATCTCATTCAGGTATGGGTAGGGGAAGCAGTCTTGTGTTTATAAACAAAAACTTGTTATTGTTTGCTATGCTGAGCACTGCTGAAGAGGAGTCTACGTGCATGCTTCGTGTCAGACAGGTTTCTAGGGTCTACATGTTGGAATGACATGTATGCAGAATGCTTTCACAAGAACTCTATGTATCAACTATTTATGTCCTTAGTATTCAAACACTTCAATAGCAACAAGTTACTCTAAACTGCTGAGATGAACTATTTGCATTATGCATGTGTGAGAAATGCTTCAGCAGATTAATACACTGCCTACACTGAAACATACAGGTAGTTCACAGTCTCACATGGGTGATGATACGATTCTTCTTACTCTTAAATCTAACTTTGGTTTTCTTTTTAAAAGTCTGCAATATTCAAGTTCAACAACTTGGACCAGAGCAGCATGCTTTACTCAGTCAAACAAGACATGGATACAGGGAAGTGAGAGAACTAATAAAGTGAATGAAACAAGATAAATCCTTTTCTTAGTATAAAAATAACATAATAGACTTACATTCATACATTTTTCTTTTCAACCCCAAGATATGAATTTGGAACACATTTCGTTTAAAACCCAGGTGTGTTCATAAACATTTTCTTTCTTTACAAATTTTATCTTATTTTTTGCCGGTCATATGTTCTCAATGCATTTTGATGTATGATTTCAACCAAAGTCGAGCTTTCTGAAATTCCATGAACACATCACAGATCTGAACATGTTAAAATAACATCAATGTCATAAAGATGATAGTCTAGAAGAAACCCTACAAAAATTATAAACTTACATTACAGAGCAGCGTCTAAATTAAAGGGAAGTCCACCCTGTTATGAAGTTCATTTTAATAGAAGCAGAAAATGAGAGAAGCAGGTCTGTAAAAGTTTGAGCAAAAGCTGATTAAAAATAAGAAAGTTATAAAATGTTGAAGGTGCAATCAATTAAACACAAATTGGAAACTGTGACATATCTTGTGAGCTCCCCTCCCATTTGCCATGTAAAAAAAAAATATTTTCCCTTAAGAAAATTATCAATCATGCATTCACCCTAAATATAATAATTGCAAATATGATTTTATACAGGGGTGATAGTGAGCAATGAAAAAAAAAATGGCATCTAACAACATTCCCCGCCTTTTGAGTAAGAAAATTGGGAAAAATTGGGGGGAAGAAAAAAAAAACAGGAAAATAAGGGAAAAATCAGGAAAATAGGGGTAAAATCAGAAAGAAAAAAATTGGGGGGAAAAAAAGGGGAAAACGATTTAAATCAGGTAATTATCAGGCCTGTTTTATACAACCCCTGTATGAATGAAATCTATTCCATCATCAGCAAATAAGAAAATTAAAGTTTACCATATATAATTTTCTGTACAGAGCAAATAGGAGAGGAACTTGCAAGATATGTCAAAGTGTTGCCAATTCATGTTTCACCGAACTTCAAATTTTCATAACTTTTCTATTTGTAATTGAATTTTGCTCAAGCTTTCACTAATATGTTTCTCTAATTTTTCTGCTTTTATTAAAACAATGGAGGATAAGGGCAGAGTAGATGTAGAGTAAGTTAGTAATAAATTGTGAATGGGAGATGAGTCACATGGGATATCTCCATCAGGATTGCTCTACTCTCCTTCCTTCCTCTTGTTTCCTGTTCATACTACCTTTCCTATCATTGACATTTGAAGAACTTAAAGGATAAAACGACACCTTCAGACAAAGTTGATGTTTGTGGAAATCAAAAAGAAAGGAAAATTCTTGTTCATACTACCGGTACCTTTGCTATATTTGACATTTTGGGAACTAAAAGGAAATATTACACCTCCAGACTAAGTTGCAAACTTGCAATCAAACAAAAATACAAAAATTATGAATTTTTGAAAATTGTTATTATTTAAATGTAGGCCTATACATACATGTATGTATAGAAACTTCAGATTGGCTGAATCGGATTTGCATGGATTTAGTAATTTCATATTCGTAACTTCCTTATTTTTGGTCTGATTTACTTCGAACTTTCACCACTCTGTTTCTCTTATTATTTTGCTTCCATACCAATAAAGTTATCATAAGGGTTGGATTGCCCTTTAACTCTGACTTAACTTCCTTGCTAAAAATAATTCATCTCCAACATGTAAAAGGGGAAATACAAAAAAAGAAAACAAAAGCCTGCCTTCTGACAAGGAAGTATTGAATGATGTCACTACACCGCATCCACTTTTGACCGTTCTTCCCATGTATATATCCTGCTACTACAAAACAAAACATGCCTGTAGTCAGGTGAAAGGAAATATTGTGGAATGAACATTCACAACATGATGATATGGTTTAAGGAAATCACTATTCTGAAAAGAAAAAAAAAGTGGTAAAACAAAGTACAGATACAACTGTAGAATATAAAGGGAAAATTTCTTATTTTTTTATTTTTTAGTACAGAGCAAAAGGGAGGGGATCTCACAAGATTATGAAGATATGTCACAAAGTTGCAAATTTGTGTTACCTAGATTAATCTTTTTTTTCTTCTGGTTTTTCATCAGATTTTACTCAAACTTTCACCTGTCTATTCCTTTCATTTATCTGTTTCTATTGAAACCAACTGAATATTAGGGTGGGCTTCTTCTTCAAATCGTATCAGTATTATACTTCTGAACATTTCCTTTTCAATTTCAATGTGATGGTAAAAAAAGAAGAAAAAAACTTTTATCTTTAAAGTTACAAAGTTAGCTCCAAACCACAAAGTCATATGTTCAAAATTAGATACAATATGTCTGCATGCCATTAAGCCAAATAAGGTAGATGTGGCTTGTGCCTGAAGCAGATGATGGACATGACCTAGTGCCAGGCGCATGCCATGCTTGCCATAATTGGAAAGAGTGGGCCTATAAGGTATGGCACAATCCAAACAAGGAGATGTAAGGTCAATGGGTCATGCTCCTTGTATGGCACATGCCAACCCAACACACTTCTCAATGGACAACAGTCAACCTTATCAGGCACCAAGATAATGTTTGTGTTCTTGTATATATGAGTTGATGCTGTTTAGAATGTTGAATGAAATCTTACTTCTAAGTTTTCCTGAAGTTTCACTAATTTGCAAAATCTATATTGTTGTTTATATTATAAGAAATGTACAGCAACAATTCTTTTGTTTTAACTATAACAAAATAAATTGATGTCAATGCATTTTGCATGATTTCAGTAATAAAATTATGCAAACATTTTATAACCATTAAAAATACATGTACATGTACCTATACATGTAAGTGACAATTAAATGGGATTATTAAAAAAAATACGGCAAATGAACCTTTTCCAAGGGAATTGTCTATTAGTTACAATATACATACACAATAGGCCAGTTTCGTAATGTATTCACAGACCTTTAAATCGCATTGGAGGGTTAGTCAAACAAAGAACTGGTGGTGCATAGCAGCCTACACTGTATGTGCATCGTACGCTATGTTCGAGGTGTTATAATTGTATTGTTTGCCTTCGATATTTTGAGAGAGAGAGAAGAAAAAAAGAGGTAGTTTCAAACTTGAATAGTAAATATCTGTGAGGTGTGATTTTGTTCTTCATACATTTGATCTTTAAAATCGCTGAGTTTTAGGCAAGAATAATGGGAAAGCATTGCTGTTACGGAACGTGCAATAGCGATTCACATTTTGCAGCAAAACCTGTTCCGCCGAGTCCCTGGTACAGGCAGCGCACGATACCCCCTCAAAAAAATAAGAATAACGGAGGTCAATGATACATGTACATGCGACATTGACTTGAAAGCTAGTGATGAAACAGAAGGCGAAGAACCAAAATATCAGTTAGCCGATATCGGTAATTTCCATTCAATTTTACCTTGAAACTGAGTACAAATTTGGACGTGTAATGAATGAAGTGATAAATTATTTTCCACCAGTTTGCACACACAGTCACCTCTGCTTGCAGAAGAACGTGCATCCATGCGCGCACCACGTGTAGACGGTGTAGGTACAGTTCACATTTTCATCATGAAAACAAATTTACGGATAAAAAAATGTTTGTGAAATGCCTCGCAACAAACTATTTCAAGGCAGCCGAGAAACGGCTTACGAGAAGCATGAATCAGTGACCACAAAATCAATGTTATTAACAATAGTAACGAGAAATAATGATAACAAGTCAACGCAAAGCATAGACTCCCCTCGCAGGGTACAAATGGCCTATATACGTCAGAAAAAGTTACCTCCAGTGGACTATACTATTATATTGTTAGGCAAGGAAGTTAACCACATTTTTACATATATAATTAGGTTTTTTTTGCATATTTAATGAGCTATGACCTTTCACCTTTGACCTACATACTCAGAAATCGAACTTGGGCTGTACATGTATTTTGATACCATGTACATGTACCTTCATATCAAATTTCATTAAAATTCATCAAAATTACTCAAGTTATCGAATGGAAACCAGATTTGCATATTCAAGGAGCTATGACCTACATTCTCCGAAATCGAATTTAGGCTGTGTTTTGATACCATGAACCTTCATATCAAATTTCATTAAAATCCGTCAAACAATATTAAAGTTATGGATCGGAAACCAGATTCGCATACCTAATGAGCTATGACCTTTGACCTACATACTCTGAAATCGAACTTAGGCTGTGTTTTGATACCATGAACTTGTATTTCATTAAAATCCGTCAAGCGTTCCGTAAGTTATCGATCGTAAACCAGATGTGTATTTTTTTGCATATTTAATGAGCTATGACATTTGACCTACGTACTCCAAAATCGAACTTACCCTGTATTTTGATATCAAGAAGCTTCATATCAAATTTATTAAAATCCGTTAAACGTTACTATTATCGATCGGAAACCAAATTTGTTACGCACGCACGCACGCACGGAAGGAGGGACGGACGGCAGCGTTACTATATCCCCTCGCCGACGAATAATAAAGGTAATAATGATGACACAATAAGGTCTTTATATTAATAAAATAATATTTATAAATAATGTCGATGACAGAGAAGAATAAGAATGATGAATAATGATAAACAAATAATTTTGAGGGGTAAAAATGAAGAAAAACAATGAACAAGGATAAGGAAGAAGAATGTGTGAAGAAAAGATTGATAAATAATGATAGATCAATGGAAAAAAAGGAATAATAAAAGTAATAATAAAAACACTTATGATGGCAAGGAAGAAGAATCAGGATGATGAATAATCGTTTAGAATAAGATTAGGAATTAAGTTTGATTATCATGAAATAAAAGTTCATAGCATTATAATTATGCCGGACCTTACTATTAAAAAAAAAAACATTTTAAAAATAAATTTGTTATTACATCTTCTATTAATTTTTGTTTGTTTAATATTCCTTCTTTGTTTTAGTTCTGTCATTTGAGAGGGTTTTTTTTCTTCAGCTGATTTATAAAGAAAACAAGCTTCCCCATTTATTTTGTACATAATGCAACAACATTATATCCATTTCATAAAAAGTTGAAATATGCATGAAAAGGTCAGCATAAGGCATGACACAAATGTGATGGTTACAAATGAGCAGCAAAAATGACATGACTCTTAGGAGGGCGCCTCCAAGGCCTCTCGCTAGTCCAGTGTATGAGTGTATGATATTTAATCTTCCCTCTCTTTCTCCCCGCCCCTCTCTTTCTTTCTCTTTCTCTCTCCCATTTACCCATACCATCCATCTTTATGCTACATTGCATTAACCAAGACATATTTTCATATGACAAAAACTTCTCATAATTTATCATAAGAATATATAAAATATAATAAAATGGAGAACAATAATATTAGTACATACATGTATACATGTTTAAAAATAGACTATGAACATTTTGAGAAATGTATGTGAAATGTATTTCACAGCAATTCTTCTCTTTTTTAGGGGGAAAGCATGAAAGGGCTTATGGTAATTGCCATGAATCAAAACTTTCTTTATTTTACACCAGGATGTGATTACCAACACTGTACATGTCAATAAATGTGCTGTACTGTTACAACAACAAAAAACAGATTCATAAGATGAATATCAAATATAATAATATTGCTTAGGTCAATAAGGTGGAAAGCGCTTTATGAACACAATTTTAATATTATTATTCACATACATTGTAATGAGGAAATGTAAGAAAAATGGTTAACCTTTCCACTGAGAGCTTCCTCATCGCTGACTTGATATGACAGATCAGTCTCTTCAAAGCCAGTAGCACACATGCGCTGATCAGGGTTACGACTATGATGCTGGCTGTCTGAAGGGATGTCAGGGGAGTTCAGGCAGGTTTGAATAAGGGCTTTCCCACTTTCACTTGTGATCATAGGTTGGAGTTTGCGTGTGGCAAAAGTGTAAACATGTCCTGTCTCACTGGCAACCAGCAACATCACCTGTGTTCCAGTCAATGTTGATAATTCATAAGCCTAATTTGAAGGTGGAATAAGAGAATCAAGAAATAGATTAGATCTATAATATAGAGTCTTTAGATATAGCTGGTATCATTAACGTTTATATGATTGTGGGGGAGGGGGCACCACTGCAAACGGTCAGGCAGTTTACAAATCACTGCGCTTGTTTGTTTTTTTTGACCCCCCAAAGCAGATGTGGCATAACAAGAAAAATAAAAAACAAATACGGTAAGCCTTCTATTAATGGCTTCCTATGGCTCTACAGTGGCAATATGAGACCAAAAAGGCACCTGAAAATGTGATACTTTTTTTACTGTCTGTTTTGTTTATCACAGAATTTGTGAGTAGAAATGTACATGTACATGTAAGCCTAGATCAATGTTGACCCTTTCTTTTTCATGTGTAAACGATAGTCTAAAGACTATAGCTTAGTGACAATTGTAACTGTCTCCATTTTGTAGAATGTGAATAAAGCCCAAGAGCATTATTATGGAATTATTATTACTAAAACAAAAAACAATAAACAATAAACAATAACATAACAATATAATGATATACTAATAATGATAATACTACTAATAATAATTGAATCATTGAAGCTGATGAGGCTTCCCTACATTATGTATGGAAATAAAACCATTATTATTATTATTATTATTATTATTATTATTATCATTATTGCAAGTATGATATGATTTGAAAGAAATCAGAAACTCATATTATTTCAACCATATATGCAAAATTGAAAATAAATATTCTTGTATGGAAAAAATCTATTCCATCATAAATAACAAAGAAAATGACATTTTCTGAAATGTTATGTACTAGCAAATTGGAAGGGAGCTTGCAAGATATGTCAGTTTTGTCACTTTGGCCCGAATTCACAAAGCAAGGTTTGAGCTCAAACCTCCTTTTGTTTCGCCAAACCTCTTTTGTTCTTTACAAACCAGGTTTGTAAAAAACGCATAAAACGCGTCATATGACGTACAAAAACCAAGGTTTGACGACAAACCTCCTTTGTGAATTCGGGCCTTTGTGTCTGATAAATTGTGTTTGATCGCAACTTCCAAAATTTCTAACTTACTTATTTCCAATCAGAATTCGTTCAAACCTTCACTGACCCTTTCCTGCTTTTTTTATGCTCCTATTAAAACCAACTTAATATTGATGGGTGGACTTCCCCTTCAATAAAACAAAACGAAATTCGAAAAAAGGCAACAGATAATGATTTTTTATGTTACTTTTTAAGGTAAACGATTATAAATGAGCAATGCACGAGGTGGGAGTGAGGTCCAACTCTAAACGTTTTCGACGATTTTATCTTAATCACCCTTTTATTAATATTAATTCTTTCAGATAAAGAAAAACCAACTAGGTCTACTACCCCCCCCCCCCCACCTACTTGTGCGTGTGACAAGGGGTACCGTCTGTGTATGGGGAAGGTTGACAAACTTCAGTTTTATTTAAAAATTCCTTGTTCCATACCAGACGGTTATTTCTGTCCAGAAAATGGCACGCAATGTTCATTACTTGTCATTACCCTAACAGCCTTTTCACACACAGCTAAAATTCTATAAACATGATTAGTTTAAAGGGCTTTAAACTAATCAGCTGTACATATGACATCATTCACACACAGAAATTTCGGTGCGATCGTTAATCGTTTCGTGATTACTACTGCTCTTAAAATGTGCAGTAGTGCCATTGCGCATTGAATGTCAGGTCATATCAAACAAAGCACACGCTCTATCCAGTTTAAACACGTTTAAACCGTTCACACACAATATGTCAAGCTCTCTAACTTTTAGATACAAACTTTGTATCTGCAGCCTGCTTTGAGGGCCGTATGAATCGCGACTTTGTATCTAGAACTTAGAAGTCTATTCGAACATTGTATAGACTAAACGATGTTCACACAGGGAAAATTTTCTTTAAAGGTGTTTAAAACTGTTGAGTTAAACATGTTTATACTAATCATCTCTAGATACGATGAATTTTAGTTGTGTGTGAAAAGGCTGAACTACACTCAGTATTTACAACTCAGTCAGAGTACGGCTAGGTCTACGAGTCGATCACATGAATTTGGAAATGTCTTCCTCACCTTTTTCATAATGCCTGTTTTCCTTTTGCTAAAAGTTGTATAACGTCTCAACTTGTTTTCAATAAACTCCATTTTTATCTTCACTCTTCCTTTCGTTTTCTTGCCGTGTTTTGAAGCCTTTTCAATGTTGTCCGCCATATCAGCGGGAGTCAGATGGGTTAGGCCCGGGCCGAGACAGGGATCATCCAAGTCATGGTCCCGGTCCGCTAGCTCGGAGCCCGTACCAACAGAGCTACTGTCACTGTCCGGTAAACATGATCCATGGTCCCTCATACCATTTTTCAGCTTCTGTAGATTGGAAAAATTAACACTTGACATTGACATGATTGACTTAAATCACAACAATGATATTAAACGCAAATCGTCGACGAGATCACGATTTTCTCCACGGGCACAGTATCTTGTACTTCTCTCGACAGTCAACACAGGTTAGGCGATTGCATATAAGGAAGTCGTCACAGTGTTATTTGATGAAATGTACATGCGCTAAATTAATGTAAATACTGTAATTTTACAATAACCTTATTAAAATTGTTAGTGCCGAGGGGCTAAAATATTCTTAAATCCTGACAAATTTCTATTTAACACAGATAATTGGCAAAATAGTACTTAAATTGTCAAAAATTTAGGGTTTCGCATTGATATTTTACAGTAATTATTGTTAACAGTCTAGTCGCACAAGAAAGGAAATGGGGCTACCTAATATGGCCGACATGTCCTCCAAATATGGGACTCGGTTTCCTTCTTTGGGCATGTACGCGAGCCGCATTTGTACAGAAGGGGTGGCGACTCGTGTAATGTATGCACATAAACAACACAAAGTCCATGTGCGTTTCGACTTGATTATGGATTGCGAAATATCCAAATATCGGTCCATGTACTATACCATAGCCTGCCCGGTTTTCGCTCGCTTTTCACAGATAAGTCTTCTCGACAAAATTAATGTTTATCACTACTTTGTAGCGAATATTCTAGCAAATCCCACCATGCCATGCTTAGCATCCCAGATAATGTAATCACAATATAGGGGTATATAACAATGTTTAAATAATTATTGATTTTCTCTTTAAGGTTTTCTTTGTAGGTGCCCTTTTTTGTTGGTGCCCCCCCCCCCCACCACTCTGGAAGTCGCTCCGCCGCCCCTGCTTGCCGTCGTACTCTGGCCTCTTTGGCTTCTTTGATTTAAAACACATCATTTGATGTTATAACAATAATGTAACAATAATGTAGCGAATTGGAAAAGAACTGTGGGAAAAATCAACGAAAAAGCAGACCTATACAGCAGGCGCGGATCCAGGATTTCTTAGGGGAGGGGGCCCAATTTTTTTTTCGTTTGCTCCCGAAAATTTGAAAATCGCGCCGGCCAAAAAGTCGCTCAGTGGGGGGGGGGGGGGACCCAACCCCCCAAAAAGGTAAAAATCGCGTGATTTTACATGATTTTTTTCTCAAGGGGGGGGGGGGGGGTCGGGCCCCCCCCCTGGATCCGCCACTGCTATACAGCTCCCAGAAGCAGTACTTCTCGAAAGTGCCAATTACTCGTAAGAACCCACAAAGAATTTTGTTTTGCGTACACTCGAGGGGTGGGGTGGGTTACTCGTTTATAAATTAGTCACAAGCGGAGCTCAAATTAATGATATTTTAAATCTGTGCGACAATCGGCGAGGACTTTGGTTGAAAAAGCGAAATGATTTCAATTATTTTTGCTCGATTTTACATCTGAAATTTCCACTTTAGCAAAATTATGGGTGAGATATGATTCTGTCAAAAAATAGTAACCCATGTTTAAAGTTCAAGGTCTTCAAAGTGGGGGCGCTTTTCCATGTTTAGGAATTTGGGGCAAAAAAGTAACCCATCAGAGCAGCACATCCTCTGCTCGTATTATGAATAGCGACCCTCATTTCTTATTATGAATAGCGACCCTCATTTCGTATTATGAATAGCGACCCTCATTTTTATAGTATGAATAGCGACCCTCATTCTGCATTATGAATAGAGGCCCTCTTCTTGTAATATGAATAGCGACCCTCTTCACATATCATGAATTCCGACTCTCTTCTTTGATTATGAATAGCGGTCCTTATGAATAATGACCCTTATGATAATGACCCTTTTCTCAAATTATGAAAAGCTGTCCTTATGAATAGCGGACCTTGTTGAATAGCGGACCTTATGAATAGCGAACCTTACGAATAGCGACATTGACCCTCACCACCACCTTCCCCCTTCCATCCACAAACTCACCCGCCCATTCTCTTTTTCTCAAAAACATCCTTTCCAACCAGGCGAACCGGAAGCAGTTTGGGATTGGGGGGCAATCATTCTAGGGGTTCACCTTCCAGGGGCAGTGAGGTAATGAGCAAAAACATTTGGAAGGGGGGGGGGCAGAAGAAAAATCTGCATCACCACCACTCTTACACGTTACATGCAGGTCCCGCGGAACGTTTTTCAAAGTTGAGTATTAACGATCAGGTATAGAGCGTAAATTGGCGTGGGGTCCAGGGCCTGGAGCTGAGCCCCCGGAAGCTCAGGGTTTTAGGCATTAAATTACAGTCAGATAAGCATATTTAGATACCTTATTTGTGACACTGACAGATCATTAATTTGCGGGGAGTCCAGGGGCAGAGCCCCCGGAAGCTCAGGGGTTTTAGGTAGTTAATTTATACGGTCAGATGAGCGAAATATCGGCCGGCACGATTTTCAAATTTTAGCACACTAAAGTTCAAATTTATTTCAAATTTCAAATTCTTTTCCTCAAATTCAACTTCTTTGAAACTCCGTTCTCTTCCCATGAAAATCGAATACCTCACTGGAATTAAAAAGTGATTTACCGATTGCTCCATTCCTTGATCAATTAATTGTGTTCCAAAATATATCTCCTCCCATATAACTCCCTTTAACGGCTATAATGTACCTTGTCTTGTGATCTCTTAAAACCTTTAAAATGTCTTTATAAGAAAGATGTTTATCTTTGTTTAATAATTTAATGAAACGTCAAAAGAAACTGAATTCAGACAAGTATTAAGAGTCGAGAATGGTACAACGAATCGTCTTCTTTCTGTAATGATTTAATGAAACGTCAAAAGAAACTGAATTTAGACAAGGATTAAGAGTCGAGAACGGTACAACCAAGGAGGATATTACAAACGAATCGTCTTCTTTCTCTGATAATTTAATGAACATCAAAGCTTCCGCGCTTCGCGCGAGACGGGGAAAACTTACCCAGCCTGCACCCCCCCCCCCCCCCCCCTCTAGGGAGCGCGCTTCGCGTGCTCACTACTGCCCCCTAATAATAAAATCCTTGCTACGCGCTTGAGAGGATAATAACCCAGGTAGCAAGCCCATGTGGGACCCACATGGGTTCCATGTTCTCTGAAAATGTAATCGTTATTGAGGGTAACTTGAAAAAGTTAATAACTTGGGAGGGAGGGGATGCAACCTGCCACACGCTTTTACCTCTTGGTTGCTTTGATCCATTGCCAAAAATATTTTGACACTTATCATCCCCCCAACCACGGATACAAATCGACACTGTTGAGTCCAAGGATAAAGTCACATGAAAATATGAATTTCCCTCCTAAGTGTTCTGTGTCATAATTAAAATACAGCATCCATTTCATTCCATCATCTTCTGTATGTTTTTTTAACCCACACAACCCTCTGTGCTTTAAACAACAATTCCAAATTCATAATTTTCAGACCTCCAAACTGGTAATCTAAACAGTGGCGGATTCAGGGG
Source organism: Strongylocentrotus purpuratus (assembly GCF_000002235.5). Classification (NCBI taxonomy): domain Eukaryota; kingdom Metazoa; phylum Echinodermata; class Echinoidea; order Camarodonta; family Strongylocentrotidae; genus Strongylocentrotus; species Strongylocentrotus purpuratus. Next base: position 3,893,623 of record NW_022145611.1, read on the forward strand.
GGCACAGGGGGCACCTGCCCCCCCCCCCCCCCCGTAAAAAAGGGGGGAGGGGAAGATGGAAAGCGAAAGAAAAGGAGAAAAGGAGAAAAAGGAGGGGAAACAAAAAGGAGGAGAAAATGAAAGAAAAGGGAAGAGAGAAAGAAGAAGAAAAAAAGAAGGAGGAGAGAAAAGGGGAGAGGAGAAAAGGAAGGGAGAAAGGAAGAAAGGGAAAGAGAGAGAGAGGAGAGAGAAAAGGCGGAGAAGGAAGAAAGAGGGAAAGACGGAGGAGAGAAAAGGGGGAAAAAGGAGAATAATGAGAAGGGAAAAGAAAGAAAGGGGGATGATATTATAAGAAGGTGATTTTTTTTTTACCGGGAAAGGGGCGTGGGGGCACGAAATTTTGCAATGTGCATAATATGGGGTACCTCTTACCAGGCGTGTAGCTCCCCCATACAAATACAAAAAAAATGCACAAGAAGAAGAAAAAAAGAGATGGAAACAAAGGGGGGAAAGAGAAACAAATGAAAGATAATTAAACAACGATAGAAAGAGGTGCGAGCGCGTGAGGAATTGCATTTCTTGCATTATAAGAAGGTGATTTTTTTTTTTACCGGGAAAGGGGCGTGGGGGCACGAAATTTTGCAATGTGCATAATATGGGGTACCTCTTGCCAGACGTGTAGCTCCCCCCCCCTATTATGCACATTGCAAAATTATGCAGGATATTCTCGGTAAAATTGCGATGCTGTCGGGAAAATGAGAAAAGGGGGAGGGGCAATTGAGAGGGTAAGGGAAAGAAAAGGAAAAAAAGAAAAGGAAAAGAAAGGAAAGAGAAGAGAAGAAAGAAACAACAGAAACGGGGGATAAAGAGAGGAGAGAGAGAGAGAGAGAGAGAAAAGAGGTTAGAGCATGAGAGAAGAGGGATGGGAGGAATAGAGAGGGGGGATGTTGGGTGGAGTCACCACGTCGAGGGGGCAAGAAAGATATACGCATATAATATAATCATGACTGTTGTTGTGTCGGGTCCGCTGTGTCGGTATTCTTGCTCGATCCTCGTGTACTATATCAATGCAAAAGGTTGAAGTCGGTGAGATGTATTATGTCGGTCGGCCGGCAATTTTTTTTTCTTCCTACGAACTGTTACTATTTATCGGACAAAGAAACATTTTTGAAAATTGAGAAAATGATTAAGAGTCGATACAACCAATCGTCTTCTTTCCCTAATAATTAAATGAAACGTCATAGCTTCTGCGCTTCGCACGGGAGGGGCGAAACAAGAATTAAGAGTCGGGAACGGTACAACGAATCGTCTTCTTTCTCTAATAATTTAATTAAGTGTCAAAGCCTCCGCGCTTTGCCCAGGAGGGGGGGGGGACTGAAAAATAATCTAGTTCCTGGCCCCGGGTTTATAGGGTTAAATTTGTAGACATTGAGACATTGGAATTAATATATTTGTCGGTAATTGGTGGCTAGTTTTGTCGGTAATCGGTGGCCTCTACACCCCCCCCCCCCCCCCCCCCCCCCCCACTGAAAAGGGTCTAGCGACGCCCCTACCAACACAGTTTATACATTCGAGATAATTTTGCAAGTACTACTGGTGAAGTCCCATACCATCGTCTTTGTGCATTGTGCAGCAACGAATATTAGTTACAACGTCTCGCGACGTGACAGATCATTTTTTTTCTAACTTCTAACCAATTATTAGCAGCCTCGTGTTTTTTCTTCCAGGAAGTGCCCGTGGACATTAATGCGCCAAATGTGGTTCTCAAATTGCAAAAGATCCCTACTCTTGGAGGGGGTAGGAGGAAGCAATTTTACGTCATTACTCCAGGGAGTGCCTGCCGGGGCGTTGCTAGACCTTTTTCAGTGGGGGGGGGGGGGGGGGGGGTGGGGGGTGTAGAGGGCAATGATTACCGACAAAACTAGACACCAATTACCGACAAAATTAAATGTCCCAATATCTACAAATTTAACCCTATAAACCCGGGGCCGAAGGCTAAATTGTTTTCCCTATGGACTATCTATAGTACTTGCGTATGCGCAAGTTGTCATTTTCCTTGACGACATAAACATACGAATTATTCAGTCAACATAGTCAGCATCATAGCTATATATTTAAATGCAGGCGCGGAGCTAGTATCTTATTTTAGGGAGGGGCGGTAGTTGAGCGAATCACTTAAAGAGCGTGCAAAGCGCGCTCATTAGGGGTGTGTGGGTGATAGGCCTCCCGCGCGAAGCGCGGAAGCTAAGACGTTTCCTTAAATTATTAGGAAAAGAAGACGATTTATTGTACCGTTCTCGACTCTTAATCCTTATCTGAATTCAGTTTTCCCCCTCCCGCGCTTCTTCGCGCGGAAGTTTTGACGTTTCATTAAATTATTAAAGATAGTAGACGATTCGTTGAACCGTGCTCGACTCTTAATCCTTGTCTGAATGAAGTTTCCCCCTCCCGCGCGAAGCGCGGAAGCTTTGACGTTTCATTAAATTATGAGAAAAAGCAGACTGGATTCGTTGTACCGTTCGCGACTCTTAACCCTAATTTGTCTGAATTCAGTTTCCCTCCTCCCACGCGAAGCGCGGAAGATTTGACGTTTCCTTAAATTTTTGAGAGAAAGCAAACGATTCGTTGTACCGTTCTCGACTCGTTTTAATGAAGTTTTCTTCTCACGGGCGAAGCGCGGAATTTTTGGCGTTTCATCAAAATATAGAGAAAGGAAAGACGATTCGTCGTATACCGTTGTTGACTCTTAATCCTTGTTGAATTTAGTTTCCTCAAAAATTTTAAACCTCTGATTTCTTTAGCTGATATTATAGGAAAGTGAAACTTCGAGAAAAAAAAAGTATTGTAGTTGTAGTCACTCTCGAAGTCGTCACAGCGGATAAGAAGTCGCAGTTCGTAGGGAAAAAAACTTGTCGGCCGACCGACAATATACATCTCACCGACTTCAAACTTATGCATTGATGAGGATCGAGCAAGAATACCGACACAGCTGACCCGACACAGCAACATATTTACCCGTGTCTTTCTTGCTCCCTCGACGAGACGACTCCACCCAACAACCCCCTTTTCTCTTTTACTCCCACTCCTCCTCTCTCAGACTCTTACCTCCCCTCTCTCTCCCCTCTTTCATCCCCCGTTTCTTTTGTTTCCCTTTCACTCTTTTTTCTTCTTTTTTCCTTTTCTTTCTTTTCTTTCTTTTCCTTTCTTTCCTCTCCCCCTCTTTTTCTTTTTTCTCTTTCTTTCTTCTCTTTTCTTTCCTTTCTTTTCCTTTCTTTCCTTTCTTTTCCTTTCTTTCTTTTCTTTTCCTTTTCTTTTCTTTTTTTTCTTTCCCTTCCCCTCTCTTTTTTCCCCTCTCTTTTTTTCCCTCTCTTTTTTTCCCTCCCCCTTTTCTCTTTTTCCCGACGGCAGCGCAATTTTACCGACAATATCCTGACAGGTGGGGGGGGGGGGGGGGTGTCGCACCCCCCCCCAAACCCCTCCCCTTTGGCGACGCCCCTGCCGGTACTTCATCAGTAGTACTTGCAAAAATTTTCTCGAGTGTATAAACTGGGTTGTTATCAGGGGCGTCGCTAGACCTTTGTCAGTGAGGGAGTGGGGAGGGTGTAGAGGCCACCGATCACCGACAAACCGAGCAACCAATTACCGACAAATATATTAATGCCAATGTCCAAATGTCGACAAATTTAACCCTATAAACCCGGGGCCAGGAACTAAGTTATTTTTCAGTCTCCCCCCTCCCGCGCGAAGCGCGGAAACTTTGACACTTCATTAAATTATTATAGAAAAAAAGACGATCCGTTGTACCGTTCTCGACTCTTAATTCTTGTTTGGATCCAATTCCCCCCCCCCCCCCCGCGCAAAGCGCGGAAGTTTTGACGTTTCAATAAATTATTACTCTTAACCCTTGTCTGAATTCATTTTCGCCCATTCCGCGCAAAGCGCGGAAGCTTTGACGATTCATTAAATTATTACTCTTAATCCTTGTCTGAATTCATTATCGCCCATCTCGCGCGAAGCGCGGAAGCTTTTGCGTTTCAATAAATAATTACTCTTAATCCTTGTCTGAATTCTTTTTTCACCCATTCCGCGCTTCGCGCGGAAGCTTTGACGATTCATTAAATTATTACTCTTAATCCTTGTCTGAATTCATTTTTTCCCATCCCGCTCAAAGCGTGGAAGCTTCCACGTTTCATTGAATTATTAGAGAAAGAAGACGATTAATTTTACCGGTTCCGTCTCTTAATCCTGGTCTGAATTCATTTTCGCCCATCTCGCGTGGAGCGCGGAACCTTTTACGTTTCAATAAATTATTACTCTTTATCCTTGTCTGAATTGATTTTCGCCCATCCCGCGCGAAGCGCGGAAGCTTTCACGAAGACGATTCGTTGTATCGTGTTCTTGTCTGAATTCAGTTACCCCCCCCCCCTCCCGCGCGAAGCGCGGAAGCTTTCACGTTTCATCAAATTATTAGAGAAAGAAGACGATTCGTTGTATCGTTCTCAACTTTTAATCCTAGTCTGAATTGAGTACCCCCTACCCCCGCCGAAGCGCGGAAGCGTTGACACTTCATTAAATTATAAAGAAGGAAGACGATTCGTTGTACCAGGAAGCTGTAATGAATGGAGATACCATCTCGAAAGAATTTTCTGAGGGAAAATTATTCAAGATTAACCTGGCTTAACAAAAAGAAATGTAACCCTCTCCAGCCATCATTTCCATCAACAGCTGTCCATATCAATGCACAGTCCCTCTCTGGCATTCCAAATAGTACGAAATGTTACGCAACGCCATCTGTTTCCCTAAGTTCTCTATTCACTCGTTTGCAAAAATATGCAAGCATCGGGCTTTGAAGCCATGCGTGGCACCGACAAATTAAGTCATGTTCATGGAAGATGTATTTAGCTATAACATATAAAATGCAGAATTCACAACATTATGACCAATGCAACTTTCTATTAGTCATCAAATGCGTCTTCCGTTCTCGGATAGCTCTACTGAAGACATGGCCATTTTAACCAGCGAAATCGACCAAGGAAATCATGAGTTAGAGCGAATGAAAGATTTTCATAATCATGATTTTCTCATCTAATTATTGACATTTTCCGAAAATTTCCGAAATTTGTACATAGCTAGGAAGGTAGTCCAAAGGTTTATCTTCCTAAAGAACTAAATGAAATTGTGTTGTATGTTTGCGCATTTATTGATTTAGGGCTAGAAGTTGTCAAGTTAGCACCACTATTCACCCAAAGTACGGGCCGGCAAAGCAAAAGCCGCCGTGCTCGCTGGGCTGGGCTGTGTGTGGAAAGGGAGGACTTAGTGCTACTAGGGAGCTGTAAGGTTTTGGAGGGGGATTAAGGGGATTACGGTAGGGGAAACAAAAGACGCGCGGTGCCACGGATGACTTCAAAGGGGCCTCTTGGACGGGATCTCCATTCATTACAGCTTCCTGGTTGTACCGTTCTCGACTTTTAATCCTAGTCTGAATTCAATCTCCCCACTGGGCCCCTCAACGGTGCATGTGCAGTGTTACATGATGTAAGTATGGAACGCCCGGCAGTGCTTGTCACATTTGCTTCGGTAATGGAGTTTTTTTTATAGTGTTACTGTTAGTGGCCACGGCCCCTCAGTGACTATAAAAAAACATATGCTCTTCCTGGCCATTTGGGAATGTGTCAGTTTGCAACAGAAATGGAGAAACGCGCATTTTTGTTGAAAATCATGTGATAACACGAACATTTATACATCACTTGTATATGGAATTGAAAATAAGTCATGGTTCAATTTTATTTGGGGGGGGGGGGGCTAGCGCCCCCAAGCCCCCCACCAGTACGCCAGTGTCCCCTTTCTCTCCTCTCTTTCACCCCCCCCCCCGTTTCTTTTGTTTCCCTTTTCTCTTTTTTCTTCTTTTTTCCCTTTTCTTTCTTTTCTTTCTTTCCTTTCTTTTCCTTTCTTTCCTCTTCTCCCTCTTTTTCTTTTTTCTCTTTCTTTCTTCTCTTTTCTTTCCTTTCTTTTTCTTTCTTTTCCTTTCTTTCTTTTCTTTTCCTTTTTTCTTTTTTTTCCCTTTCCCTCTCTTTTTCCCTCCCCCTTTTCTCCTTTTTCCCGACGGCAGCGCAATTTTACCGACAATATCCTGACAGGTGGGGGTATCGCACCCCCACACCCCCCCTTTAGAGACGCCCCTGAGTGCCTGTAAATGCGCTTAATATCGTTATAAAATTGCAAATGCTTTCTACTCTTAGAGGGGGTTCTGACCCCCTCACAGACCCGCCCCCACTTGGTCGCTCCGTCCCTCGTCGCTGACTCCTCGCTCCATCGTTTTTCATATATTTCACCCCATGCGAGTTTGTGCTCCCCTCCCCCCGTTAAGAAATTTCTGGATCCGCCACTGCTAAATACAAGGTACTTTTGTTAATTTTATTCCTCCCACGGGCCCACACAAAAATCGACAGTTACCTAAGCTAAATCCTCATAATTTATACCCATCTCGGGACCGGTGTGAGGGATGGCACATAACTGAATTTAGAATATACAAACAACTGTATTTTACCCACCATTGTTAAGTCTTTCTGCTTACACCAACTCAACAATTTCTTAATTTTACCTAGTATTTCTTTATAATTTAAGTTTTCATTTACTTCTACATTAATTTTAAGGAAAACATTACCCCTAGAATATTTAAAAATTATACTTTCTGACCAAAGGATATTATACAACTTCCTTGAAGGGCGCCTAACAACATTTGTTTTTATCGTTGTTTACACGGAGTCCGGAAAGTTTCCTGGAACTTCTCCATAACAGTTCTATTACTTTGGTAATGGAATCCTCACCTTGAACAAAATGGGTAATTTGTTTGTTTTTTAAGTTGATTTTATTTCTCAAAACTCCTATTCTTTTTCGTACATAACATAGTTTATACAAAACTGCAACATTATAGCAGGAGCATATCTATAGCAGCACGAGGGGGGGGGGGGGGTTAGGGGGTTTAACCCCGGGTTTAACCCCTCCCCAGGCGCGCCGGAAGCTGTTTGGGATTTGGGGGGGGGGCAAACATTCCAGGGGGCTCACCTTCCAGGGGCAGTGACGTAATGAGAAAAAAAAGTTCGGAAGGGGGGGGGGGGGCAGACGAAAAAATCTGCATCACCACCAGTCTTACACGTTACATGCAGGTCCCGCGAAACGTTTTTCAATATGGAGTATTAACGATCACGTAGAGCCTGAATTGGCGTGGGGTCCAGCGCATGAGCCTCGGCAGGGGGTCAAGGGGTTGAGCCCCCGGAAGCTCAGGTTTTTTTTTATAGGTATTTACCTCTTTAAGGCTATTGACGTGCTCCAGGGAGGGGGAGAGAACCCAGAAACTCAGAGGTTTTAATATTTAATTACGGTCAGATGAGCATCTAGGGGCCCGCCTAAAGGACCTTGGTGGGGTCCACGGGGCAGAGCCCCCGGAAGCTCAGGGGTATTACGGTCAGATGAGCATCCAGGGGCCCGCCTTAGAGTCCTTGGTGGGTCCAGGGGGCATAGCCCCTGGAAGCTCGGGGGTTTAAGGTATTTAATTACGATCAGATGAGTACCAGGAAAACGCCTTAGGGCCCTTGGAGGGGTTCGGGGACGGAGCGTCCGTAAGCTCTGGGGTTTTAGGCATTATTTTAATTACGGTCAGATGAGCATTTTTTAATACCTTATTTGTGACATTGGCAGGTCACTTATATTTTTCTCTCCGTCTTTCTTTCTTTTTCTCTTTAACATACTTTTTCAGAAAGTGAGGGGGTGGAGGGGGGCTCGAGCCCAGCCATTTTGCAGACCATGACATAAAGGCTTTTAAATAAGCGTATTTTTCGCCCGACTGTAATTTGGGAATTTCTTATTTTCCAACAAACGCATAAAAAGGTATGATTTACCAAAAATACTGACAATCGAATGATGGTCTACGCGAATCCGAAAAGTAGGCCTAGGGTCTACTCAAACTCTGAAGCAATCATGAAGAAAGGAAAAGTGTAGAAAAGGAAAATCTAGATCTACAACAACTTATGGGACAGATCTTTGATTCGGTATATAAGGAGTGTAATAAGCTTGCGCTGAGTAGCTAATAAGCCTTTGTTCCTTGGGTGCTCACCCCCCCCCCCCCCATTTTTAGCCATTGAATAACGAATAGTTCATTTCATGATTAATTTGTTACAACCATAGTATATATCTCTATGGTTACAACCCAAAAAACGTCATGAGTCCTCGCAAAAAAATGAATATACTTCGGATATTTTTTTGCAGAATAGTCCTTTTTGCACCAGCGCGATCCGCATTTAGCGACAATCATCTCCGTGCCTTTTACACTAAAAGTCATCATGGAATTATATTGGCCTTTTTCGGATACCAATAATCTACGTGATACAGGCCAGGATCAACGCGCAAGCAAGGGCATGTCAAAAGAAATCAAAGGACGATCAAGGCATGAGGCTGGATGAAATCCACGACTTTATTTTACCATATTTCAGAGACATATATATCGACACCGTACCGGACTGCTGAGTGGAAAGAAAGAGAGCCAGAAGTAGAGGTGAGTGCTAATTAATTAGCCTCAGGCCCAGGTCCAGGGACTCGGGAGCTCGGACGCCGATGCCGAAGGCGTACGGAGTCGGACGTGGACTCGGCCGAGCTAGCTCAGAGCAGAGCAGAGCAGTTATCATGTTTATCAAAACGATTCAAACAGCGGGTTGGGTGACTTGGCCTGGGTCACATTTTTTCGCAATGTTAAGAGGTAGTACTAGTAGTAGGCTACTAGAAATTACAATTTTGACTTAGAAGTCTACAATGTTTTCGACTCCTCTGGCAGTCTGGGCATCTTTTCAACCATTTCACTTGAAATTATGAATATGATTTGAAGTCTTTGATTAGGGAGGCCAATGCCCGGGCGTAAGGCTTCTACACCTACGATTTGTGCGCTCGTCGCCCACTTCAAAAAATTAGCAGAGGGAAAAAAATGATGTAAAAATAAAAATTGATGAAAATAAGAAAAGAAAATACAATTATACATTTCACAACATAGTCTATCTAGTTAATCACGGATCTGTAACAGTCTTTCACCATTTGTTGACGATCTTGCAGATTTTGACGTATTTTAATCCAATAATTGTTGTAGCAGAAGACCCTGACGCGCGCGCACAACCGACTAAGAAAATCCTAGAGGGCGTAGAGGTTTGCTCACTAAAAACCTTCTCATTGGCAGAAGGTAGACCCTAAAAATATGGGATCCGTTTTGATTAAAGTAAGAGATCAACATTTCAGATGTTCATAATTGCCACTTCTAACCACTAGATTTCTAGAAAATTTAAAGAAAAAAGATTATATCTTTTTAAATACAGATTTTTACAAACTGAACATTCGAAAGTAGATGTTTCTGTCAATCTTGCGTTGGATTGAGCCCTATAGCTACATCCATCTCAAAATGAGTAGGAAAACTGTGAACAGTGACGTCATTGTTCGCGCCAAAAATAAAGGGTATTGAGACATATTTCTGAGCTCTGGTCAGATCGTGCGCAAAGCGTAGTCTTATTTATAGACCCTAGTACCTTATTCTCACAGCACTAGATACGAGTGTCGTGCAGTAATGTATAAGAAGTGTTAAAAAAGATATTTCAGTAAAAAAAAAAGTCTACGTGAGCAGTCTATACTCCAATTGAGAATTGAAATGAAAGCCATGATTTGAAGGTGTGTGTTGTATGATACATGGTTAGTGAGTGTGTATGTTACGTATAGCGAAAGGGAGAGAGAGAGAGAGAGTGAGAGAAATATTATAATGTACATTGCATGGATATGCGCTATGCATGCTGCTGTCCTATTGTGTTCGCTGCAAGATGGATGTTAATTGGACCTCATAACTTCTCGATCGTTGATAATGCAGTGTCAGATTGATCTTTACTCATGAGGAAATACTATTGGATTTGGAATATCACCTTAAGGTAGGCTTACTTATTAATTTTAATTCTTTTCTAGGATTATATTGACTACAATCACGTACATCTACCGGTATGTTTATTTTTTTTGTCAGTTCATGTTTTGTCCCTCCATGGCTCGATTTCAGGACTGCGGCTTGCAATGCAATTACCTAGCTGTGTCGGTGTGTGCGACCGATTCAAGGCTAGCCGCTGATGATGAATGGAATTTTGCGCGAAGTTTTAAACTTGTTATCCGGGCAATGATACGCCCAATCCCCTCGGGCCTGTCTAATTATGAACGTAATTTTGCGACATGAAATATAATTGTTTCAAGGCTCTTACGTACGGATAGGCGTAGAAAGAAGCTGGATAAAAAGAGCTGGATATCTCCTATTTGATGGAACTTCTGGAGTCGGCAGATAGGTGAATTTTCTTAGTGAAAGAAAATACTTTCTTTTAATCTTTGTTTTATTATAAACAAATTAGTAATTAAAAAGTTAGATTCGGCTTAAAGGTAAAGACCAGTATTGGAAACGCCCCAATTTCAAAAAATAAAATGGAAGCTCTTATTACCAATCATATACATGTATGTTTTGACTAGATCTACATGATGATAACAATTTTGCCGGGAAACCGCCTACTAATTGATATATTTGGTAAATTAGTTTATCTATTGGTATGTGAGAGATAAACGCATGTGTCATGCATGTGTGCGTATAGTCCCATATACATCTTTCTGTGTACAGTGCTTGTAACTTTACAAAGACTGGACCAAATTTCTTATCATTTTGATGATTCCAGAGCCTTGCAGTACACACCAATATTTATATGCTAGATGATCAACCTTTTGTGACCGATTCCACAACGTTTCTTTCACAATGCAATCGCATGTCCATAACTGGTCTTTATCTTTAACCCGACAATTCATCCATGTTGTATCGTAGATTCAACAGAGTTAGGCTTAGGATAAAATTACCAAAAAATGACAGTTTTTGCAGCGGGGCCAAGTTGTCCCCGGGTACGAGTAAGCCCGGATCCGAATCAACATGGCGAAGAGCAAGTAATGAAGTATGCATACGCTAGACTTCTTCTTCTGTACATGTCGACAGACTTGTTAGTCCATATGAAAAATGATTTAAAAAATGAAAAAAAGGATTATGAAGGAAAAACTGTGATAGGGCAGGTCCAAGCTATTTGGATTGTGACGTACGGGACATTCAGAGACTTTAAACAAGAAATAACAATGGATGAAATTATTTATATGGCTATCTTTTGGTATGAGTCTGTGGCTATTATGGGCTAGGTAGTTCATTTGTGGAAAGTTTTAGTTCTGACCAATTCATAAATTAATTTTTAATGTAATTAATGTGCTGTGTGACGTATGGGACCAGAGAATTTCTGACTTTTTCAAAAATAAGTTCATCGTAAAAGTTCTCTGAATTTATTAAGTTATGAGATTCATGGTAATGATATCCTAATTCATTATGGAATCAAGCATTAATCACAACTATTACCATATTTTTCTGACCTTTCGTTGTTATGTAATATACCAAAAGATAAATGTGTGTATGTGACGTACGGGACACGTGACGTATGGGATAACTTTTACCTATGGGAAAATGCATTGAAATTGAGAATTTTCGTCAAAATTTGTTAAATTTGAACATTTTATACTTACAGGTAAAGACCAGTATTGGAAACGCCCCAATTTCAAAAAATAAAATGGAAGCTCTCATTACCAATCATGTGAAAGTATATATTTTGACTAATACATGATGATAACAAATTTGCCAGGAAACCGCCTACTAATTCATATATTTGGTAAATTTGTTTCTCTCATGGACTGTGAGAGATATAGGGTAGTCCCATATACATCTTTCTGTGTATAGTGCTTGTAACTTTACGAAGAACGGGCCAAATTTCTTATCATTTTGATGATTCCAGAACCTTGCAGATGCTAGATGCTAGATGCTAGATGATCAACCTTTTCTGATCGATTCCACAACGTTTCTTTCACAATGCAATCGCATGACCATAACTGGTCTTTACCTTTAAATCAGTGACAGTTAGAGTGTTTTAGAACCCAATTAGATCCTCTGACCCTCACTTAATATCCTCTGTGTTAATTTATGAGATAAATCAATACAAATATTACTTTAATAAAGAAAAAAAAAATGAATTACGTTCATACACACTATATTACCATTTTTATCACACACTTGTCCCGTACGTCACATTTCTTAATTTGATTATGTAATCAACACAGAATTTTTGTAATTTTTGTTAAACCTATTTTGTTATAGGTATTCATCTAAATTAGAACTTCCTAGAATATCTTTAAAAAAAAAAAATATTTTCATAATTAAAATTAAACAAATTAATGTCAAATTGTGACGTACGGGACATCACACTTTGGAACCTACCTCATTTGCACAATTAATTAATTTTGAAAGTTTTTATATTTTTTTCCTATTTTCTAGCATGATGGTCTACATGTCTTGAGATATTTAATTTAAAAAAAATAATTCAAATGAGATACAAAAATAAAGATGTAATGTCCCGTACGTCATGCTAATTAATAAAAATCAAAGTTTGTGACCTTGGCATTCTTTGTATTTTGATTATTTTTTTATTTTTGTATCAGATTCATAAAATTCATAGTTTCAGCTTTAAAATGATGTATAGTTTGTTAAATATATATAAAGATGAAATTTGACCCCCAGAGGGGACAATAGCTTGGACCTGCCCGATAACGTCATTACGAGCTTGAAATTGTAGCTGGCGCACAGTTTTTCCTTCCTAATCATTTTGCCTTCGGCGTAAACTAGAAGGGATAAGATTTAGATGACGCCATGCACAGCGAGAGTTTAAAATACGGCTTGCAAGATTTTCAACATGGAAGTCGATTTTGACCCATAATTTCCTGAAAATGGACCATTAAACAGATTTATTCAGTCAATTTGGTAAGTGGAACCGATGTATAATAGCCTAGGCCTAATTTACAAAATAAAATTAATCAGATATGCATCAGGTAAAATGCAATATTTAGGGTAAAGAACATGGCCATAAATGGCCTTGGTGCCAGAATGGGAACGCCTAAAGTCGGTTTCTGTCTCTAAAGAGCAGAGCCGTCCCTATCCAAGTCAGAGGCTAACGAACGAAAGAGACAAAAATTTTGGTCTATGCATGTTGTGCATGCGCGGTAGCGGTGGAGCAAAAAAGAATATACTTGATATAGAGCGCCGTTCGCTCGAAATTGCTGAATATGCAAGAGTGGAAACTTGAGTTAGACCCGGAAGCTTGGCAGCTGGAGACGGCTTTCTTCCAGAAGCTTTGGTATTCAAGGTATTCAGGTTTTCAATACCAAAATCTAACATTTTATAGATAAAGACCAGTTATGGTCATGCAATTGCATTGTGAAAGAAACGTTGTGGAATCGGTCAGAAAAGTTGATCATCTAGCATATAAGTATTGGTGTGTACTGCAAGGTTCTGGAATCATCAATATGATATTTGGCCCAGTCTTTGTAAAGTTACAAGCACTGTACACAGAAAGATGTATACATGTATGGGACTATGCGACACAGGCGCGACATGTGCACGATATCTATCCTGGGGCGTTTCCAAAACTGGTCTATACCTTTAATTACTCATTTCTCAACGTTAGAACTAGTTTTAAAAGAAAGCAAATCTTAAAGGGATCGTTTAACAATGTTAAATCTGAGATGCACGGTTCTACGTGTTATCAGTGTCTGTGATATGGTGTTGTATTGAAGCCCTTAAAAAAAAATTGCGCTTCAAAATGATCAAGAAGTGCCTCAAAAAAGTAAAAACTTTGAGCGACCGGTTTTACCATACTTGTTTTTCCCCAATAGATGGAGTATTATGAGAACCATTTGGCAAACGCAAAATTTGATTTTTGATTTGAAATTTGAAATTTGAGGGGCACTTTTCCTAATTAAAAAGGGGCACTTATCAGAGGTGGAAAGGGGAACGGGCACTTTTCCTAATTAAAAAGGGGCACTTACAGACTTAAAAAGCTAAAGGGCAAAGGGGCACTTCTATGTAAAAAGGAGCACTTTTGAGGTACTTCAAAAAGTGGGGGAGGGGGGCACTGTGCGCCCCCCCCCCCCATGGCTATCATGTGTATTACAGTTTTTTGAGCAACCCCCCTTACCAGATGGTTCTGTACAGTATATTGTATTCACCTTTTCTTTTTGTGTGTGTGCTCAGGTACAAATTTTATATTCTTCAGGTGAATACCCAAGATGGGAGACCGAGGTAAGCTAGTAACAAGATGGCAGACATCATTACGCAAAGGAACAGATTTTGATTCTTGGGGACAAGTGGTGGAAGCAGTGGAAGAGTACCAAATGTAAGTGATAAAGGTTATAATTAGAGTTATCAAACATTTGGTCTGGTGACAATTGCTCCAGGCTTTATTTTCATTACAGATATCATGTTAGAGCAAGACTGAGGCTTGTTTGGGAGAAGGGTCAGGGTTGGTCAAAGGTTGAAGTAAAGAATTGACCACAGAACAAAAGAGAAAGTGCATTCAACTGATTTTCACCTACCATGAAGCTGCTTCAATTTTTGTCTCAATGTACATTATATGTAGTAGTGGGTGTGTATTTCATTTCCTTATCAAAAGGCAAAAAGGAAGGCAGCAAAAATAACAATCATATGGCATTGGAAGTTAAGTATTTGGTGAAACTTGGTTTATTGATAACTTATTTGATTGATATAACAAAAAGGTCGCAGGGCTTTGATTATTCATGTAATTATGCAAGTCCCTTACACGTACATTCAAAATTGTTTCAGTTATAATCAGTTTTGTTATCACTTCTTCAAAGTTCTCAGTTGTGAAGAATAGAAATTCCTCCAATATTACATTACTAAATCTTGTAAATGAGTAAGCTCACAAAGTCATTACAGGTTCCGTTTTTGTATTCAAGTGAATGTATGGGTCACAATTTTTTTCTTGCAAATTAGGTTAGAAAGACAGCTCAACAAGGAAATGAATGCCAAGCCGCCTGTTTTTTCAGAGAGCCAAAAGGTAACACTTGATTTGTGTCCATAAAATGCATTTCACAAATTATTCAGATTTGTGAAAGTTTTATGCCGTAAACATAATAAACATGTAAAAGAGTAGATTCACAATAAACAGCACCCCCACCAGCAAGCCCCAATTTTTCAGCTCGGGGGTAAACATCTTTCAACTAGTGCAGAGCAGCAAAACGCTAGCCACAGATCGAAAAGGCCAAAGTGGTCTGAAAGGTGTGAATTCTTTAGATGGGATTGATTGTTCTGATATCAGCACACATTTTCATATTGATTTTGGATGTCAAAACCAAATCATCAATTGATTCTGGCTGAAAGTTTGCCTGATTTGGACAAAAATCAATACAAATGGTCATTTTCTGCCCAAAGTGTCAAAATGACCATATTATTGCTGATGGGGTTTACTTGACCACTTTTTCAAGCATCAGGCACATGTTTACATAGAAAAGGCCCCTCAAATCTCCTTTGCTGATAACAACAATTTCGAAAAAAATCACCCCTTACCAAAAGGGACCATAATTGTGAGTTTTGGACAAAATGACCAAACGTCATTAAAATGGTTCAATACAATTTTCCCTGGATAAGCTATTCAAACCTTCTCCACCAAAATTTCTCATTTAATCCCCTTATCCCCTAGGCCCGGCCCCCCCACTCCGAGAACGAACGGACCCCATGCGTGTTGCCAAAATGTCCTTTTCGTAACAAAAGAAAAAGGTCGACCCGTATTGACTTTACACACCGGACTTTTGCTGAAAAGGGGGGGTGCTGAAAAAGGCTCGTATACAAAAAGGTCGAACCGTATTGACTTTACACACCAGACTTTTGCTGAAAAGGGGGGGTTGGTTGGAACACGCATATGCGTACCCTAAATAACACTGAGTGGGGGGGCCGGGCCCCTAGGGTATAAAAATGCCACTGCTTATATTTTTTTTGACATTTTTCCCATAATGCATCACATTTAATCGACTAAACACTGGTGTCGCTAGATGGCGCTGTTGAGTGTGAATCAACCTTATTTGACACACTAATTCTGCAAATGACAAAGTTTTTAAATTATTTTTTAATGGCAGTCCTCAAAAGTTTGTGGAAATTTTATGCAAAGTAATGGATTTACATTAAAGGTAAAGACCAGTAATGGTCATGCGATTGCATTGTGAAAGAAACGTTGTGGAATCGATCAGAAAAGGTTGATCATCTAGCATCTAGCATCTGCAAGGTTCTGGAATCATCAAAATGATAAGAAATTTGGCCCATTCTTCGTAAAGTTACAAGCACTATACACAGAAAGATGTATATGGGACTACCCTATCTCTCTCACCAGACCATGAGAGAAATAAATTTACCAAATATATGAATTAGTAGGCGGTTTCCCGGCAAATTTTTTATCATCATGTATTAGTCAAAACATATTCTTTCACATGATTGGTAATGAGAGCTTCCATTTCATTTTTTGAAATTGGGGCGTTGCCAATACTGGTCTTTACCTTTAATGTAAAGAATACATCAATACCTTTATATTTTCTTCGTTTTACTGGGTGCAGCCATTTTTTGTCCTCGCCGGAGACTGTGATGTAAATGCGCTATGGATGTATGATTGGCCAACTATATCAATCGTACTATATCAAGTATAATTGCATGTTTTATTAAATCTTCA
Organism: Strongylocentrotus purpuratus; assembly: GCF_000002235.5. Lineage (NCBI taxonomy): Eukaryota > Metazoa > Echinodermata > Echinoidea > Camarodonta > Strongylocentrotidae > Strongylocentrotus > Strongylocentrotus purpuratus. The sequence continues at coordinate 3,910,245 of NW_022145611.1, forward strand.
AAAAATGCATTTATTTTTTAATTGAAAATATTATTTTAATTTAAATTATATATAATTTACATTTGTCATATTAAGACAGTAGTAAGTAAGTATCTCTATTTTACTGTGAGCTGATTCATAAATTTTCTAATTGGATGGCAGGAAGTCAGATGCACTCATGGGAGCTTGATCAAAGCACAAGCGCATACGTTTTTCTAGTCTTGGATATTACACATTTCTAGGGTTTGACGTGTTTGTACATGTAGATCTCCTACTATCGCAGATGTATTACAGTCATCAAAAACAAAAATAGAAATTATAGTTTTGACCTGTGGTCTATCACTATTAAGTATTAGGGATGGTCAGCAGCTCTATATGCATTTGAACCGGTGTATACGGTTCAGGAAATGAGAATAGCTCGAGACTTGATCACTGTATGTAAGCCTTACGAATAGACCAGTTCACGGTTAGCACATGTCCCAAATGACCCTGAATATCCACAGATCTTTGTAAATTTTGAAATAATCACTCCCACAGTGATGGAGGTGCTACATAAATATTCTTTGTTTCCCCTTTCAAAAGAATACTTCCACCTGTGTATCATGGAGTGCACTGCTTGTGCATAAATGAATAATGATTACACACCTTTCATGAGCACGTATCCAGCATTTTATCTCTCTGTATTTCACAATTTGGTCTGCTTTGACCTTTATCTGTTCATGCTCGGACTGCAACTATGAATTGGCTTATTGGACTCATAAATATGCTCCTTGCGCGCTCCATATATTGTGCTGAGTGCATCCATGCCAGCTGCAGAGCTAGAGCGGAATACAGAGCAAATACGTCATAATGGCGGCTCCCATCTGAACTTAAAGCAGACGATAACCATCTTCTTATGTGGAAGCTTTAGTGAATATACATACCGTACAAACCTGATTGTTATATGAAAATGTGAGTTTAAACGTCCTTTGTAAACTTGCATTTTTAGTCTTTGGACTTTTTGACAAGTCATGAATAAAACCTTATTTGAACTTGAACTTGAACTCTACATAATGATGCAGGTCACAATGAAGGCTTTCATTCTCCTTTAATTCATAACTGTGTTTTAAGGTGAGGACATGTTGAACACTAACATTAATATTTTTACTTTCTTTTGAATTGAATAGAAAACTCTGCAACAAATCATGGCCTGCCTGAACCTCAGAGCTGAAACATTACAAGTGAGATCCCTTTCCTCTACTACTTTCTTTTATTTTACATACCGGTATCACATTTATAGGTTATTTTCATACATACATGTACATGTATATATATATATATATATATATGAAGACTAAACGTTGTGAAAAATTAGTGTATGATAGTACTGCTAATTTAACGAAGCTGATCGTCAGTAATCATAATATTGATATATTATGAACTCAGGTCAATCTGTTTTGTTTTGTCTTTATACATTACATTGATTACAATATGTAAACCTATGGAAAGTACTTATTCAGCATAGATTGAAGTTTTTTTGTCATAGGGTTCGTAATGCTTAAAAAAGTTGTGTTTTTTTAAATCACAAATACGACCAGTAAAGTTTCGCTAGAAACCAGGAAGCTTACAGATGACAATCACATAAGTTTTAAGTCGCTGCATATCAGATGATTTAGAAAATCACACAAATCGTCCCTGTTTTCACGAAGTGACGGTAGTGAGAAAAATCGTCACGCAAAGTGAATGCAATTTTTTTCACTACCGTCACTTCGTGAAAACAGCGACGAAATAATCTGGGATATACGAGCAGTTCACCAGAAAATGTAGTGATGCTTTGATTTCGTCACACAAGGGACCAATCCTGCATACAACGCGCTATAACAAATGAACATATTTTCAGTGCAATTATTTCTCAATAAGAGTTTGATTGATAAATTTGATTGAAAAAGGGAAGTGATGCTGATAATTATAATATTTTTCTAAGAAACATCCAGGGCAAACAAACTACTGAAACATCAGCCCACATTTGAATTGAAAAGCTCGCCAAGTAATTAAACGGACGGTGTTTGTTCCCAATTGAAACGCTGCACATGCATTGGAGTATGCAGCTGAATGTACAAAGGCATCTTTCTTACAAGCCATAGTGAAGCTTCAAGTGATTCCTTTATATTTTTTAAATACTGTAGTCAGTGCAGTGTGAGGCAGCAGATCAAAGAGTTACAATAACACAGGTGAAGTAAGAGAAATAAGTGAAGAAGAGAGAACAAAACAGGCACTGAAAATGTATGCATTGTTATGGGACACTGTCTGCTTATGCTAATCTGGTTACTTGCGTGACGTCACAAATCTCAGCAGTGTTCGGAGAGCTCTTCAAGTGCGACAGTTGCTGCTGTATTTTACCATTTCAAAATTGAAAATAATTGTTACTTTGACTGTTTCCAAGCGGGGAATTTCGATAACCTTGTTCGATTTACCATTCCCTTAGCATTTATGCAATGATACAAATTAAATCAATATTTAAAATCAACAAATGTCTACTTTAACTTGCTGTAGAGACATGACTCTTACTGTGAAGGAAGGGAGTCTGGAGACCTACATGTACATGTAGTACCGGTAGTCATTTTTCTACTTCATTGATCTTGCCTATGCCACACTGCTGTAAGCAGTTCTCACATTCAATTACAGTGATTCCTAACCATCAGAAGACTAAAGGGTTCCTTCTTGAATTAAAAGAATTTTATATATTCTTAGTATTTAAGATCTCAAAGAAGAATATCTTTTCCATTTTCAACAGTCACCAAGTGCAACAGATGAACTTTCACTTGAAGAGTTAAAGAAGTTGGATAAAGGTATGATACTCCATGTTGATTTATATTCCATAACACTACATCCACACTTATGGATCCTCCTTAATATCACTGCTACAAAATGATTATGCAAGGAATCAGATGTTTGATATAGCTAGGTTGAAAGAAATGAAAGAGAACTCGGGTGCCACAACTTTATCGCATAATCTTGAAATTTTTTGTTTTAAGTGCATACTCCATGCAGAAATTTATATATTTGCGATTGTTTCAGCTCTTGATTAAGCTCTTGCGGCTAACTTGCCTGCCATTTTCCCCAAGTGCCATTTTGGTTGAAACCTATTATTGGCTTTTAGGTCGACGTCCAATTCGGACTAAATCTCCCTTTGACAAATGGATTCTTGAATAACTGTGATTAGAATCTCAACCTTTGTTTATAGTAGAAACCTAGATGGTCACCCTATATCATTCATCTTGTTAATTCTCAGCTTTACAAGATTTGCTATCAAGTTCACCTTCAGAATTTCCAGTGGACTTGCCTGCAGGAGCACTCCGGACACGGTATGCTGAAAAACATATTACAACTATCATACAAGAATTAAGATGTGAAAGCAATAAACATCATTCCTTTGAATTAGAATAAATCATGTTGCAATTCTCCTATTATGTTCTTTTTGCTTTTGGGAATCATTGTGTCTGAAATCCTGATATAGAGTATCCAATAAAAGTGAGTATACCCCTTTAAAAAACATTAAATATTACATTGTATTTCCTTAGTATGCTATACTGTATTCATGCAATGAATAGGTTGCTTTTAGGCTTGTTTTTTAAGACAACTTTGTAAAAGGTTAAATCAAAATATTCATATAATATTGAATGGCCTTGAGCGGGATACAAGGGTATATCCCACAAGCTAATATATTCTCTTCTATCTCACGAAAGAAAAGCCATTCAATATTATTATTATTAATTGTATGGTATCTTCTACCTCTGTTTTCCTCAATAAGTCCTTCTGTTATTAAATAGTTTCATTATTAAACACAGGAAGAAAAAACAAACATTTTGTTTTTAACCCAAGAGCTAGCAGTTTGAAAGGGCTTCGCACATGCATCCATTGTCTTGGCCTTTGCGTATGTAAACCCATATTTTCCTTTTTTATAAGCATTCACGCAGCCCAGACCATGGGATATGGAGAAATACTGCACAGTCATTGTGTTACTGATTCACAAACCATAAGATATGGTATTAAAATTGCATGCTCATCCAGATGAACTATTTTTTCTGGTTCGCCGCAAAACCATTATCCAAATAATGATCAACTATATGTTCGGGGCGTACTCATTTTTGTTGGATACTGTACACTGTAGACAGCACAGTGCATGGAGGTTTTGTTAAACCAGGAAATCCCTGTTAAAATCAGCTTATTATCACAACCTATGAAAATATGAAAACAATGACATAGAGGCTCTGTTAAGTTTAGAAACAAAACCTATAAAACTCAATCACACACAAAAAAAGTTTGAACCTTTTATCATATTTTCCTTCCAACAGAATATCATGTTCGAAACCTACATGTTTTAAAGAACTAGTTGTACCTTTTATGCATTTATTAAAATTACATATTTTTAGAATAAAAACAATAAAAAAGTCACAGCATTTGAGTGAACTGAAATGTTTCAGAGTTTCATACTCCATCCTCAGCCTTAATTTTTACAACAGAATTGAACCTTATTTTCAAAATTGTCAAAATGAACCTTTTCTCAATAATACACAGGTCACCTAAGATGAACTTGGATATCGATATTGAAGGAGAAGAAGATGAAGAGGATGAAGAAGAAGATGCAATGCCACAACTTCAGTCCAAATCACAAAACATCAAACCTACAGGTAAGATAATAGGTTTAAAGTTCGGAGCTTAAACATCCATTTTCATAGTTGTAACTAGCTCTCTCCCATGCACAATCTCAGTAGGAGAGAACTGTTATGAGCTTTAAGGGTTTGAGGTGTTGTAGTTGAGTGGTGTAAACATTTGACTTGAAATGCAAAGGTTGTGGATTTGATCCCTTACACAGCATTAATGTCCTTTGGCAAGGCATTAATCTACATTTGCACCTGCATACCCAGGAAAGAAAACCTTAATTTGTGTCAGGAATTGGAGATTCCATTTCTTTGCAATTCAGAGCTAATTTTCACCATTCAACTGCTTTTGCGTCAACAAAAAGTTATCATCTGTAGAACAAGTAAATGTTGATCTTTCTACAGGTATCAAAATCATGAAAAGATATGTCATAGCTGGGTCAGGAAAAAAACAACATGTGTATGTAGATTTAAACAATTTAAGATAAAGATTTAGACTTGCTGGTTTACTTCCTTTTAAATGTCTACAGTCTCTTATTTAAAGGCATCATTTAACAATGTTTCCAGTTTTACAAATCTGAGATGCATGGCCCTACAGTGTCTGTGATATAGTGTAATATTGAAGACCCAAAGAAAAAAGGAAAAATCTTTGAGTGACCGGTTTTACCATACTCATTTTCCCCAATAGACTGTAGTGTTATAGCTGTTCTAAACCGCTGGGAAAACATGGAAGATAAGATATAAAACCTAAGATGGTAAAACAAAAGATACAACATTTAATACAGAAAACCAATTAGCTCCTTATATCGTCTTCCAGAGCGCATTATTACGTTTACCACGCACTTTGGTAAGGAATTATGAGAAGAATTTTTAGTAACAGAAAAGTTACTCAAAAGGATCAGGTTAGGATATAACAATATAACAGATATAACGGTTTTCAGAATACTGCTCCTAGCCTCTTGGGAGAGCCAGCCGGGTCGTGACATAAACCAAACTTTGTGCAATAGGCATAAATTGTGCCTGCTTCAAATTATTAAGTGTTTATGTCGAATATTTTGTATTTTCAGGCCAAATTCATATTCATATACAATTTTGACATATTATGTTCACTGGAATGATTTCTTTGGTAAATAATTCAAATTATACAATTTGCTTTTGTAGCTGGGTCAGGAATCACAAACACAAATCACTTTGCAAAATCGCTGATGAAAAAAGTTGCTAAATTTACAGTCAGTCATTACTTTAATTTATTTTACAACATGTAATAATTTGATTGTAACACATCGTTATTCACATATTTATGTATCAGACTCGACAGTTTCTATGACTTTGTGTACATTATTTCTACCATTGTTATCTATCTGTTTGTCATTTTATTTGTATTTGAAATCTAACCCCAAATTTTGGTTGCAATAAAGAAATAAATAATAATAATTCATATTGTGAAAATAATACTTTAAAAATTATAGATTATCTTAAATAAGATATAGAAATGAAGAGCAACTGCAGAAGAATATGGGATTATTGCATTCTGCCATGACAACTGCAAATAATACTATCTATCGTCAAAAAACGTGACGCTGCAAAATCACCCTGAAAATCACACAGTTCAGCGGGTGCAAATCAGTAATGTTCATGAACCAGGTGCTGAATAAATCTTCGCCGTAAGCCTCATTAGCATATGCGCTGCGGTCTGACTGCATAAAGTTTTACAATGTGTTTCATCAAACTCAATTGGAATTCAACAATTACTCTTACTTTTATTTTTCCAAAGGCACGCTTTTACCAAGGATAGCCCATGAGCCTGGGACTACTGGACTGTCAATCCATTTAGAGAAGATTGGTCTCAAAGATTCCACCTCATATCTTGATCCTTTTATCACTGTCTCTGTCAAAGGTGAGATTCATCACAGAATCATTATCTTATAGAAAACATAAAGAAGGCGTAGATTCTTTCACGTTTTGTCTGTATTTACTGTTTTAACGAGAGTAAATTATAACAAGAAAAATGCTTTGTTCGGACACCCTAGTTTTATTGGGTGCCCTGTATCTTTTTATTACCTCGTCTCGACCTGAAGAAAGTGAAGAGAAGTTGCCGCAAATGTTGCATAAATCTTCGGCTGAAATAAGTTCAAGAATTTTTGTGCTCTTTTTTCTTCATAAGTTTACTTTCTGTGAGTAATCAATCAGATACGATTATTTACGTCTGGGGACTGGCCTTTAACCTAACAAAGTGAAAGACAAGACTTGGTTTCGAACCAAGCATACCACCGATGACACCCTGTTAGATCAACTAACGCCTTCCTAAACAATTTTTATGCCGCGCCCACCAAAGGTTGTGCCGTTGATTATATGTTTTCGGGTTGTTCGTCCATCTGTCCCAGTTTCTCGTTATCTTTAGATACAAACTTCAAACTTGATGATAGTATGTATCACCATACAAAGACAATCTGATTAGATTTTGGGTTAGTAGGTCAAAGGTAAACAGTCACATACTGTAGGTCAGCTTTTGAAATTCCAGCTATTAGCCTCGTTATCACGATGTCTCAAGAACCACTAGAGTTCAACTAGTGTTCAAAGTTGTTGATACATGTTGTATGTATCATCATTGGAAGACAAACTGAATAGATTTTTGGTAAGTAGGTCAATGGTCAAAGGTCATAGAGGTAAATTTAGATTACAGATTTTTATCCTTATCGGGATATCTTACAAACCACTGGAGATACCAGGCTCAATCTTGTTAATAATATGTATCACTATAGAGTGGTGAAGTGTGACGTCAACAAAAATCTTTTTTTAGAATTTCTCAATTTTTTCTTCATTTTCCGAAAGAGCATAAAAAATAATGTCCAAATGTCGAAAACCAATTGAATATGTTAAGTATTGGCTGAGATAGGTTATGAGCCAGAGCAAATAGCACTGAGTTCCTATGGGAAATCTTTTTATTCAGATGGTCATATCTCAGCCAATACTTAACATATTCAATGGGGATATGACCATCTGAATAAAAAGATTTCCCATAGGAACTCAGTGCTATTTGCTCTGGCTCATAACCTATCTCAGCCAATACTTAACATATTCAATTGGTTTTCGACATTTGGACATTGTTTTTTGATGCTCTTTCGGAAAATGAAGAAAAAATTGAGAAATTCTGAAAATAGATTTTTATGACGTCACAGCTTCGGTACTCTATAGGAAGACGACCTGATTAGATTTAAGGTTTGAGGTTAGTAGGCCAAAAGTCACACGTCAGCTTCTGAATTTCAAGCTATTAGTCTCATTATCGCAAAACCCTAGAATAACTAGAGATATGAGGTTCAAACTTGGTGATTTGTATCACCATTGGGAGACAGTCTCATTAGATTTAAGGTAAGTAGGTCAAAGGTAGTAGGTTAAAGGTCTCAGGTCAATTTCTGAAATTGAAGATTTTTAGCCTTGCTTTCTCAATATCTGAACATGGTGACAATATTACTACCTGTATAGGAAGATGATCCAATCATATTAGTAAGTTAAGATCATAGTCGTGGATTGACATTTGATTGTAGGCTATTTGTTTTTCATGATATGTCACAAATAATTCCATCCATTTCCTATTCTGAATTTAGGGCGGAGGCCTATAGTAGATGCAGTCACATTAGTCTTGTTGATCATAAGTTTAAATATTGTGAAAAATTTGATTTGATTTGATTCTGTTTCTCTTGTAGATATGGCTGGTGTCGATGTCATGAAATCACAAGACACTCCTGTTGCTACTAAAAGAGAGGACCAGTATGTCATCTACAAATCGAATGTGGAGTTACAAAAACCACTGGAAAAATTACCCAAAGGTATGTACCGTCTTAAAAAAAGCAGCATCACCTTACAGGAAAAAAATTGCCTTGCATGATTGTCAGCAAGCAGTGAAAATATTCATGTGCAAAGAATCTTAAAGGAAACCTCACCCAAAAAATAACTTTACTTTTTCTGAGAGATTTATTATATTCTTCAATCTACAAGATTCCCCACCAAAGAGAGGCATAAAGCAAGAATAATGGTCAGTTTATCAGCACGGCATGGGCATCGCCATTTTCTCAAAAACGTGACGTACTATGTGAAGTCTTTTATCAAGTTAATGTTTTCAAATTTATGGATGCTTCCTTCCCAGGTGTGTATGGTGATAAAGCATTTCATTCACCTGCTATTATCCTTTGTACTACAATTGCCAGAATGCAAATTGAATAAATAAGTTGGTGCTTCTTTAGGGTAAATGATTTGTCAATTGCTATATCTTAATATTGTAAAATGAATTAGTTACATTGTTCCCCTGCTATAAATTTTTCACCAGATATAATTACTTTTTTCTCAGCTATGGTTTTTTTCTCACTGAAAAGTAAAGGTTTTGTTATTGATTTCAAAAGCCTTTCCAACTGAAGCTTGGCGTATGATACATGTACAACTTCAACTGGCACGTCACATTTTCAAGAAAATGGCTGCTAATACTATGCTAAAATGGGTACCCGGTAGGATGCGAAAGCTAATGTGCTTAGATTAGCAAGTGTGCGCTTTTAAAAATGACACCTGGCTGAAATACTCCCCAGGGAGTGGAGAATGTGTATACATTGTGTGCGGGTAAGCCTGAATCCAATGACCGGGGTAATAATCTGATTGCAGGGCCCTCAGGGAGAACAGTATGAATACTGATGAGGCTACTCTGGGTAAACAAGACATATTATTATTATTATTATTTATCACATCATGCCAAGAACATCTTCATTTATACATTTCTTGTACATTTTCGTAAGGAATATTGTACATCAAAGGGCAGGAATTCATCAGTATACTTATTCTTCGGGTGAGGTCTCTTTGAAGGAAAGAAAATGGTAGAGCAAACAGAAGAAGAAGAAAAAGGAGAAATACTAAGATGTAATAAAAATTACTTTGTAATTGCAGCCTCGAAATTGCATTGAACCTTCAATATGAAACACACATTCTATTGGCATGTGAAAATGGTGTTGTCAAACTATTTGATAAATAGTTTACTGTTTACAATGCAATGGCAAGTATTAATAATAATTGCATTTGATAGTTCAAAGCTTATGTAACTTTCTTGATTTTGAGATTCTAGTTATTGGGGGGGGGGGGGGGCTACTGGAAAATGAAATTACATGGAAAAATGTTTATATTTTTAAATGGTGACAGGGAACATTTTTATTGAATTCTTTATGTGAAACTCTATCCTGATTAGTGTGACTTTTAAGAAAGGAAAATATAATTGCTAAATTTGAAATCTCTACTCATCTTCCCTTTAGGGAAACAATGATAATGATAGTGCGAATTAGCAGTTGTTCAGAATTTTATATCCTATACATACACATTTGATGTTATCTACAATATGTAAGCAACGTGTCATACATTCATTGTATTTTCCTTCGGCAAGAAAAAAATCTACATCTGCCATTCCGACTCAGGTGTAGTAATGGGTACCCAGTAGGAAGAAATTCCTTGAATGAGCACCTTATCATGGTAGCTTGGCTAAAGCCAGGGTAATAAAAGGATTGAAGGGCCCTTAGGGAGAACTGTGTTGCATGTATGTAATATTGGTAAGGCTACCCTGGGTAAACAAGACATATTATGGTTATTATTGTTATTGTTATTGTATCCCTTGGCAGTATGCCGGAGGATACCTTGGATTCAGCAGCATTGCGTCATATTCTAACTGCAACATTCCTTGACGGATTTCTTCGAATTCTGTATGGAGGTGTATCTTGGTATAATCTACACACCTATAGCTTTTGGGGATGCTGCCCCCAGTTTTCCATCTTTTATAGGGTCAAAGGTCATATTTTAGGGAATATCTTGTGTCGTTCTGCAGGTTACATTTTTTTTCAAATTTCTATAGATATGCATTATACTCTAATCTACACATACCGTAAATCTCTGTGTATAAGATGCACTTTTTTCTGCAGGAAAAAAATCAAAAGTCGGGGGTGATCTTATACACGGGTACAGGATATTTTGAATCCTCAAAATGCAACTTTTTAGTGATTTTCATAATTTCTGTGTCTCAAAATGAATTACTAGTGTGAATAAAGAATAGGATCTACTATTTGAAGTTAAACTACATTCCTAATTTGAAGGGAAGAGAGTTTTTTTTTTCTTTCTTTTTTCAGTCTCAATAAATTATGCCCCTACACATAGCACTTTGCCGGTCTTCAGATCACTCAAACGTATCATGCAGCTGCACTCATATAGGGAATATCGACTCCCCACTCAAAATCTAGCCTGTCCAAATTTCTGTTTGGACTCAGAGTAAAATTTCTCTGTAATCTTTAGTTTTAAAAACAACATTGTTTAATTTGTAACAAGTTTGGAAGCACGTCAACTGCGCCTCGTAATAAATTAAAATCCTTCCCTGCATGGCTTGGGAATCCGAACGTACCTTACCAAACGCTGAAATAAGACACTATTTCATCTGGCTTGCTGCCTTTGCGGTAAAAAAAAAAAAAAAAAAAGCAAAAAAAAAAAATAGGGTGCATCTTATACACAGGTGTGTCTTATACACAGAGATTTACAGTATATTGTTTTGGTGATGCTGCTCCTAGTCTTGACAATAATCCAAACCACTAGTGGCGATCTTTACGCCGTCCTTTTGTTTCAGGGAGGGAAGAGGGTATCTTTGTCCCTCCTTCGAACATAAGGATGACGCAAAAATTGCTGCCAGTGCGGGGGATACATTCGCATTGCGCGTCAATGCAGATGGATTAGGATATTTCTAGTTATTATTACTATTTGAATGTGTTTACAGGAACTGCCGTGTTCTTTGAGTTTAAGCATTACAAGGCAAAGAAGAGGACGATCAGCTGCAAATGTTTTGCATTCATGGAGATGGATGAGATCAAGCATGGACCACTTGTCATAGAACTGTAAGACCATTACTCATATATGTTTCAAATTACTTCACCAAGGTGAGGTAAATGGGTAGTTGGGTACCTGGTAGGATTATTCTTATTATTGCACTGACGTACAACGTCATTGCCTTGTTTTCATTCTGAATTCTTATCCTTCTTGACCTTCTTCCCCAAATCCCATTCATTTAATTTGCACATAGTATCCCGATTCCTTTCCAACTTCGTAGGCCCGTCCAGTGGGCGTTTTGTCTGTTTCTGGTTCGTTTTAAGGCAGTTCTTTCTTCCTTCGTATCTCTGCTTTACTAAATGCTACAGACTTCTAACAAATTGCTCTAGACATTCTAAAAGATTTGTTTTCCATCTGCAATGCATAACCTGGCCTTCAAAATGCCTTCATACTATTAATTCAAATCCGAAATCGAATCCAATATAAAATTGTTAGAATTCTTTAAAATTTGATCCCTTAAAACAAAAAACTTTCTCATATCAATCCTTTTTTGACTCAATTTTACAAGATACCTTTTTCTTGTCATTGCACACACTCCTGTAGAATTTCACGGATTAGTGATCACACATTGTATAAATATTCCTATAAATTTATGAAAATAGCTATTTTCTTGCGGCCATATGACCACAATGGCATGGTTAACCCATTTTTGGATTTATCAAGATATACTCTTTCAAGCCAAATAATGAAAATTAAAACATTGCGAAAATTACTCTTTAATTGAACTTTTTAAGAAAATTGTAAAATAGCTTCAAATTGCTCTAATTTTGCAAGCTTACATAAGTCCATGAAACTTTGTACACGTTCTATAAATCCATAAACGACAACTGTCTGCTAAGATTGTTAGAATTGAATCGTTCGTTCGTGTCTCCTTAGATCAAGATTAATGTATCTTGATCTTCAGAGTAGTTGCTACAACCGGCCGTGTCAGACACGTTGCCCCGGGGTGCGAGATAGGACTCTTGTAGCGTGCCCCCACTTAAAAATATTGTACAATAACAATTATTAATACCCATATCAGACATCGAACGAATGAAGCGATTAATATTACTCTCTTGTTACGGGGGAAAAATATTATTTATATATATTATGAATCAATTGATTTGGTCGATCCAGGTTAATGGTACAAACACGGCACTACTGGACAGAGATCATAAAAATTACAGAGCTTGGTCTTGTTGCTCTGTTCGCCAGCAGTTTAAGGATATGGAATCCTGCGGCACATCACTCACAAGAGTTCTAACAAGCCAAGCTTATACAGAATTGGATGATATCATCACAAAGTTATTGCCAAATAAACAGAATGTACTATGCAATATATTGAAATGCATGACAAACATTGGTGAGGATGGTAATAGTTTTCCAACTAACCACAATAAAACACCCTTTTGAATGATACCAATTGAAGAAAAATTGAAAAAATAGACTCCCTGTACACTGTACTTCCATATTAATATTATTAGGTGGTTTTTAATTTAATTTTGAAAGTACAAATTCTTATTCAATGAAACTTAGACTAAAGAGTTTATAAGTATCCCCAATCATGCGAGGAGAATTTCAGGTCACTAATTCACGGTCATTTCCGGTTTGCAAACTTAGACTTTGTTGTGGCATCAACATCAAGATTTACATTCCTATTCCATGAAACTTGAACATAAGGGTTATCAAGTATCACCAATTATGTGATTAGTCTTTTAGGTAATGAAGTCAAGGTCAAGTGTCATTTCAGGTCTACATACATACTTTGTTGTGGCATCAACATCAAGATTTAGAATTTTTGGAATAATTTCAAAAATGTTTGTTCAAATTCCATGAAACATGTACCGAAGGGTTATCAAGTATCACAAATCATCTGACACAAATTCCAGGTCACAAAGTCAAGGTCAAAGGTCATTTTAGGTCAGTAGACTTGAATTATGTTTTTCACAACTTAATATGAGAGTTAATAAATCATTTTTTGTTTATTTGTTCATATTTCACGAAAGTTATCAATCTTGGTACAAATAATAGTAAATAATTTTTCTGGTGATGCTTAGTCAATATTCACTTCATAATGCCGATTATTATTCAGAGGATTTCCTATTTTGGGGCCTGCTAAGTGTTCACACTTGTACAACAAGCATTGCTTTTTAGCGGACCCATCTGTTTCCAACATGTATTTCTTAAATGTTAAATGTTTTAAGTGCTTATAATTGATTTGTAATTTTTTGCTGAAAACATGAATAAATTTGAAATTGAAATTTGAAATTGAAATTGAAATAATGTCCCAAACTCAATTTTTCATCATATCGAATTGCGTAATGCAGGCGAGACCGCTGGGAGCGTTTCCCTTGTTTTTTTCCCCCCCCTTTGATATTGGATTTTATCATTTCCTTCAACTAATATCACATAATGTATACAATCACAAACAATGTAATAAAATGCCTAATTTTGCGCGTGTTATATCTATGGGAGAGGAATGTCAATAGTTTGCATACAACCCTATGGGGAATCGGATTCCTTGTCATTGATTAAACCTATAGGGTCAATCTCCCAAGTCTGCTACAATATCTGATCGTCCCACTTCTATGATGCTAGTCTCCTTCCCAGACGTTTGCATTTTCCCAGTTATTCAGCCCAGGAATATATGCAGTGTTTACGCCCAAGGACATAGAATTGTTTACATGTCTATAACTTCTCTCTTTCTCTATATAGTTAATATTCAATTCTATTTATGCTGGAAATGTTGAATGCTTCATTCTCCATCACATCTCTCTCTCTCTCTCTATCTATCTTGCTCATTTTCCCTTCCCTTCCCCTCCAAAGTTTAAACTGCCCTGCTCCTTCTCATGCTCTATCTGTCTCTCTCTATATGTACTCTTTCCCCATCTCCCTCTCCCTCTCTCCCTTCCCTTCCCCTCTCATGTTTTAGCTGCCCCTCTCCTTCTCATGCTCTATCTGTCTCTCTCTGTCTCTACTCTTTCCCCATCTCTCTCTCTGTGTCTCCCTTCCCTTCCCCTCTCATGTTTAAGCTGCCCCTCTCCTTCTCATGCTCTATCTGTCTCTCTCTGTCTCTACTCTTTCCCCATCTCCCTCTCCCTCTCTCCCTTCCCTTCCCCTCTCATGTTTTAGCTGCCCCTCTCCATCTCATGCTCTATGTATCTCCCTCTCTCTGTCTCCCTTCCCTTCCCCTCTCATGTTTTAGCTGCCCCTCTCCATCTCATGCTCTATGTATCTCCCTCTCTCTGTCTCCCTTCCCTTCCCCTCTCATGTTTTAGCTGCCCCTCTCCATCTCATGCTCTATGTATCTCTCTCTCTGTGTCTCCCTTCCCTTCCCCTCTCATGTTTTAGCTGCCCCTCTCCATCTCATGCTCTATGTATCTCCCTCTCTCTGTCTCCCTTCCCATCCCCTCTCATGTTTTAGCTGCCCCTCTCCTTCTCATGCTCTATGTATCTCCCTCTCTCTGTCTCCCTTCCCATCCCCTCTCATGTTTTAGCTGCCCCTCTCCTTCTCATGCTCTATGTATCTCTCTCTCTCTGTCTCTCTTCCCTTCCCCTCTCATGTTTTAGCTGCCCCTCTCCATCTCATGCTCTATGTATCTCCCTCTCTCTGTCTCCCTTCCCATCCCCTCTCATGTTTTAGCTGCCCCTCTCCATCTCATGCTCTATGTATCTCCCTCTCTCGCTGTCTCTCTTCCCTTCCCTTCTCATGTTTTAGCTGCCCCTCTCCATCTCATGCTCTATGTATCTCCCTCTCTCTGTCTCCCTTCCCTTCCCCTCTCATGTTTTAGCTGCCCCTCTCCTTCTCATGCTCTATGTATCTCCCTCTCTCTGTCTCCCTTCCCATCCCCTCTCATGTTTTAGCTGCCCCTCTCCTTCTCATGCTCTATGTATCTCCCTCTCTCTGTCTCCCTTCCCTTCCCCTCTCATGTTTTAGCTGCCCCTCTCCATCTCATGCTCTATGTATCTCCCTCTCTCTGTCTCCCTTCCCATCCCCTCTCATGTTTTAGCTGCCCCTCTCCTTCTCATGCTCTATGTATCTCCCTCTCTCTGTCTCCCTTCCCATCCCCTCTCATGTTTTAGCTGCCCCTCTCCATCTCATGCTCTATGTATCTCTCTCTCTCTGTCTCTCTTCCCTTCCCCTCTCATGTTTTAGCTGCTCCTCTCCATCTCATGCTCTATGTATCTCCCTCTCTCTGTCTCCCTTCCCATCCCCTCTCATGTTTTAGCTGCCCCTCTCCATCTCATGCTCTATGTATCTCCCTCTCTCTCTGTCTCTCTTCCCTTCCCCTCTCATGTTTTAGCTGCCCCTCTCCATCTCATGCTCTATGTATCTCCCTCTCTCTGTCTCCCTTCCCTTCCCCTCTCATGTTTTAGCTGCCCCTCTCCTTCTCATGCTCTATGTATCTCCCTCTCTCTGTCTCCCTTCCCATCCCCTCTCATGTTTTAGCTGCCCCTCTCCTTCTCATGCTCTATGTATCTCCCTCTCTCTGTCTCCCTTCCCATCCTCTCTCATGTTTTAGCTGCCCCTCTCCATCTCATGCTCTATGTATCTCTCTCTCTCTCTGTCTCTCTTCCCTTCCCCTCTCATGTTTTAGCTGCCCCTCTCCATCTCATGCTCTATGTATCTCTCTCTCTCTCTGTCTCTCTTCCCTTCCCCTCTCATGTTTTAGCTGCCCCTCTCCATCTCATGCTCTATGTATCTCCCTCTCTCTGTCTCCCTCCCCTTCCCCTCTCATGTTTTAGCTGCCCCTCTCCTTCTCATGCTCTATGTATCTCCCTCTCTCTGTCTCCCTTCCCATCCCCTCTCATGTTTTAGCTGCCCCTCTCCTTCTCATGCTCTATGTATCTCCCTCTCTCTGTCTCCCTTCCCATCCCCTCTCATGTTTTAGCTGCCCCTCTCCATCTCATGCTCTATGTATCTCTCTCTCTCTCTGTCTCTCTTCCCTTCCCCTCTCATGTTTTAGCTGCCCCTCTCCATCTCATGCTCTATGTATCTCCCTCTCTCTGTCTCCCTTCCCATCCCCTCTCATGTTTTAGCTGCCCCTCTCCTTCTCATGCTCTATGTATCTCCCTCTCTCTGTCTCCCTTCCCATCCCCTCTCATGTTTTAGCTGCCCCTCTCCATCTCATGCTCTATGTATCTCTCTCTCTCTCTCTGTCTCTCTACCCTTCCCCTCTCATGTTTTAGCTGCCCCTCTCCATCTCATGCTCTATGTATCTCCCTCTCTTTGTCTCCCTTCCCATCCCCTCTCATGTTTTAGCTGCCCCTCTCCATCTCATGCTCTATGTATCTCCCTCTCTCTGTCTCCCTTCCCTTCCCCTCTCATGTTTTAGCTGCCCCTCTCCATCTCATGCTCTATGTATCTCCCTCTCTCTGTCTCCCTTCCCATCCCCTCTCATGTTTTAGCTGCCCCTCTCCTTCTCATGCTCTATCTGTCTCTCTCTGTCTCTACTCTTTCCCCATCTCCCTCTCCCTCTCTCCCTTCCCTTCCCCTCTCATGTTTTAGCTGCCCCTCTCCATCTCATGCTCTATGTATCTCCCTCTCTCTGTCTCCCTTCCCATCCCCTCTCATGTTTTAGCTGCCCCTCTCCTTCTCATGCTCTATCTGTCTCTCTCTGTCTCTACTCTTTCCCCATCTCCCTCTCCCTCTCTCCCTTCCCTTCCCCTCTCATGTTTTAGCTGCCCCTCTCCATCTCATGCTCTATGTATCTCCCTCTCTCTGTCTCCCTTCCCATCCCCTCTCATGTTTTAGCTGCCCCTCTCCATCTCATGCTCTATGTATCTCCCTCTCTCTGTCTCCCTTCCCTTCCCCTCTCATGTTTTAGCTGCCCCTCTCCATCTCATGCTCTATGTATCTCCCTCTCTCTGTCTTCCTTCCCTTCCCCTCTCATGTTTAAGCTGCCCCTCTACATCTCATGCTCTATGTATCTCTCTCTCTCTGTCTCCCTTCCCTTCCCCTCTCATGTTTTAGCTGCCCCTCTCCATCTCATGCTCTATGTGTCTCCCTCTCTCTGTCTCCCTTCCCTTCCCCTCTCATGTTTAAGCTGCCCCTCTCCATCTCATGCTCTATGTATCTCCCTCTCTCTGTCTCCCTTCCCTTCCCCTCTCATGTTTAAGCTGCCCCTCTCCATCTCATGCTCTATGTATCTCCCTCTCTCTGTCTCCCTTCCCTTCCCCTCTCATGTTTTAGCTGCCCCTCTCCATCTCATGCTCTATGTATCTCCCTCTCTCTGTCTTCCTTCCCTTCCCCTCTCATGTTTAAGCTGCCCCTCTCCATCTCATGCTCTATGTATCTCCCTCTCTCTGTCTCCCTTTCCTTCCCCTCTCATGTTTTAGCTGCCCCTCTCCTTCTCATGCTCTATGTATCTCCCTCTCTCTGTCTCCCTTCCCATCCCCTCTCATGTTTTAGCTGCCCCTCTCCTTCTCATGCTCTATGTATCTCTCTCTCTCTCTCTCTCTCTCTCTGTCTCCCTTCCCTTCCCCTCTCATGTTTTAGCTGCCCCTCTCCTTCTCTAAATGTCTCTCTCTGTCTCTACTCTTTCCCCATCTCCCTCTCTCTGTCTCCCTTCCCTTCCCCTCTCATGTTTTAGCTGCCCCTCTCCATCTCATGCTCTATGTATCTCCCTCTCTCTGTCTCCCTTCCCTTCCCCTCTCATGTTTTAGCTGCCCCTCTCCATCTCATGCTTTATGTATCTCCCTCTCTCTGTCTTCCTTCCCTTCCCCTCTCATGTTTTAGCTGCCCCTCTCCATCTCATGCTCTATGTATCTCTCTCTCTCTCTCTCCCTTCCCTTCCCCTCTCATGTTTTAGCTGCCCCTCTCCATCTCATGCTCTATGTATCTCTCTCTCTCTCTGTCTACCTTCCCTTCCCCTCTCATGTTTTAGCTGCCCCTCTCCATCTCATGCTCTATGTATCTCCCTCTCTCTGTCTCCCTTCCCTTCCCATCTCATGTTTTAGCTGCCCCTCTCCATCTCATGCTCTATGTATCTCCCTCTCTCTGTCTCCCTTCCCATCCCCTCTCATGTTTTAGCTGCCCCTCTCCATCTCATGCTCTATGTATCTCCCTCTCTCTGTCTCCCTTCCCTTCCCCTCTCATGTTTTAGCTGCCCCTCTACATCTCATGCTCTATGTATCTCTCTCTCTCTCTCTGTCTCCCTTCCCTTCCCCTCTCATGTTTTAGCTGCCCCTCTCCTTCTCTAAATGTCTCTCTCTGTCTCTACTCTTTTCCCATCTCCCTCTCTCTGTCTCCCTTCCCTTCCCCTCTCATGTTTTAGCTGCCCCTCTCCATCTCATGCTCTATGTATCTCCCTCTCTCTGTCTCCCTTCCCTTCCCCTCTCATGTTTTAGCTGCCCCTCTCTTTCTCTAAATGTCTCTCTCTGTCTCTACTCTTTCCCCATCTCCCTCTCTCTTTCTCCCTTCCCTTCCCCTCTCATGTTTTAGCTGCCCCTCTCCATCTCATGCTCTATGTATCTCCCTCTCTCTGTCTCTCTTCCCTTCCCTTCTCCTTCTCTAAATGTCTCTCTCTGTCTCTACTCTTTCCCCATCTCCCTCTCTCTGTCTCCCTTCCCTTCCCCTCTCTGTCTCCCTTCCCTTCCCCTCTCATGTTTTAGCTGCCCCTCTCCTTCTCATGCTCTATGTATCTCCCTCTCTGTGTCTCCCTTCCCATCCCCTCTCATGTTTTAGCTGCTCCTCTCCTTCTCTTAATGTCTCTCTCTGTCTCTACTCTTTCCCCATCTCCCTCTCTCTGTCTCCCTTCCCTTCCCCTCTCTGTCTCCCTTCCCTTCCCCTCTCATGTTTTAGCTGCCCCTCTCCTTCTCATGCTCTATGTATCTCCCTCTCTGTGTCTCCCTTCCCATCCCCTCTCATATTTTAGCTGCTCCTCTCCTTCTCTAAATGTCTCTCTCTGTCTCTACTCTTTCCCCATCTCCCTCTCTCTGTCTCCCTTCCCTTCCCCTCTCATGTTTTAGCTGCCCCTCTCCATCTCATGCTCTATGTATCTCCCTCTCTCTGTCTCCCTTCCCTTCCCCTCTCATGTTTTAGCTGCCCCTCTACATCTCATGCTCTATGTATCTCTCTCTCTCTCTCTCTGTCTCCCTTCCCTTCCCCTCTCATGTTTTAGCTGCCCCTCTCCTTCTCTAAATGTCTCTCTCTGTCTCTACTCTTTTCCCATCTCCCTCTCTCTGTCTCCCTTCCCTTCCCCTCTCATGTTTTAGCTGCCCCTCTCCTTCTCTAAATGTCTCTCTCTGTCTCTACTCTTTCCCCTTCTCCCTCTCTCTGTCTCCCTTCCCTTCCCCTCTCATGTTTTAGCTGCCCCTCTCCATCTCATGCTCTATGTATCTCCCTCTCTCTGTCTCTCTTCCCTTCCCCTCTCCTTCTCTAAATGTCTCTCTCTGTCTCTACTCTTTCCCCATCTCCCTCTCTCTGTCTCCCTTCCCTTCCCCTCTCTGTCTCCCTTCCCTTCCCCTCTCATGTTTTAGCTGCCCCTCTCCTTCTCATGCTCTATGTATTTCCCTCTCTGTGTCTCCCTTCCCATCCCCTCTCATGTTTTAGCTGCTCCTCTCCTTCTCTTAATGTCTCTCTCTGTCTCTACTCTTTCCCCATCTCCCTCTCTCTGTCTCCCTTCCCTTCCCCTCTCTGTCTCCCTTCCCTTCCCCTCTCATGTTTTAGCTGCCCCTCTCCTTCTCATGCTCTATGTATCTCCCTCTCTGTGTCTCCCTTCCCATCCTCTCTCATGTTTTAGCTGCTCCTCTCCTTCTCTAAATGTCTCTCTCTGTCTCTACTCTTTCCCCATCTCCCTCTCTCTGTCTCCCTTCCCTCTCCTTCTCATGCTCTATGTCTCTCTCCGTCTCTACTCTTTCCCCATCTCCTTCTCTTGCTCTACCAGACTCTTCTTCTCTTGCTCTACTCTCTCACCCTCTCCTGCCTCTGGCTCTCATTCTCCCCCTTTTATGTCTTCGAATGTTCCTTAATTTTCTCTAGCTCTTCCCTTCGTCCTTTGTATTCTCATTTCACCTCCAATTCCTCTTTTACCCCTCTGTCCAGCTCATGAATTTTTTACATTACTATACCCCGTCTCCGTCTCTCCTCTATATCTACTGCCATCTCTCTCTCTCTCTCTCTTCTCTCTTCAACTTCCAGACCACCTCATTCGTCTTACGTGACAAATTCAAATCTCGTTATTATTATTATTATTATTATGCATATTTAATAAGCTCTGTGTAATGAGATGCAGAAATGTGAATCGTATTACACGTCTTTACAAAAAATGCAGCTATTGACCACCTCATATCTGAACGAGGCTTTAGGGTCACTATTGGGTATGGGGTTAGAGTGAAAGTTAGGCTCATTGTGTAGTCAACAAGAATTTGGTTTAACAGTGTAGCTCATTGATCTTGATGCAACTGTCAACAAAGCATGTCACAGATAAGGGAGCATGTTTAGGGCCATTATTATCTGCACATACTCATCTCAATTGCAACTCCTTTACTCTTTAAAACTAGATGGAGTTGAAAATGATGCCTACGCCAAAGAGTGATTTTACAAACCAAAACAGAAGCAATTTTTTAAATTCAAGTTTGATTGTAATCCATCATAAGGTTCTCAGAATATCTTGATTACAAGCTATTGGCTCTGCAAGAAACATGCATGTCCCCAGTTTGATAGTAATCTATCCATCGGTTGTAATGAAAATGCATTCACAAGCTATCTTTGCATACAATAATGAGCCCTGTGACCCCAAAATCTAATCAGTTCATTGGCTAAATATTCAAAAACGTTTTCAGTGTTATCAGCGAGTTAATGGCACCGTCTGCACCACCTGATTTATAATAGTTTTATGACCAACCTATACGTTGCATAACACCTCTAATTATTTTCCCAAACTGCCCAACGTGAAAATTATGTTCAGTTTGGTAGATACCACGTTTGGCATACTTTCATTTGGTTCAGTGGTTCAACTACTTTGCACTGTAGCTACCTAGTGACATTCATTGTATTGACCCAAAGTTTTTTTGTTTTTTTCCCCCTTCACAGATATAGGAAGCCTACCGACTTTAAAAGGAAAAAGCTGAGTCTGTTAACGTCCAAGCCACTATATCTTCATCTAAACTTAATTTTGTATGAGAACTGAGGAACAACTCACTGCAGTGTTTTTTTTATGCAGGGTGCCTTCTTTTTGAAAGGTAGCAGTTTGAGCAGAAATACACTCTCAGGGGCCAAATTATGTTGAGGTTGCTAATTTCAAATTTAGTCCACTTGACGCTGTACTAACCCCAGCGCTGAAAGGTGAAAATTCACTGTTGTGAAGTATTGACTGTTTTTCTGTCTCGCTGCCGAAGGAGATTGTTTTCTATTATAAATAATTCTTTTTACAGCACTCTGAAAAATAATATCAATATGCTATAATGTACATGCTTAATACCAGTACTGTATTCTTTAGATTTATATATTTCTATTCTATGTATGATCATACAGTATGTGGTTTTATTGACAGGAAATCTAGTTAAATGGAAATGCAATAATTAATGACCTGGAATAAAAACTATTAAATATAACATTATTATAAACAATGATTAGAAATTGGTATTAATTAACTTTAATGAGGAAGCAAGTTCATTGAACATGTACCAGAAACAACACATTGGATTATAGTAGGTTATATCAGCTTAAAAAAAAAAAAATGTGTGCATGAATGTTTTTTCACAACATGACGATTGAACAAACACATCTCATTATTTCAGATGTATGTGTGCCTTGGTCTATGTGTCAGTCAATGTACAAACCAATGTCTAAATTGTATTCATTATCTATGTTATTTTTTTTTTAAATTTAAATTTAAATTTACTAGACAGTTGAGACTTATCCTTTTTTTTGTACAAGGGAATCATTTGTAACTAACGATTTTGTAATACATGTAGATTTGTACAGAGTAATAAATACATGTATATGCTTTGATGATATAATGGATGTTCAGAAGTTGCGTTATTTCGAGTTGACTAGATATTTCTTATATGTAGAGCTGCATTTACGAAAGCACTTAATACATCCATACTTAATAGCCATGTTGTCAATTATGTTAAAGGGAGTGTAGCTTGGCATATACTGGTGAACAACATCTATGTCTTCTTTTGGAAAACTGCACGTAAACGAATAGACTTATTTTATTTCGTATTATACCTGATTGGCCCAGAGACAGGCTACACTCCCTTGAAGTTAAATAATGCATCATTTCATTTCAAAGCTCCACTTCATGTCTCAAAGGTAGTGTATTCCTTTTGAAGCCAACATCACATTCTGTAGAACTTTGCAGGAGTCGTGAATATGTAACATATGTCTCATCTGAAAAATTTAAACCTTAGCAGTGTCCTAGCTTTGCAAGGGAAACCGTTTACTCTCTAAATCTAAATCTTACAATTTTTTAAATCTTAGCATTATGCAATACACACCATAAACTGTTTCTGGAAACAATTACAGATCATGTTGGGGCCTAAGTTGTGCACATTTATATTTATTTTTATTTTTTACCTGCATATCAAATTCATTTACACATACATGTAGTAGGTTTGTAAACTGCTGTAAGAGTTTGTTTTTGAGGCAGTTTATTGCATCACATGTGGACACAGCTCACGAGATAGATGAGTTGTGATAGTCTTGCTTCCATAAGAATTCTGGATGGTACGGATGTCCTTCTGTACAGCTCTTTGAGCAAGTATAGATCAGCAGAGTCCCCCAATCAATGCTTGCATCAAGACTATCTACATCAAGATGAGTCAGGAGCTGGGGCATGATCTGAAAAAGAAAGAAGAGTCATTTATCAAAATAAAGTGAAATGTTTATTATATGTTACCTTACATATAAAAAAAAAAAAATTCTATGCGGTCATTACAAACATGTAGTAGGAGGAAATTAAAAAATAGTGGTAAAAATTACTCTTTGCTGAGAGTACACAATTTCAAAGAATCACTGGAAATGTTTAGTACAATTCGAGGGGTCAGTGACACAAAGGTGTAACTCCATGTGTCAAGGAGCACTTGGGCCTTAAGGAGTTAAGTCTATGTTTCACTAGCCATTGACTTCAATGGGGTGTTGGGTGGTTTTCGTGTTTTCTGGAAAGCCCACATTTTTCTGAACATTTTGATATCAAATACTCATTTTGGCAAAATATGGATTTACGTCTTTGTGTCACTGAACTAGCTACACTGAACCCTTAAAGTGAACCTGTTGCAACTTGGAACAAGTGAAATTACCTGGTTTGAAATACTGGAACCTTGTTTATAACAAGGGCTAAAAAAAGACAATACATGTACTCAAAATAAATGGGACCACAAAGATTACCTGTTACATAACCTTTAGAACAAAGTGTGTATGTATGATCATTTTAATAATTCATTTAGAACATACACAGATATATTGGTAAGCAAATACAACTTGGTCTTTATGTCTGCTGTATAAGATCACCTGAAATTCAAAACGTCTTTTTGCCCCACAAGTACAAAGCATAATGTCCTCGACTCTTGGTTGGTCACATGCAGATACATATAGAGGCACTCCTCCCTTCTCATACCGTAGAACCTAAAACACCAAAGAAACAAGTCATCAAATAATCAAGTGTCATCTGTGCCTGGAAGGGGGAAATTGTAGACAATTATAACCCTCCAGTGTCTTGATATAGATTATTGGGATGTACAAATTAGCTTTTATACTGGGGTTTTCCCCTGCTCATGAGCATTTGATTGTCATGTGGATTTGGCACCTTACAAACCTTTAATTATGTATGTATTATTATTAATAGTGCTGTGGGTTCTTTCAGTGTACCAATCACGGTCACCTAAGAACATACTTTGTGTATAACTAGAATGTATGAAATCAGCCTCAAGAACTTCACCCCCAATTCTATGGGCTAATAGATGAAGACTATGAAGTAAATAAATGATAATATAATATTAAACTCTTCATATAGCTAGAGATTGCTCGAAACAAAGTGTCTGTTGGGGCCATATTTAATGTGAGCATGTATGGATGCGTTGAGTAGTCTACTTGGAAGTCACTATTTTGTTAATTGAGAGTGTATTTAATCTTGCAAGATCTCTTTTCAGAAGTAATATTTGAAGCTCATATTGTGAATCTATAATCTATATTACGACACAAAACTACTAACACACAAAACAAAATAGTTGTTGGTGATTGGTACACTTAAGTGGGCATAGGTGGCAACTCTCCTATACACGCGATCTCCAGTTTATGTCCTATCTTAGTATCCATGAGATAAATAGACTTCTTTTAGGGAAATCCAACCTTGATAGCAAACTACTCTGGAGGAGAAGACTAGTGAATGTTTCCATGGAATCGGACAAAAAAATTAGAGAGTTATACAATTTCAAAAGTTGTAAATCATTATAGTATAAACTCTTTATATTTCGTGAATTGGTAATGTCTCAGTGATATAGTGGCCGACAACTCTGATAAGAGAGGACACCTGGGATAAAAACAGAAATTAATGATATTTTGTGTACATTACAAACAGGAGAGTTATCAGCGACTACGTCACAATCCACTGACCAAACAGCCGATTTGAGATTGGCATCTAGACTTAGTGATCTCATATTTCAACATTCATAACTTTCTTAAATTGGTCCCATTCATTTTTCTGCTTTCATTCAAAATTATTACAAGGGGGTTGGATTGCTCTCTAATGGCAAAGTCCACCCTGGCATCAAGTTGGGAGAGGAAGGCTTTACTAAAGCAGAAAATGAGATAGATAACATATCAAGTAAAAATTCACAGAGTAAAAACTCTGTGATTTAATCTCCAAGCAGCTCTCTATTTGTTTTTACCTCAGATCTAATAAATGTCTATTTTTATATGTATTGACAATTCTTCCAATCATTCTACATCTGTTTGGAGCCAGATAGACTCTAATCCTATGTTCAAACAAAGGGTCGACTCTGAACAGACAATAGGGACTTTTAGATTCGCACAAAGACAATGGGGATTGCCACGATCGACGTCCTTTTAATGCACTGTCTTGAATGGACGTCACACATTTCAGTCCACGCAAATCCCTATTGTATGCTCTGAACATGATGACACATAAATTACAAAGTTGCCCCAATCAGAAAGCTGACTAAAACTCACTAAATAACTAATGGTCATGTTTGACAATTAACTGGCGATTTAGTAAAATATACTACCGGTAATCTTTTTTTTGGGTTGTTGCTTTTTTGCAACTTGAAATTAAGTCACTTTCTGAGGAAAAAGGCCTGAATTGTCCTACCGTAAATTAGAAATACCTGATCTGGATTGTGTGCAATCCTCTCCTTAAAGGTCCTGAACTGTACATCATCTTCTGTCTCCTTCCTAGCCATGCTATCAAGATCCTTGATGCTCATATCATCATTTCTATCAAATTCCCTAGCCATTCTATCAAGATCCTTCCTGCGCATATCATGATTTCTATCAAATTCGTCAGCAATTTTCATCAGACTTGCACCAGTTTGTTTAAGAGTAAGATGTTCATTGCTTGAGCCCTTCTGTACACTCTCGTCTTCTTCTTCTGCAACACTCTCCTTTTCTTCTTCTGCAACACTCTCCTCTTCTTCTTCTGCAACACTCTCCTCACTTTCTGGCTCTGTTACAAGCTCAAACTCCGGGAAGAGGAATTTATTTTCAGCTGAAATATCTTCAAAATTGGGACCTACAAAATATAAACAAAACAAACAATATTAAAGGCATGTAGGGATGCTAAAAATGCAACCATTAGCTAGATTTGTTTCTCTGTGCAGCACACATATGCTTCCCCTCTACTATTGTTTTGTGTCTGTCTTTGAATATAATGTTGAAAGGGGTTTAGGTTTAAAGCTTATCAACACTAGTGAGGCTCGGAGGGAATAGACCACACAGCGAGGTCACTGACAGGTGGCTATCTCATCAACTCGGCTCTCAAATAACATAGGAAATAGAGGATCATGGGGGACCAACAGGCACTGATTAGGAAAGTTTTCTATATAGAGGGAGCCAGTAGATACAAGTGGAACAGTGGGGCTTTAAGATATTTACCCCTTACCAAGAAGTGAATTATTCATTATTGAAAATGTAGTAAATTCATTATTGAAAGAATATTTTTCAAAAGGCAACAGGGGAATGAGCCAATAAGCTCATGTTTTGATCATCAAGTGCAGAAAAAATGACAATAATATTGAAGGGGATACAGTTTTGGTCAAATCATATCATTGATCTGGTGAATGTTATTTTGAGGGCATTACCTTGAGGAGGCCTTATCAGAAAGGGGATGAATAAATTAACAAAGGAATTTCATGTCCATTCAAGCTTTTTGATTAGCTTCATAGGGGCAACTTTTCTTCTGCAAAATTGTCTGACATGGAAAATACAAATGGGATTTTGAGGACAAAGATAGAAAAAGAATTCAAAACTCGAGGGAATACAGGGCGATGACGTTGTACATCATTGTAATTAGGAGGTCACCTGACACACACATGTCATGTGACATGTGCCAATGTACTTTTTCAGTGCCTACATCATGTATCATGGCTTTTGATAAACACAAACCCTGGCGCATAACCTCATATTTTTGGACTTCCAACCCCATTTCTTAGCACCGGGCAAAAGGCCTGCCACTGGCTGCCAGGCTTTCAGATTTTAGCTTTATAGTTATAGTTATATCGCAATTTTAGCAGCAGAAATAAGGATGATTTTTGATGGGTTTTCCAAATTTTCTGTGATTTCTAGGTCTATTGTAGAATACTTGTAAGTTGTGTGTGTACTAATGCCATTTAATGGGTCGATTGTTTGGATGTCTTGGAAGTGTAATTTTCATACATTACAAGTAAAGTTTGTGTCAAGATCATGGTGGTGTTTGAATCTAGGTTATGCTACTCTATATACATAAATAAAACAATTAATGAATAAATGGACAAATCCTATCACTTAATTCTGTCTTTCGAGGGTGCATTTGATTTACTTACAAGAGACCTCCAACCCCCCCCCCCCCCCCATAAAAAAGAAGTCCTGGAAGTGTACAGCCCTGAGAGTCAGAGATTATCAAATCGTTGCTTTAACGTACCCAGTTCCTTGCCACATGTTGCCTTGTGACCCATCTTCCAATCCAGAACCTGGTGATCTTTGCAACAGTATGTTACCCTTTGACATCTGCCACATTTCATATTGCCTGCATTGCACCCACAAAGTTCACACAACATAACTCCAAATTTCTTAGGAGAAATGATATCACTTTCAGCAACTTCATTGTCTTCGTCTGGCGGTTCATAACTGTAGAACTCGTTTCTCCTATCTAGCTGACATCGAAGAATTATGAATGGAATGTTGTGGTCTTCAGAGTTACTTGTTTGATGACAGGAAGCTTCCCTGCAGCAGAAGACGTACAGCGAACGGTGGAAACATTTCTGCCGGGTGTTCGGCGGCGTCAGTTCGTCCTCTTCGCCCGGTGGACAGTATATTTGCAGGAGAAATGCCATTGTCTTTCTGCAAATCGGACAGTTTAATTCTTTTGATTGAGGTATTTCCTTCAGATCCAGCCATGCTGGTTTACCACCTACTTTACTTGGGAAAAATTGACTGATCAAACGCAACGTAGGTGATTTTTCAACGAACCCAAGTTCCACATTTTTAACCGTGGAGGCCGCCATGGTGTTCCAGTCTGCAGTATGCCGCATGCATGCTGCGCTAGCCAGCTTAGCAGGTCCATGCCACTAGAGGTCAGTGGTCCATGCCATCGAAATCCAAGTTAGTTCGTTGGTCTATGCCTACCGAAGATGGCGTTATCAACTTGTATTGAACATCTCATGAACTAATTAATAATATGCATGTGTGAGTAGGTGGTTGTGGTAACTGCTTACATAACAAATGGTCATTAGTATTTTTTTTATTTTTATGAAATAAATGGAGAAAATATTTGGGTTGACCTAGACACAGTGGATGAAATCGTGCAATGATGATAAATTATTATTATTATTATTATTATTTTATGTTTTATTTAAATGATGTTTGTGGCATGATGATGATGATGATGATGATGGAGATGGTGATGATGTCAACGACAGTAATGATCGTCATTTTGAAATGATGAAAGCCTCAACAAGTTTTCACATAGTTACGAAAGTTTTCTGAATTATTATAAAAGATTGTTCTCAAAGGCCTACTTTCTGCATCAGACCCATCCTTCAAGTACAAAGGGGCTAAGGATTCAATGCCTGGCTACTGTTTCGTGGATTTGCGCCCTCTTAGTTGTCTACACAATAAAAATTATTTGTAAAATATAATAGTACATCGAAATTCAGATTATATATGCTCGGAAGCTGTTTTTACTTCATCTCATATGATTATCAGTGGTTTCCCGCAGCCCTTAATATAGTATAGAGATTTT
The DNA here is from genome assembly GCF_000002235.5 of Strongylocentrotus purpuratus. Classification (NCBI taxonomy): domain Eukaryota; kingdom Metazoa; phylum Echinodermata; class Echinoidea; order Camarodonta; family Strongylocentrotidae; genus Strongylocentrotus; species Strongylocentrotus purpuratus. Next base: position 3,939,139 of record NW_022145611.1, read on the forward strand.
TCTATTGCTCCTTTTTTTTCCTTTTCTTTTTTCATAGATTTTTATTCGAAGCATGTATATTTTGCTGTAAAAAAAATATATATATAGCAGGAAAATATATCTTTTTAAGGTATTGTCTAATTTGCTCCCACAGTTCAATCTGTTTTACTGTTACCCAGAGTACAGCCGAACCCCGCCCCCGCTTCTTATCGTGATACACAATTATCTGTCAAAAATGGGGCATTAACGAAAAGGGACATTTTGCATGCAAACGCTGTCTCCACACAATTCTCTCTATTTATCTCTCTCTCCTTCTCATCTCTCTCTCTCTCTCTGTCCCTCGCTTTCTCTTAATTTCTCAAGTCTCTATCAACTCTCTCTCACCCCCTCTCTCTCTCTCTCTCTCTCTCTCTCTCTCTCTCTCCCTCTCTCTCTCTCTCTCCCCCTCTCTCTCTCTCTCTCTCTCTCTCTCTCTCTCTCTCTCTTACACCCTTCTTATCTATCTCGATCCCCCCGTCTCCTTCTCTTTCTTGCCCCACATCTCTCTTAATATCCCCCATTATGAACCTAAGGTCACATCACAATGCAATCTTTGACGGTACGCTTTCACACACTTTTATTCGAATTTGATAGGACAGTAATTATGTCCAGTTTTACAACCTAGCTCCCTAATCCAGGGCGGAGCATTACAATATACCAGCCATCTAAAGTTTTTTCATAATTTTTTTATGGATCATTAAAAAATCATTCAAAATAAAGAGACAAAGACACCTTAAAATTTTAACTATTCATATCATGATAGCAGAACGTTTTTAGTTCTATTATTTTATTTACAAACGGTCCATTCGGGTGTGTATTGTGATGTCATTCATGCTGAGGTATATAGCAGAATATTACCAACAAAAGGTTATTTTCTTATTCACTGCTATATAACCTCAAGAATTCGGTTGGGAAAAATAGAGAATATCGATAATTTCTTTTCACTATATAGAGAAATGTGATTTCCACAATTATGTACAGTCTTTCTTCATCAACTATATGTTGCAGACGATAAAGAGTTCATCATTCTATTTGCTGAAATAGAATTTGGCACAGGTACCGCCGACGTCGATGGTTGAGACGAGTTGATCTCCAACTATTTGACGGGTGAGTTTGGCGCCCTTCTCACCGGTAAGAACCAGACAGTCACCGTCCCATGCAGCAGTCACCTGTATTAAGGATAATAATAGTTTGAATATATAATAATCTGGGTTTGTATAGCGATTAATACATTGACGATGTCTCTAAGCGATTTGTAGAAATATTATTTCCCCGGTCATCAGATTCAGGCTTGCCCGCACACAATTCCATTTTCAATTCAATTCAGAACTTTATTTCAGACTCAGCTGCATAAGGCAGAGGGGGCAGAGATCCATCAAACACATTATGTTACATAATAGGCTATAGGGAAAAGAGCGGAGTGTAAACATGGTGAGTATAGTAACAACAAATCTTACTGAGAGTATAACAAACTAAACTGTACTACGTAGATACATTCTAAACTGTAACATAACCTGTAAGATTGAAAAAATATAGCACATTCTTCACTCCCTTGGGAGTATTCCAGCTAGGCGCCATTTTACAGATGCTCATAATGCTGATCAAATTACAATGATTTTCACATTTTAACAAAATATATGAAGATAATGAGCTAATAACTGATTAGCGATCATGAGCTAAAAAGTTACAATTCTGAAACGCCTTTTTATGGCTACATGCGTTTTTTTCTTTCTTTTTAGAAGGCCAATATGCACTACTATAGGGGGCTCCTTTTCTATCAAAACATTAATAAAGACTATGTATCATATTAAAGTATAATATACAAATATTGTTTAGGCAAAGGCACAAGGAAATCTTCTCTTTTTTTCGGGGAAAATGAACAATTTATATGGATATCTTTATTAAATTTATGAAATCAAATCATAGCTATTATCATAATCATATGAAAACATTTGATGAATATTGAGAAAATTGACATAACAAACTTATGGTCGTGTTGCCACTTTATCGGAGAGCTAAATATACACGTATAGAAATATTGCTTGTTTTTGCCTCAAAATCTCACATGGTACTGTATTATTTGCATTTATGAGTAATTTGAAAACATTTGGATGCCTACACCACCGTCGAGAATTCAATAGCGATTTTTGTTTTCATTACAAACAAACCAGAATAGATTTATTTGTCAACAAGTACATACCAATAATATATTCATGAGCAGTGACCATTAGTTTTTTGTTTATCGTGTTGACAACAAAACATATACCCATTATTTCCACTCATATCAATAGGGAGCGAAAATGAGAGCTGGACCTAAATTGATGGTAGCGGTTTAGATTTGGATATATATAATGAGTAATATAATCAAGAATTGGAAAAGGGAAATAAGCCTACCCGAAATAGATGTTACGAATGTAAGTGTAAGCATGAATGTTGGTTATAGGTCCATGATTCTATTAATTCAGGTTTCAAACTCAGAGCAAGAAGCTACACCTCTCTCTCAAAGTTGTAAAGTTGGGAATGAATTCCGTAGTGGGATCAATCTTGGATATCCGACATTATTTTTCTCCTGCGACATTTGCTCTGGACTCTAGTTCCTCAAAGATGTAGGGTTGAGGTGAGGGTTGCAGATACGTTCTAGTTCTTTTTAGGGCTAGGGTTAGGTATAGTATAATTTTGGTCAAGGGTTAAATTGGTTGATTGACTGATTGATTGAATGGATATAGGCCTAGGCTAGGCCTATATATTGATTGATATAATTATTGATTGATTGATTGATTGACTGATTGTTAGGGCCGAACCGAGATGATAGATAGAATATAGGCCTACAAACCTTAACGGTGATGGTGCCCATGAGAAGCTCGGTCTCGAAAGTAGTTCCCACGGCGAAGGTAGTCTCACGGGTGCCACGCTGTGCTACAGTTTTGACGGTGAAGTTGTCGCCATTCTGAGTGATGGTCATACTGAGTCCGGTGATGGTTCCTGGAGGGCGTTTGTCAGCAGGAACTTGGAGCTTATCCAGGACAGCATCCAACGAATCATGTTTGGCCAGAGTCCATGAACCAGAGAGGTTAGGCATGATGGATGATTGGGTTCTAAATCAGCAGAATATAGCAAATCAAACTCATTATTAAATATCTCTTTCCATGTTGTCTACGGATAAAACAATTACAAAAACAAAAAAATTGCGAAAAATCCAACTCAAGGGCAATTTAAATACCCTATTGTATATCCCATACGAATCATATTCAGTTTAAGTAATAACTCATTGTCATGTTCGCACATTTCAATAAGTGGCGCACAGCACAAGACTGTTGAAATTGTCTTGGATTGACGTTTTTCAAAGTAGCTTCGATCGGGTCACTTGTAGCACAAAAACACAACAGATGAATTTTGAAATGACAAATTACAGCATACAAGAAAATAACATAAAACACTCTATACATATATAGATACATGTATGCTGGGGCTGGTACCCGGTGGGGTCACTCAATGTGACTTCCGGACCGCACGACCGTTACCAAAATCGCGGAAAAAGGGGTCAATTTCAAGCAATGTCCGCGGACAAAATATTCCTCGAAATAAAGAAAATAGGGGGGGGGCACAGGTGTCCTCGAAATTGATAAATAGGGGTCAGGAAAAGGGAAAAGAGAAAACCGGGAAGGTAAAAGAGAAAACCAGGAAGAAAAATTCTCGGAGCCGAGTCTTGTCCTTGAAATATGGTAAAATAGGGGTAAATTTGCGAAAGTGTCCTTACAATCTTATAAATAGGGGTATTCCAAAGTACGATTTTGTCCTTGTTTTGACGTAAAAAAGGGGGTTAAATTTCACAAAATGTCCTTGAAATTGACCGCAAAAGGGGGTTATATGCATTTGTGGTAACGGTCATGCGGTCCGGAAGTCACATTGAGTGACCCCACCGGGGGCTGGTAGCAGCCGTAAAAAAGCAAAGGGCCCTTATACCGGCCCTTATAAATTATAGTGAGGCTGCCCTAAAGTTAATGAGGTGAGGTGTTGTGATTTAGCGGATAAATCGCCGGACTGTGATCCACAGGGTACTGGGCGTTAACGTCCTTTGGCAAGACATTAAACAACAATTGCCACACTCCACTCAGGAGAGGTAAATGGGTACCTGACAGAAATTAATTTCTTGAAATGCTATAGAGCGCCACAAAAGCAGCCATACGAAAGCCGGGGTTAAGCCAGGAGTGTCAAGTTTGGCAGACATGATCACTATACAAGATCCTGTTATGGTAAATTAGTTTTAATTCACTTGGAGTTGTGTAAATGGAACCAAACCCATAACCACATCAGACTAAATATAGGTTTCTTTGCATTTTTTAAAGAGAATAAATAGATAAATTGAAGTTAACAGAATTCTAATCATGAGAAATAAGCACACTATAATAGGTCTACGTTATCAATGATGAAACTTTTATTCACGATTTACACTTTACACTGACTAAACTGTTAGTTTGTAAGTTATACAAGGACAAGACATATTCAAAAACCATTTTTTTTTTTTTTAATTTAAACAAGGTGAGAACAAAAATCTAAAAACCGTACAATACAAGGATAAATATATCGTTCACGAAGAAAGGACAAAAACTACACTGCCATAATTTTCTATTCATACGTGAATACCATATAGGCCTTTTAACTTGAATAGAAGAAACGAGATTTGATTATCCTATGTATTCAAAGTCATGCGGATATTGCCATTAGCTTGAATCTACGATATTAAAGGTGCATAGAATTCTAGTCAAATTGACAAATAAATATTCAGTGTTCAATAATCATTGGATAGTGTAATTGTTGTTGTACTAAAAAATGACTCTGCTCGTATAACGAAGAAAAAACAAACTCGTTATTGAGTGGAAAATTCGTCAATTTTTTTTTATCCCAAACAAAGGCCAAAGGATGATGTGAGATTTGCTCCGGCGGCAATTAGTCGTACAAAACAGATGTTCTTACCTGATTGTGAGAATGAGAAGTGAAGTGAAGTGTTGGCACCAGGACCGTTTGTTGAAGGTGTGGGGAAGAGGTTTTTGAGACGCACGTATTTATCGAGTTTCCAATGGCGTTTGGATTGGTCCAGGGCCTTAGCAAACAGTGAAGCTAGTCCTTGAATCTATCTAGGAACGTGATGATAATCAATAGCAAGAGTGTATAGCTATCATCAAAATTAACCTTTGATACTTGATGAGGTAATCCCTGAAGCTCTGATAAGACCAGTTGAAATGGATTCCTAGTTTCTCGTCCGAATAATATAAAAATTAGTTGGAGTGGCTTCCATTTTATTTGATGTTTGATATTATCCTGTATACATTAACATTTTAGTAGGTCACTTTCAAAAAATGGAATCATAATTATTCAGGGGTTCAAGACAAGATGGAATTCAATGATATAAAAGATCTTCCCTTTTCACCCTCTCTTTTGGTTATGTAACTATCGACATGCCCTAGATTATTTTTCTTCATTTCAAAACGAAATTATTAAAAACAATGACAACATTAAATGAGGCGGTAAGAAAAGATGGAAAGGGGGCGAGAAACATTGAACCAACTTAATTTAGTCGTATGCATAGTGTCCATTCATTTTATGACACTCAGCTACATTAAATATTTACTTTAGACTGTGATTGCCTATTCCTCGCCGATACTCGACGGATCGTAGCAACAATGAAAATGCGACGGTAATTAGAGGGTGTTGTAGAGGGGCTCATAATTAAAAATGTAAGAAAAAAAATGACCATTCCAATAACAAAGATGCCCCTCCTTAGGTAAAATTGCTAGCTCTTAATTTCTACGCCTTAATTTGGTTTAAATCCCTTCAAAAATAAACAATTGTCCTTTCTCTAATAGACCTTTGTCTGACAAAGCTCCACAATAACTTTACAGATCCGGATGAAACTTTAAGCGTCTGTAAAGTATGCATGTGTCTTATGCAAACATTTCAAAATCTTATTATTTTTATTATTATTGTTATTATTATTACTATTATTGTTATTATCATTATTGTTATTATCATTATTATTATTATGATTAGATTTATTTCCTGGAGAGCTATTATTGTTATTAATATTATTTTTATTATTATTATTATTATTTTTCTAATTATTATTATTATTATTATGATTAGATTTATTTTCTGGAGAGCTATTCACTCGGTGAAAATGCATGAGCACATACAAAGTTAAGGAAAATCAAATGAAAACCAGGGCCCCGCCTTACAAAGAGTTATGATTGATCCAAATCAATCGAATTCAATCGTAAGTTATAGTTGGGATTGATATCAACTCTTTGTAAGACAGGGCCCTAGAACGGTGTTGGCAAGTAAACACATCTCCTCGGTGAAGCCTCATTGAATAATGACGTAATACAATACAACGCACAACAGGCGAAAAGGAAAAAAAAATTCTAAACACGAACAACCTAATTAAGATGATTTACCCTATTCTACCGGTAGTGCAATGTCAGAAAAAACAAAATGTGGAAAACAATCAAAGCAATCTAGTTTGAACCAATATTGGCGCAAATGTCAGACTCAATTTTTTGTAATCGTGATTTACTAGCGATAGCTGGGAATCCTGAGATCAAACATGCACAAGGGCATTTTCAGCTAAAAACTGCCTGATCGTAGTGTCTGCTTTGAATCATTCACGATTCCTTATGTGGCAATTCGACAAATTTGCCTCTTACAAATAATCCGATTGTACTTGACACGTTCTCTATATTCAATATCATGCTATGTACACGGACCCCTCCCCCTTTAATCTAAATAACCTTTATTCTGATATACAGTAGATATGGGTTGAATTCTGCCAGACACTTCAGCAAACAAGATTTTACCGGGTCATCAATAATTGTTACTTGAGTAATTTAGTTGTGGGGGGGGGGGGGGGGGGGCGGGGGGGGGGGGGGGGTAACGTGACATCGTGACATCGGAATGCTTTTTTTCAGTAAATCTTTAGAAATTTGATTAAGATATAATTATGTGGAACATTTCTGTTTAGGTTCCTTTGAAAGAAAAAATGTACACCAAGAAATATTAAAGTAAGGAACTATTTTCACAAATATGGCAATGTTTAGCATGTATCTTAAAGTGACAATATTCTTAAAAAATAAAAAAACATACTTTGAAAGAAATAATTCTATGACATGTTGGAAACGTTAAAGGTACTATGTCCCATTTGCAGGCCAAAAAATGAAAAAGTTAAATTCCAACTGCATTTGAAAGATAATACTTATTTAGAACTTCCCTAAAAAAGGTGGGGCTTGAAAATGTCTTCAAGTGGGAAAATAATGACTATTAGTTGTCAAATCGACTTTAGGGCTATAGAGCCCAAAAGTAATAGTCTTGATTTTCAGACAATTGTACCGAATGGTCATACGTTTTATGCTGCGCAAAGATTCGATCAGTTTAATCTTGGCCATCACAAGAAGTGGGTTATTGATGTAGACCAATGCTCATGTACCCTTTACAACTCTTTTCATTTATGTTATTACCAAAGATGAAAAAAGCCAGTCAGTCACTCAATAGTGTCTGACAGTGAAGTCTAACAAGTAAACGGGTTTCCTTGCATAATTTTAATATAAGGACACTGCTAACGTTTAAATTTCACAGATAGGACATACATGACATATTCATAATTCCTGCAAAGTTCTACAGAATTTGAGGTTGGCTGCAAAAGGGACATAGTACCTTTAATGGTAATAAGAAAATCATGCCTCGGTCACACCGCCAAACCGACTCCAGACCGACTCTAACCGACTGCCTTTTGGCCACTCAATACCATTGTACATACGCAGTCTGTTGTCGGTCTCGTGTCGGTGTGACGAGGGCGGGTTAGGACTCTTTTAATTCAATCATAAAGACTCAATGCTTCATAATTTATAGAGGTCGACCGATTTGGGGATAATTTTAAAGGGGTGGGGTGTATATTGAAAATGGTTGATTCAACACGGAATGACTCTCTCTTTCTCTCTCTCTCCCTGTATTTTCTCTTTTTCGTGGATTGTAATATGCATGCTTTTCAGGTTAATGGAATGCAACGCATCTCTTTCACCATTTTACATAAACTATGACATGAGAAAGTTTCGGCACTGTAGCTATGGAGACAAAGTTCATGTGACAATAAATCTCGACTACAGGCCATTATACCGACAATATCGTATTTGTGGGCCTTCTAAGTTCTATCTCTATTCCAGAGGCCCCCTGGATGGATGCTTTTCTCCGATTGTTCATTTCTCTGTTTTGTTATTGTGTGTCTGCCTACGATGGGCTGTCGGTCTCGGGGACGGGGGCCGTCGTTCTCCTGACATTTTGGAACTTTGTTTTGTTGTTGTTAAAGTCTTCGGTCCCCTGGTTGCTTACTTACAAGTGCACTATACGATTTCTTAGCAGTCAGGTAAAGCAAACCAACAAATTATAGGAAACTGTAGACAAAATTATTTTAAAATATTAGATTTTAAGTGAGTCATCGAGAAGCTCTAAATGCATTCTCATCAGACTATAGGACCTTCAGTCGACTGCTGATTACTTCACCCAAGGCAAGCTGATAAAAGGTTACTGGGCGAATTGCAAAGATCACGACTGTTTTGATCGATGCACATCGCTATCGGCCGTTGTACGGAATAAAGTGTATGTTTAACTTGTTTAACTGCCATTATCATTCGAAACAAACATACGTTATCAGATACGCAATACAAAAAGCAAGCTTCGTTGATTTTGACTCAAATGAAGTGTTTAAACAAGATATTTTAAAGCAGACATGACTTCCCCTGGATAAGCTGATAGAAGATTGGACCACTTGAATATTCACATGGAAATAAATTTAGAATAAACACTATTACAATGATAATATTGAGCAAACACTTGCTTTTTAAACCCATACGAACTAGGCACGCACCATGATTATCTTTGGATGGCACCCAAGGTGCTATTAACAGCATGTAAGATAATATGAATGACATGAATGATGAATCAGACACTTGAGATATAGTACTCACTAAAACTATACGTGTTACATACTCAAACCATTATTTAAAAGGATCGAGGGGTGACCACATGTTCAGAATGGTAGATTTGACACTTTAACATGCTGGATACAACTATAAAGGTTGAAAGTGTAACCGGCCTTCGACCCTTTTAAAAGGTGATTTCACTAACACTATAGTTTCAAGATAAGATTACATGTATCTGGTTTAAACATTTATGAATAGAGAAGGTACTAATTCGGAAGTGTAATTGTGATAAATGATGATTATGTTGCAGTAAGTTGCGTGGGGTATTACAATCATTGAAGCTCTTAACATTGATATTGATAAATGAATTGACGTAGGAATTTGTTAGCAGGGCCATCTGGTGCGGTGGCTAAATAGAATCGGGAGGTCCCGGGTACGAAACCATACGGACGAAAAGAAAGTTGGGTAAATCATGTTGGTGTGATATGTTATGCAATATATTAAACAATTGAACATTTTACATTTTATCCCAATATATTATCTACATACTATACATGCATGCAGACGCGTACGCAGGGGGGGGGGGGGGGGGGGGGGGGGGGGGGGGGTTGAACCCCCTTTGGTATTTTTATGTGTGTAAACCCCCCTAAAAAAAAACTAACCCCCCCCCCCCTTTGGATTTTTTTTTTAATCACACTGTCGCTCATAAAGGTGGAATATTTTAGTTTTACCCCAATTTATGGAATTATTTTAAAAATTATTTGAAAATAATAGATATAAATAATAGTATACATTCTCAGATTTTATTGAATAATAACTTGCCAATGTGTGTTTTGCGGAACTGCTAAAGCATGTGTATGCTACTATGCTTATCAACTAGGAGACCTACGCTCTCAAGTCATAAATGACAGTAATGAGGATTAATGCCCCACAAAAGGGCACTAATATAGCACATCGACACGGTTTTGATCATGGGGCCTCACAGTTACGAGGCCATTGTTTTGTCACTGAACCATGAATGTACGTAGCGGGGGCTAGAGTAGGGGGCAGTTTCCATAAATAAAAAAAAACACAGAAAATGCAATAAATTTTCAATAATTTATTGCATTTTACCCCGGTCCCCGACATAAAAAAATCCTCTGGACTGCCATGCATTATGGCTCAAGGCATGGGCACACATAATTTTTTTTTACGTTAGGCACCGGGGTTAAATGCAATAAATTATTGAAAATTTATTGCATTTTCTGTGTGTTTTTTTTATTTATGGAAACTGCCCCGTATCCTAGCCCCCGCTGCGTACAGTCATGGTTCAGTGACAAAGCAATGGCCTCGTAACTGTGAGGCCCCAGGATCAAAACCGTGTCGATGTGCTATATTTATAATAATAATAATAATAATACAGCATTTATTATGCGCCATCGATCTAGTAAACTATTCTGAGGCGCAAAGGGATAGAATTAGAATGAGATACATAGAGAAATGAGAAGGGATAAAAAATGCATAGATGTACAATTAACATATAATTAACTAAAATAACATGCGAACATATATGACTTTAGATTCTTTTTGTGGGGCACTAATCCTCATTACTGTCATTTATGACTTAAGGGCATAGGTCCCCTAGTTGATAAGCATAGTCGCATACACATGCCTTAGCAGTCACGCAAAACACACATTGGCAAATTATTATTCAATAAAATCTGAGAATGTATACTATTATCTAGATCTATTATTTTTAAATTATTTTTAAAATAATTCCATAAATTGGAATAAAAAAAAATATTCCACCTTTATGAGCGACAGTGTATAAAAAAAAAAAAATAATTATGCCCATGGCTGACCTAAAAAAGGTGACCTGACCCCCCCCCCCCCCCAGCGAAGAAAAATGTCAAATTTTCAAATTTCGAGACCAATTGTAGTGACTTATTAATACTAAACAGTAAAATTGACAGTATCCCATACATTTCTCATTTCTTTTCAATTTCGTATAAGCAAAATGGTGCATTAACAAGTTTTGCTGGGGAAATAGAGCGTGTCGGTTCAAAATTCCTACCGCAAGGAGACAAGGAAACGCGCCAAATACTATCTCGTTGTAGTCAGTGGCGTATATAGCTACAGAGGGAGGCCACAAGGGGCACATCCCCCATTAAATAGAGAAAAAAGAAAGTGAAAAAATATTAACACACGAGAAAATATAAGACAAATGGGGAGAAAGGACAACAAAAGATGATGATATGACCCCTGCCGCAGCTCTCCTTACCGATGGACTTGTTATTTTGCATTCTATTCGCCGTATAACACGGGTTCCCCCACACCCTACCCGGCCCTCTTCAGGGGCGGATCCAGCCGACGGCAGAGGAGGGGGCCCAATCCGTGAGAAAATATTTAGCGGCGAAACAGCCTGCCGATTAAGCACTAATTTTTTATTTTTTTTATTTTTTTTTGAGGGGGGGGGGGGCTTTGGAAGATTTGAAAAATCGAATCCCCCCCCCCCCCCATTGAGCGCCAGGAGAGGGGGCCCAACTCCAAAAAAAATTAAAATTAATGTGTTTTTACACGTTTATTTCCCCAGGGGTGGGGGCCGGGGCCCCTTGGGCCCCTCCCCTGGATCCGCCACTGGCCCTCTTCATTGGCTGGATCCTTACTACGCCACTGGTTGTGGTTCACATTAAAGGAGCAAAACGGTGTGATAAGTCCCCGGTGCAGGTGACGGTGGTTTAAAATCTGTATAACCTTATGTTACAGCAGTGTTTGGTTGTACGCGGCTTCTAAAATCCAGTAGGCCTACACCATTACGTAATAGTTACATTCTAATATAGATGATCAAAGAACTATCTTAATACAAAATTTCCTGATTCGCTATATACATAATTAAAGAAGATTATTTGCGATGTTTCAGCGCCTCGAACAAAGATTAAACAACTGTACTAATAACACTATCTTTAAAGTTAAAATTCTAAAGAATACTAGCGAACCCTTGGAATAAAGCTGTATCATTCAATAATAATGATAATAATTGTTTAAAAAAACAATCATTTTAGCACAGCTACTAGATAAATAAATAAATATACTCTACTGCGCTGTGATGAAAACGAAACACTTCAAAAGAATGTTCTTCCTGAACACATTCTACAGATAATTTTGCGACGAAAATGACAGGAAAATAATGGAATCTACATATACAATGGGCCAATATACGGCGCGGTAGCAGTATAGTGTGGGTTCAAACATCGGGGGGGGGGGGGGGGGGGCAATGGTCTTACTCGGTGGATGAAATGCAATTAACAAGGTTATTAGGGAAAGATTAGAGGGGAAGATCGTAGGGTCTCCTTTTTACATCTCATTTCACCCTCTTCTCTCCCCCTTTTCACCACTTCACGAGGGCGCGGCGATGAATGTGTCATTTGAAACCATGAAACCCAAACGAAACCATAACCACCCCCTCCCGCAGAATTGTCGCCATTCCCTGAATATTAGATACATCGGCGAAACGTTCTAGAACTATATGATTCATTCGGTTTCGACTCTGAGTCATACAACTTTGCACACAGACCTACAATCTCTACATCACAATAATCAAGAAGGTGTTCAAAGACTGTGTGAAAAGCAAATATGAGATTTAACATCAAGATAATGAGCTACTCAACTTGATAAGCAAGTGGGGTTCATCATCCTAGGTAAAAGCGAGAGCACTTTTACGGTTATAAAAGAATGAATGGATTAATAAATTGTTACCATGCTATCAGGAAAAAATGAGGTTTCAGAATCAACGCATTTTAAAGATTTTAATCACACATGCAACTACTTGTAAGAAAGGCCTTTAACATGTTTGTCATTTCGTTGCCATTCTGAAAATATCAGACGCTAGGTAGAAAAACCCCTGTTAATCAAGACATTCAATATTATCTTGGAAACAAAAAGAACACAGCGCTGTAAATGATTAAGCTATGTTTTAAACTTATTAATACAACACGCGACACCGCCATGCACCCCTCACATAATACACTAATTCAGAGGCGTATCAAGGTATCAATTTCAAGGGTTAAGATTGGGGGGGGGGGGGACAAACAGTCTAGCTGATATAGCGATCCATGTAATTTTGATTAAACCACATTGTATAGAGCACAGCTCAAGAGGGGGAGACAGGGGCAGACTGATTCTTAAATGGGAGGGTGACCAGTTTGAAAGAGGCTTAAACAGAGGCTTATATTATTTTGTGGGTACTTCAAATGGACGCAAACAGCGCAAAAGTGGGTAATGCAACTAATTATGTAGACGCCTTGGACCCGTTGCATAAAACTTAACTTACTTATTGATGGGTAACTTCGCCATTATTATTGACTACTACCACGGACACATCGCTGAGCAGCCAATCAACGTTTCCATGGAAGTTACCATTTTAATTGCAAAGTTACCATCTGCTGAGTTTTATGAAACGAGGCCCTGAGAAAGGAAAGAAAAGGAAGACAAATTTATGATCTTTAAAGATCCCCCGCCCCCGTCCTACACTGCAGGCGCGGATCCAGGATTTCTTACGGGGGGGGGGGGGGCCGAAATTTGAAAATATGCGAGCCAAATATTGGTACGTAATGGTGACCAGCAGTGACGTAATGAACAAAAACGTTGGGGGGGGGGGGGAGGCAAAAAATCTGCATCACCCATGCCCAGGAAGCTCAGGGGGTATGGGCTATTAATAGCGGCCAGATGAGCATATTTTGATAATTCATGACACAACTAGGTGACTAATTGGCGTGGGGTCCTGGGGGCAGAGCCCCCGGAAGCTCAGGGGTTTCAGACGTTTACTTACGGTCAGATGAGCATATTTTGATACCTTATTTGTGACACTGGCAGGACACTAATTGGCGTGAGGTCCAGGGGGTGGAGCAGGGGGGTTGCTATATAAAGGGGTGATTGCGCTGCCGTCGGGAAAATTAGAAAAGGGGAGGGAAAAAACAAGAGGGAAAGGGAAAACTGAAATGAAAGAAAGGGAACAAAAAGGGGAAAGAAATTAAATTACCGACAGATTAGCATCCAGAGGACTGCTTTAGGGCCATAGATGGGGTCCAGGAGGGCAGAGCCACCGGAAGATCAGGGGTTTTAGGTATTTAATTATGGTCAAATAAGCATATTTTGATACCCGAAAAATGTGTTTATTTTGGTCCGCGGTGTCAGAACAAGTGTCACGCGCCCCCAAGCGACGTGATTTATGACCGCGAATACTTCATGATTCAGCCGCGGACTAAAAACAAACATATTTTTCGGGACAATGTGGCAAGGGGAATCGGCTCTAACATGACAACGGGCAAGATCGGGCAGCCAAATTTGGTATCAACTTAAAGCTTAGACATCAGACAAAATGGTGGTATTAAAATATAAGCGGAACTCTGCGGAAATTTAAACGTTTCCTCTGGATTTATAAAAAACATGGATAATTAGTCCATTTTTCAGTGAATTAACCTTTAATATATATAATGAAGATTGTGTTTCTATACATATTAACAAATTCATGAAGCGAAATGAACTATCATGAATATGTGAGAGCAGTTTCATATCAATAACTTAATAACTTCATGTTACATTGAAAGATTTATAAAATAAGTCACTTTTGCACTAAAACTGTGAATGTGTAGGATTTTGCTGTTTGAAGGAGTAAATTAGTACCCTAGTTGTGCTTACCGGAATTAAATATTTCACTGAAGTATTCCTCAATGTATTACAGTTCAACTTGTCAAGAAGAGAATTGAAAAGAAAAAAAAAAAAAATTACCCAAAATGAGTTTTGGCGCACTTTGGTTCCTCCCTGGCCCACCGTGCGTTGCCATGGTTACGCGGACGAGCGTTGAATCGGCTGTGCGTAAACGAAAACAGTACAAATGTGTACCGATTATGCCTAATAATAATCGATGGACGTGGGGAGGAAAAGCGCCTGCACATGCAGTGTACCAAATTCTAGCAAAAAGAAATACCATACATGGAAAGCTTAGGTTTGGGCAGACATTTTGAGATTAACATCATTGCGGGAATCGGCCGGAATTCTAATAAACATGCTACTTTTATATAAAAATTGCAATTTTTCCTTTTTGTGTGAAATTTAATGCTCATTTTTCCCAAAATGAAGCTTCAATAAATTTGGTCATTGTATTTTCTAATTGGGTTACCAATAGGCAAGAAGTGCACGCAGTATCAAGTTGATTCCTTTTTCCCTTCATAAATTCTCAACATCTATTGTAAAGTTGCCTCTTTTATCATTTTTGGAGAAACAATATAGATTTTCCCATGTTCGCAGGGGTATATAACACTTTTAAAACTCGCTAAATATTAAAATATGGGTGGAAAAATATTCTTTAGAATGTTTTCTTCCCCAAGCGAATGAAAAAATATAAAAATTCACATTCGCCGATTTTGAATTTTGACACACTTTGAGGCGATTCTGGCCCACTGTGCACCGGTAGGACACTAACTGACATGGGGTCTACGTACGGGGCATAGCCCCCGGAATCTCAGGGGTTTTAGGCATTCAATCACGGTCAGATCAGCCTATTTTGAGTACGCCAGTGCCCCCTCCCCCCGATCTACACCTTGTAAGCACAAAAAATTCGCAACCCATCTTTCCATATCTTTTTTTCTTTCCCTTTCTCTCCTCTTTGCTGGGGGAGGGAGGCAACAGCCTTTCGCCCCCCCCCCCCCCCCAGATACACACGTTGTTGGGCAGATTAATCCAAACTGATCTCCCCTTCATTTCACTCTTTTTTCTTCCCTTTTAGCTCTCCTCTTTCCCTTTCTTCTCTCTTATTGTTGGTGGGGGCGGGGGAGGCAATGGTCTTTTGCCCCCCCCCCCCCGATCCACAACTTGTTGGCGGGAAAATTGCAACCGATGTGCGCCTTTTTTTTCTTTTTCCTCTTTTTCCAACCCTCTACTTTTCTATTATTTTTAAGATAAGGGGGGGGGGGGGCAACAGCCTGGGAGGCACCCTTTCACCCCCTCCCATCTCCTTCTTCCCTCCTTTTTCTTTACTTCTTCCTCTTATTTCTCTTCTCTTTCCCTTTCCCTTCTTTTCTTTTCCTTCTCTCTCTCTCTCTCTCTCTCTCTCTCTCTCTCTCTTTGCGGGGGGGGGGGGGGGGGCAAGGCCCGCTTCGCCCCCTGGATCTGAGCCTGGTGGTAGAGAAAGGAGAGTGATACAGCTAGGATGGTGGTAGAGCCAGGATGGTAGAAGGTGAGGATAGTGTGAGAGGGAGGATAGTGGGAGAGGGAGGATAGTGGTAGAGGGAGGATTTTCATGGTCGTATACGATGTATATTGAGTGGAAGAACAAGATAGGTGGTCTTAGTAGAGGTAGGATGGTAGTAGAGGTAGATTGGAATGATCTGTAGGATGGTGGCCGAGGTAGGATGGTAGAACGGGTGGGTGGTAGTAGACGTAGGTAGGATGGTGGTAGAGGTATGGTGGTAGTAAAGGTAGGATGGAAGAACTGGTAAGGTGGTGTTAGTAGACGTAGGATGGTAGTAAAGGTAGGATGTTCATGATCGTATAGGAGGTAGATGAGTGTTAGACAAGTAAGGATTGAAGAAGAGGCAAGGTGGAAAAATAGAAAGGGTGGTAGTAGACATAGGGAGGCAGAACGGGTAGGGTGGGGGTAGAGTGGGGGTGGACGTAGGATGGTAGTATAGGTAAAATGGAAGAACAGGTAGGGTGGGGTGGGGTGGATGTAGGATGGTAGTAGAGGTAGTAGAGGTAGAATGGAAGAACAGGTATGGTGGTAGTAGAGGTAGGATGGTAGTAGAGGTAGGATGGAAGAATGGGTAGGGTGGAGTCGGGGTGGATGTAGGATGGTAGTAGAGGTAGGATGGTAGTAGAGGTAGAATGGAAGAAGGGATATGGTGGGGGTGGACGTAGGATGGTAGTAGAGGTATCATGGTAGAACAGGTAAGGTGGGGGTGGGGTGGATGTAGGATGGTAGTAGAGGTAGTAGAGATAGAATGGAAGAACAGGTAGGGTGGTAGTAGAGGTAGGGTAGTAGTAAAGGAAGGATGGAAGAATGGGTAGGGTGGGGGTGGGGTGGATGTAGGATGGTAGTAGAGGTAGAATGGAAGAACAGGTAGGGTGGTAGTATAGGAAGGCTGGGAAAACAAGTAGAAGGTAGACGTAGGATAGGGTAGTCGTAGGATGGGGTAGATGTAGGATAGTAGTAGAGGTAGGATGGTAGTAGAGGTAAAATGGAAGAACAGGTAGGGTGAGGGTAGGGTGGATGTAGGATGGTAGTAGAGGTAGGATGGTAGTAGAGGTAGAATGGAAGAAGGGGTAGGGTGGGGGTAGAGTGGGGGTGGACGTAGGATGGTAGTAGAGGTAGAATGGAAGAACAGGTAGGGTGGTAGTAGAGGTAGGCTGGGAAAACAAGTAGAAGGTAGACGTAGGATAGGGTAGACGTAGGATGGAGTAAAATGAAAGAACAGGAAGGGTGGGGGTGGGGTGGATGAAGGATGGTAGTAGAGGTAGGATGGTAGTAGAGGTAGGGTGGGGGTAGGGTGGATGTAGGATGGTAGTAGAAGTAGGATGGTAGTAGAGGTAAAATGGAAGAACAGGTAGGGTGGGGGTAGGGTGGATGTAGGATGGTAGTAGAGGAAGGATGGTAGTAGAGGTAGAATGGGAGAACAGGTAGGGTGGGGGTGGGGTGGAAGTAGGATAGTAGTAGAGGTAGGATGGTAGTAGAGGTAAAATGGAAGAACAGGTAGGGTGGAGGTAGGGTGGATGTAGGATGGTATTAGAGGTAGGATGGTAGTAGAGGTAGAATGGAAGAAGGGGTAGGGTGGGGGTAGAGTGGGGGTAGACGTAGGATGGGGAAAATAGGAAGAACAGGTAGGGTGGGGGTGGGGTGGATGTAGGATGGTAGTAGAGGTAGGATGGAAGTAGAGGTAGAATGGAAGAACAGGTAGGGTGGGATGGGGTGGATGTAGGATGGTAGTAGAGGTAGGATGGTAGTAGAGGTAAAATGGAAGAAGAGGTAGGGTTGGGGTGGGGTGGATGTAGGATGGTAGTAGAGGTAGGATGGTAGTAGAGGTAGAATGGAAGAAGGGATAGTGTGGGGGTAGAGTGGGGGTGGACGTAGGATGGTAGTAGAGGTAGAATGGAAGAACAGGTAGGGTGGTAGTAGAGGTAGGCTGGGAAAACAAGTAGAAGGTAGACGTAGGATAGGGTAGACGTAGTATTGGGTAAAATGGAAGAACAGGTAGGGTGGGGGTGGGGTGGATGTAGGATGGTAGTAGAGGTAGGATGGTAGTAGAGGTAGAATAGAAGAAGGGGTAGGGTGGGGGTGGACGTAGGATATGGTAGTAGAGGTAGGATGGTAGTAGAGGTAGGATTGCAGTAGAGGTAAAATGGAAGAACAGGTAGGGTGGGGATGTACGTAGGATGGAAGAATGGGTAGGGTGGGGGTGGAGTGGATGTAGGATGGTAGTAGAGGTAGAATGGAAGAACAGAAAGGGTGGTAGTAGAAGTTGGGAGGTAGAACGGGTAGGGTGGGGGTAGAGTGGGGGGTGGACGTAGGATGGTAGTAGATGTTGGAAAAAATAGGTTGGGTGGTAGTAGACGAAAGATAGTAGCAGAGGTAGGCTTGAAGAACAGGTATGGTGGGGGTAGGCATAGAATGGGGGTAGACGAAGGGTGGGGTAGATGTAGGATAGTAGTAGAGGTAAAATGGAAGAACAGGTAGGGTGGGATGGGGTGGATGTAGGATGGTAGTAGAGGTAGGATGGTAGTAGAGGTAAAATGGAAGAAGAGGTAGGGTTGGGGTGGGGTGGATGTAGGATGGTAGTAGAGGTAGGATGGTAGTAGAGGTAGAATGGAAGAACAGGTAGGGTGGGGGTGGGGTGGAAGTCGGATAGTAGTAGAGGTAGGATGGTAGTAGAGGTAAAATGGAAGAAGAGGTAGGGTTGGGGTGGGGTGGATGTAGGATGGTAGTAGAGGTAGGATGGTAGTAGAGGTAGAATGGAAGAACAGGTAGGGTGGGGGTGGGGTGGAAGTCGGATAGTAGTAGAGGTAGGATGGTAGTAGAGGTAAAATGGAAGAACAGGTAGGGTGGGGGTAGGGTGGATGTAGGATGGTAGTAGAGGTAGGATGGTAGTAGAGGTAGAATGGAAGAAGGGGTAGGGTGGGGGTAGAGTGGGGGTGGACGTAGGATGGTAGTAGAGGTAAAATGGAAGAACAGGTAGGGTGGGGGTAGGGTGGATGTAGGATGGTAGTAGAGGTAGGATGGTAGTAGAGATAGAATGGAAGAAGGGGTAGGGTGGGGTTGAGTGGGGGTAGACGTAGGATGGGGTAAAATGGAAGAACAGGTAGGGTGGGTTGGGGTGGATGTAGGATGGTAGTAGAGGTAGGATGGTAGTAGAGGTAGAATGGAAGAAGGGGTAGGGTGGGGGTGGAAGTAGGATGGTAGTAGAGGTAGGATGGAAGAATGGGTAGGGTGGGGGTAGAGTGGGGGTGGGGGTAGAGTGGGGGTGGACGTAGGATGGTAGTAGAGGTAAAATGGAAGAACAGGGAGGGTGGGGTAGATGTAGGATGGTAGTAGAGGAAGGATGGTAGTGTAGTATTTTCCTCATTTCATCTTTCTTCATTTCTCAATTTCATTTGTTACTTTGCAAACCCAATTTGGGAGGACATTGCCCTCTGACATTATGCCAGGCACTGCCCCTATATATTTATCAACAAGTGTCAGCATAATGGCTTCAATGTCCCTGTACCTGGTAATCATCAGTGACTCACTCTCCCTTCCCAGAATTGGTATATAGTACCCTCTTTGTTTTATCCTGCCTCCCAAGAAGGATGAAAACAACATCATACTCTCTAACTTTCTTCACCACTACACTTCTCATAGTTCTTCGATGAAGTAACACGTCAATATGAGAATGTCACCTCTACTTCTACAATTTGCTTCATGCATACACAAGGAGCAAATCCTTCTTCAATTCTAACCTCCTGCATTTCTTTTGGAGAACTCTCTTCTGTGTCTATCACCTCTTGTATGGCACATCAACTCTTTCTCTGCCGTCGTCAAAGGACGGGCAGTCTTGCAGTGGAACGTCTAAATCAGGACCCGACATGGCACCTGATTCTCCGCTGGGAGCTGTCATTTTCTTCGCTTCGGTAACTCTTTTCACACACGAGCTCGATTCACTGTAGCTCGCCTGAACTTTCATCAACGAGTCCATCTCACTGCAACTCCGATGATTTCACTTCAAAGTCCGGCTCATCGATCCAGCATCGAGCGACTCATTGCTCTTCACGATCACCACTATACCGGCTTTGATGTCTACATTTCAACCTGGGCCTCCGACATCGAGCGACTCACTGCCTCGTCGTCGAGCGCCACATCTCTTCTCTTCTCTTCTCGCCCGAGCGCTACATTCATCATCATCACGAGCGTCGGCATCGACATCGCGTTCTTCTCGGCTCTTCAGCCACGTCAACGAAGTCGCGTTTCCATCATCAAGCCTCCGCACAATCATCGCGTGAGCCCCTTTCTTCGTTTCATCCATCATCATCTTCATGGACTTTCGACGTCATTTCTACCATTGTCGTAAGCTCTACTCATTCACTACATTTATTCATGTCCATCTCATACATGACCATTTAAACTCCGTGCAATATCCACGATACTTATTCATGTGATTCTCATTCTGAATCATTTATTTGCTTGCATGACTACACTTTGCAAGTGTTGTGTCTGCAAATCAGTACCCAATAAAATAACGAAAAGGGAAGACTTTTTATCATGTATTTTATTGCCAGTGCAACCTTGTTTCCTTGTAGTTAAATTAAAAAGAGAGTTATGTTGTGTGATCAGTGAACACGCCTTTACAATTTCCATTCACAATTCATCTACACACTAATAATTCTTCAGTAGTATAGAGGTAGAATAGAAGAACAGGTAGGGTGGTAGTAGAGGTAGGATGGTAGTAGAGTAGAACGGAAGAAGGGGTAGGGTGAGGATAGAGTGGGGGATGGACGTAGGATGGTAGTAGAGGTATCATCGTAGAATGGGTAGGGTGGGGGTGTACGTAGGATGGAAGAATGGGTAGGATGGGGGTGGAGTGGATGTAGGATGGTAGTAGAGGTAAAATGGAAGAACAGGTAGGGTGGGGGTAGGGTGGATGTAGGATGGTAGTAGAGGTAGGATGGTAGTAGAGGTAGAATGGAAGTAGAGGTAGGATGGTAGTAGAGTAGAACGGAAGAAGGGGTAGGGTGAGGATAGAGTGGGGGATGGACGTAGGATGGTAGTAGAGGTATCATCGTAGAATGGGTAGGGTGGGGGTGTACGTAGGATGGAAGAATGGGTAGGATGGGGGTGGAGTGGATGTAGGATGGTAGTAGAGGTAGAATGGAAGAACAGAAAGGGTGGTAGTAGAAGTTGGGAGGTAGAACGGGTAGGGTGGGGATAGAGTGGGGGGGGGGGGTGGACGTAGGATGGTAGTAGATGTTGGAAAAAATAGGTTGGGTGGTAGTAGACGAAAGATAGTAGCAGAGGTAGGCTTGAAGAACAGGTATGGTGGGGGTAGGCATAGAATGGGGGTTGACGAAGGGTGGGGTAGACTTAGGATAGTAGTAGAGGTAAAATGGAAGAACAGGTAGGGTGGGATGGGGTGGATGTAGGATGGTAGTAGAGGTAGGATGGTAGTAGAGGTAGGATGGTAGTAGAGGTAAAATGGAAGAAGAGGTAGGGTTGGGGTGGGGTGGATGTAGGATGGTAGTAGAGGTAGGATGGTAGTAGAGGTAGAATGGAAGAACAGGTAGGGTGGGGGTGGGGTGGAAGTCGGATATTAGTAGAGGTAGGATGGTAGTAGAGGTAAAATGGAAGAACAGGTAGGGTGGGGGTAGGGTGGATGTAGGATGGTAGTAGAGGTAGGATGGTAGTAGAGGTAGAATGGAAGAAGGGGTAGGGTGGGGGTAGAGTGGGGGTGGACGTATGATGGTAGTAGAGGTAAAATGGAAGAACAGGTAGGGTGGGGGTAGAGTGGGGGTAGACGTAGGATGGGGTAAAATGGAAGAACAGGTAGGGTGGGGGTGGAGTGAATGTAGGATTGTAATATAGGTAGGATGGTAGTAGAGGTAGAATGGAAGAAGGGGTACGGTGGGGGTGGACGTAGGATGGTAGTAGAGGTAGGATGGAAGAATGGGTAGGGTGGGGGTAGAGTGGGGGTGGACGTAGGATGGTAGTAGAGGAAGGATGGTAGTATAGAGGTAGAATAGAAGAACAGGTAGGGTGGTAGTAGAGGTAGGATGGTAGTAGAGTAGAATGGAAGAAGGGGTAGGGTGAGGATAGAGTGGGGGATGGACGTAGGATGGTAGTAGAGGTATCATCGTAGAATGGGTAGGGTGGAGGTGTACGTAGGATGGAAGAATGGGTAGGATGGGGGTGGAGTGGATGTAGGATGGTAGTAGAGGTAGAATGGAAGAACAGAAAGGGTGGTAGTAGAAGTTGGGAGGTATAACGGGTAGGGTGGGGGTAGAGTGGGGGGTGGACGTAGGATGGTAGTAGATGTTGGAAAAAATAGGTTGGGTGGTGGTAGACGAAAGATAGTAGCAGAGGTAGGCTTGAAGAACAGGTATGGTGGGGGTAGGCATAGAATGGGGGTAGACGAAGGGTGGGGTAGATGTAGGATAGTAGTAGAGGTAAAATGGAAGAACAGGTAGGGTGGGATGGGGTGGATGTAGGATGGTAGTAGAGGTAGGATGGTAGTAGAGGTAAAATGGAAGAAGAGGTAGGGTTGGGGTGGGGTGGATGTAGGATGGTAGTAGAGGTAGGATGGTAGTAGAGGTAGAATGGAAGAACAGGTAGGGTGGGGGTGGGGTGGAAGTCGGATAGTAGTAGAGGTAGGATGGTAGTAGAGGTAAAATGGAAGAACAGGTAGGGTGGGGGTAGGGTGGATGTAGGATGGTAGTAGAGGTAGGATGGTAGTAGAGGTAGAATGGAAGAAGGGGTAGGGTGGGGGTAGAGTGGGGGTGGACGTATGATGGTAGTAGAGGTAAAATGGAAGAACAGGTAGGGTGGGGGTAGAGTGGGGGTAGACGTAGGATGGGGGAAAAATGGAAGAACAGGTAGGGTGGGGGTGGAGTGAATGTAGGATTGTAGTACAGGTAGGATGGTAGTAGAGGTAGAATGGAAGAAGGGGTAGGGTGGGGGTGGACGTAGGATGGTAGTAGAGGTAGGATGGAAGAATGGGTAGGGTGGGGGTAGAGTGGGGGTGGACGTAGGATGGTAGTAGAGGAAGGATGGTAGTATAGAGGTAGAATAGAAGAACAGGTAGGGTGGTAGTAGAGGTAGGATGGTAGTAGAGTAGAATGGAAGAAGGGGTAGGGTGAGGATAGAGTGGGGGATGGACGTAGGATGGTAGTAGAGGTATCATCGTAGAATGGGTAGGGTGGGGGTGTACGTAGGATGGAAGAATGGGTAGGATGGGGGTGGAGTGGATGTAGGATGGTAGTAGAGGTAGAATGGAAGAACAGAAAGGGTGGTAGTAGAAGTTGGGAGGTATAACGGGTAGGGTGGGGGTAGAGTGGGGGGTGGACGTAGGATGGTAGTAGATGTTGGAAAAAATAGGTTGGGTGGTGGTAGACGAAAGATAGTAGCAGAGGTAGGCTTGAAGAACAGGTATGGTGGGGGTAGGCATAGAATGGGGGTAGACGAAGGGTGGGGTAGATGTAGGATAGTAGTAGAGGTAAAATGGAAGAACAGGTAGGGTGGGATGGGGTGGATGTAGGATGGTAGTAGAGGTAGGATGGTAGTAGAGGTAAAATGGAAGAAGAGGTAGGGTTGGGGTGGGGTGGATGTAGGATGGTAGTAGAGGTAGGATGGTAGTAGAGGTAGAATGGAAGAACAGGTAGGGTGGGGGTGGGGTGGAAGTCGGATAGTAGTAGAGGTAGGGTGGTAGTAGAGGTAAAATGGAAGAACAGGTAGGGTGGGGATGTACGTAGGATGGAAGAATGGGTAGGGTGGGGGTGGAGTGGATGTAGGATGGTAGTAGAGGTAGAATGGAAGAACAGAAAGGGTGGTAGTAGAAGTTGGGAGGTATAACGGGTAGGGTGGGGGTAGAGTGGGGGTGGACGTAGGATGGTAGTAGATGTTGGAAAAAATAGGTTGGGTGGTGGTAGACGAAAGATAGTAGCAGAGGTAGGCTTGAAGAACAGGTATGGTGGGGGTAGGCATAGAATGGGGGTAGACGAAGGGTGGGGTAGATGTAGGATAGTAGTAGAGGTAAAATGGAAGAACAGGTAGGGTGGGATGGGGTGGATGTAGGATGGTAGTAGAGGTAGGATGGTAGTAGAGGTAAAATGGAAGAAGAGGTAGGGTTGGGGTGGGGTGGATGTAGGATGGTAGTAGAGGTAGGATGGTAGTAGAGGTAGAATGGAAGAACAGGTAGGGTGGGGGTGGGGTGGAAGTAGGATAGTAGTAGAGGTAGGGTGGTAGTAGAGGTAAAATGGAAGAAGAGGTAGGGTTGGGGTGGGGTGGATGTAGGATGGTAGTAGAGGTAGGATGGTAGTAGAGGTAGAATGGAAGAACAGGTAGGGTGGGGGTGGGGTGGAAGTCGGATAGTAGTAGAGGTAGGATGGTAGTAGAGGTAAAATGGAAGAACAGGTAGGGTGGGGGTAGGGTGGATGTAGGATGGTAGTAGAGGTAGGATGGTAGTAGAGGTAGAATGGAAGAAGGGGTAGGGTGGGGGTAGAGTGGGGGTGGACGTATGATGGTAGTAGAGGTAAAATGGAAGAACAGGTAGGGTGGGGGTAGAGTGGGGGTAGACGTAGGATGGGGGAAAAATGGAAGAACAGGTAGGGTGGGGGTGGAGTGAATGTAGGATTGTAGTACAGGTAGGATGGTAGTAGAGGTAGAATGGAAGAAGGGGTAGGGTGGGGGTGGACGTAGGATGGTAGTAGAGGTAGGATGGAAGAATGGGTAGGGTGGGGGTAGAGTGGGGGTGGACGTAGGATGGTAGTAGAGGAAGGATGGTAGTATAGAGGTAGAATAGAAGAACAGGTAGGGTGGTAGTAGAGGTAGGATGGTAGTAGAGTAGAATGGAAGAAGGGGTAGGGTGAGGATAGAGTGGGGGATGGACGTAGGATGGTAGTAGAGGTATCATCGTAGAATGGGTAGGGTGGGGGTGTACGTAGGATGGAAGAATGGGTAGGATGGGGGTGGAGTGGATGTAGGATGGTAGTAGAGGTAGAATGGAAGAACAGAAAGGGTGGTAGTAGAAGTTGGGAGGTATAACGGGTAGGGTGGGGGTAGAGTGGGGGGTGGACGTAGGATGGTAGTAGATGTTGGAAAAAATAGGTTGGGTGGTGGTAGACGAAAGATAGTAGCAGAGGTAGGCTTGAAGAACAGGTATGGTGGGGGTAGGCATAGAATGGGGGTAGACGAAGGGTGGGGTAGATGTAGGATAGTAGTAGAGGTAAAATGGAAGAACAGGTAGGGTGGGATGGGGTGGATGTAGGATGGTAGTAGAGGTAGGATGGTAGTAGAGGTAAAATGGAAGAAGAGGTAGGGTTGGGGTGGGGTGGATGTAGGATGGTAGTAGAGGTAGGATGGTAGTAGAGGTAGAATGGAAGAACAGGTAGGGTGGGGGTGGGGTGGAAGTCGGATAGTAGTAGAGGTAGGGTGGTAGTAGAGGTAAAATGGAAGAACAGGTAGGGTGGGGATGTACGTAGGATGGAAGAATGGGTAGGGTGGGGGTGGAGTGGATGTAGGATGGTAGTAGAGGTAGAATGGAAGAACAGAAAGGGTGGTAGTAGAAGTTGGGAGGTATAACGGGTAGGGTGGGGGTAGAGTGGGGGGTGGACGTAGGATGGTAGTAGATGTTGGAAAAAATAGGTTGGGTGGTGGTAGACGAAAGATAGTAGCAGAGGTAGGCTTGAAGAACAGGTATGGTGGGGGTAGGCATAGAATGGGGGTAGACGAAGGGTGGGGTAGATGTAGGATAGTAGTAGAGGTAAAATGGAAGAACAGGTAGGGTGGGATGGGGTGGATGTAGGATGGTAGTAGAGGTAGGATGGTAGTAGAGGTAGGATGGTAGTAGAGGTAAAATGGAAGAAGAGGTAGGGTTGGGGTGGGGTAGATGTAGGATGGTAGTAGAGGTAGGATGGTAGTAGAGGTAGAATGGAAGAACAGGTAGGGTGGGGGTGGGGTGGAAGTCGGATAGTAGTAGAGGTAGGATGGTAGTAGAGGTAAAATGGAAGAACAGGTAGGGTGGGGGTAGGGTGGATGTAGGATGGTAGTAGAGGTAGGATGGTAGTAGAGGTAGAATGGAAGAAGGGGTAGGGTGGGGGTAGAGTGGGGGTGGACGTATGATGGTAGTAGAGGTAAAATGGAAGAACAGGTAGGGTGGGGGTAGAGTGGGGGTAGACGTAGGATGGGGGAAAATGGAAGAACAGGTAGGGTGGGTTGGGGTGGATGTAGGATGGTAGTAGAGGTAGGATGGTAGTAGAGGTAGAATGGAAGAAGGGGTAGGGTGGGGGTGGAAGTAGGATGGTAGTAGAGGTAGGATGGAAGAATGGGTAGGGTGGGGGTAGAGTGGGGGTGGGGGTAGAGTGGGGGTGGACGTAGGATGGTAGTAGAGGTAAAATGGAAGAACAGGGAGGGTGGGGTAGATGTAGGATGGTAGTAGAGGAAGGATGGTAGTGTAGTATTTTCCTCATTTCATCTTTCTTCATTTCTCAATTTCATTTGTTACTTTGCAAACCCAATTTGGGAGGACATTGCCCTCTGACATTATGCCAGGCACTGCCCCTATATATTTATCAACAAGTGTCAGCATAATGGCTTCAATGTCCCTGTACCTGGTAATCATCAGTGACTCACTCTCCCTTCCCAGAATTGGTATATAGTACCCTCTTTGTTTTATCCTGCCTCCCAAGAAGGATGAAAACAACATCATACTCTCTAACTTTCTTCACCACTACACTTCTCATAGTTCTTCGATGAAGTAACACGTCAATATGAGAATGTCACCTCTACTTCTACAATTTGCTTCATGCATACACAAGGAGCAAATCCTTCTTCAATTCTAACCTCCTGCATTTCTTTTGGAGAACTCTCTTCTGTGTCTATCACCTCTTGTATGGCACATCAACTCTTTCTCTGCCGTCGTCAAAGGACGGGCAGTCTTGCAGTGGAACGTCTAAATCAGGACCCGACATGGCACCTGATTCTCCGCTGGGAGCTGTCATTTTCTTCGCTTCGGTAACTCTTTTCACACACGAGCTCGATTCACTGTAGCTCGCCTGAACTTTCATCAACGAGTCCATCTCACTGCAACTCCGATGATTTCACTTCAAAGTCCGGCTCATCGATCCAGCATCGAGCGACTCATTGCTCTTCACGATCACCACTATACCGGCTTTGATGTCTACATTTCAACCTGGGCCTCCGACATCGAGCGACTCACTGCCTCGTCGTCGAGCGCCACATCTCTTCTCTTCTCTTCTCGCCCGAGCGCTACATTCATCATCATCACGAGCGTCGGCATCGACATCGCGTTCTTCTCGGCTCTTCAGCCACGTCAACGAAGTCGCGTTTCCATCATCAAGCCTCCGCACAATCATCGCGTGAGCCCCTTTCTTCGTTTCATCCATCATCATCTTCATGGACTTTCGACGTCATTTCTACCATTGTCGTAAGCTCTACTCATTCACTACATTTATTCATGTCCATCTCATACATGACCATTTAAACTCCGTGCAATATCCACGATACTTATTCATGTGATTCTCATTCTGAATCATTTATTTGCTTGCATGACTACACTTTGCAAGTGTTGTGTCTGCAAATCAGTACCCAATAAAATAACGAAAAGGGAAGACTTTTTATCATGTATTTTATTGCCAGTGCAACCTTGTTTCCTTGTAGTTAAATTAAAAAGAGAGTTATGTTGTGTGATCAGTGAACACGCCTTTACAATTTCCATTCACAATTCATCTACACACTAATAATTCTTCAGTAGTATAGAGGTAGAATAGAAGAACAGGTAGGGTGGTAGTAGAGGTAGGATGGTAGTAGAGTAGAACGGAAGAAGGGGTAGGGTGAGGATAGAGTGGGGGATGGACGTAGGATGGTAGTAGAGGTATCATCGTAGAATGGGTAGGGTGGGGGTGTACGTAGGATGGAAGAATGGGTAGGATGGGGGTGGAGTGGATGTAGGATGGTAGTAGAGGTAGAATGGAAGAACAGAAAGGGTGGTAGTAGAAGTTGGGAGGTAGAACGGGTAGGGTGGGGGTAGAGTGGGGGGGGGGGGGGTGGACGTAGGATGGTAGTAGATGTTGGAAAAAATAGGTTGGGTGGTAGTAGACGAAAGATAGTAGCAGAGGTAGGCTTGAAGAACAGGTATGGTGGGGGTAGGCATAGAATGGGGGTTGACGAAGGGTGGGGTAGACTTAGGATAGTAGTAGAGGTAAAATGGAAGAACAGGTAGGGTGGGATGGGGTGGATGTAGGATGGTAGTAGAGGTAGGATGGTAGTAGAGGTAGGATGGTAGTAGAGGTAAAATGGAAGAAGAGGTAGGGTTGGGGTGGGGTGGATGTAGGATGGTAGTAGAGGTAGGATGGTAGTAGAG
This sequence comes from Strongylocentrotus purpuratus, assembly GCF_000002235.5. NCBI lineage: Eukaryota > Metazoa > Echinodermata > Echinoidea > Camarodonta > Strongylocentrotidae > Strongylocentrotus > Strongylocentrotus purpuratus. The sequence continues at coordinate 3,967,715 of NW_022145611.1, forward strand.
GTAGAATGGAAGAACAGGTAGGGTGGGGGTGGGGTGGAAGTCGGATAGTAGTAGAGGTAGGATGGTAGTAGAGGTAAAATGGAAGAACAGGTAGGGTGGGGGTAGGGTGGATGTAGGATGGTAGTAGAGGTAGGATGGTAGTAGAGGTAGAATGGAAGAAGGGGTAGGGTGGGGGTAGAGTGGGGGTGGACGTACTGGTAGTAGAGGTAAAATGGAAGAACAGGTAGGGTGGGGGTAGAGTGGGGGTAGACGTAGGATGGGGTAAAATGGAAGAACAGGTAGGGTGGGGGTGGAGTGAATGTAGGATTGTAATATAGGTAGGATGGTAGTAGAGGTAGAATGGAAGAAGGGGTAGGGTGGGGGTGGACGTAGGATGGTAGTAGAGGTAGGATGGAAGAATGGGTAGGGTGGGGGTAGAGTGGGGGTGGACGTAGGATGGTAGTAGAGGAAGGATGGTAGTATAGAGGTAGAATAGAAGAACAGGTAGGGTGGTAGTAGAGGTAGGATGGTAGTAGAGTTGTTATGTATGACGTCTGAAATTAAGACTATGCATGTCTTGACTTGTCATTTTATGTATACGCATTGCCCAATGTACCGCGCGCAGTTTCCATCGATGCCTTCATCGAATAAAGTCCATGCTACCACCATGTAGTTTTAAAGTTACGAATACGTCTTTATTTGTCATCTTTATTTGGCTGAACATCAACCTTGAACATTGACAGAACATAATATTGGCGACGAGGTCGAGATGATTAGTTTGGTTTTGCCGCAGTTGCTGAAATAAAGACTTGAAAAAGTTTCTCCAGCAGAGATCCGACATGGTTTGGAATTATGCCTGTACACGTGCAGTTTTTTATGAACGCTTTGCCGTACAGCACGTACAGCTATGGAGAATTGTGCATCAGCATGTATTCAGCAAATGAACCGAACTAATGGAGCTGAGTTTGCCTAATTTGGATGAAAAACTCTTTAGCCAGGAGATCCAGCAGTTGATCGTAGGTGAGCGAGTATTTGTTTTTGCTGATGTTGCCTCATCAGTTTAACTTTATTAGCCGCAGTTGGATGAATAGTGAATGGATGCCCCCAACCTAACTTTCAACTTAACAATCAACCAGTGGCAGTGCTGCAGTAGTACTACAGTAGGCCATGCAACTCAGTGGCAGTAGCCAAGCCCATGAAAGCTCCAACCAAGTTCAAGGCCCAGCCCATGGTCAGCCAGCCAGCCCGCCAGCCAGCCAGCCCAGCCCGCCAGCCAGCCTAGCCAGCCCAGCCCGCCAGCCAGCCCAGCCAGCCCAGCCCAGCCCAGCCAGCCCCGCCCAGCCAGCCAGCCAAGCCAGCCAGCCAGCCCAGCCCAGCCAGCCCAGCCCTGCCCAGCCAGCCAGCAAGCCAATTCAGCCCAGCCCATGGCCAGCCAGCCAGCCCGCCAGCCAGCCAGCCCAGCCCGCCAGCCAGCCCAGCCCAGCCAGCCCAGCCCAGCCAGCCCCGCCCAGCCAGCCCCGCCCGGCATACATTGTTTCAGAATCCAGGTTCCTGTATCTAGATCTACTGCAGCGTAGACTAGAGGAGGAAGTGTTTTGTTTTAGCCTTAAAATTGAAATACAGGAAGTTGTTACTTCGTGATTGCCTTCAATTTAGGACCAGGATCCAGTTCAGTGACAGTGTCAGTTGACTCAGTTCATAGTTTCGGACTAGTAGCAACCCACCCAAGTGAAAGCCAGACCACTCATCATGAAGTGATGGTGATGTTGATGCAAGCAAATAAACATTTAGAACTCATTTGATAATATTGTCGATTGTTATGATGAATCTGTTTTGTAACTGAGTGTAAGGACCAGTCCCAGACCAGGACTAGTAACATTACAAGTTAAAGTGTGATTCAAGTGTGAAGATGTGGATCTAAGTAGGTCTACAAGTTTAGAGTTAGACATTAGTCTCGGGGTTTTTACAGTAAATAACAGTAGAACCTATTAACAATCAGACAATAATTACAATTAGGTCTAGTCTTTGCAGTCTAGTCCAGGTCTAAAGTCAAGAATTTGGTTCTTCAGTTGTAAATTGCTTGTCAAAGAAATGTGTATGTGTTAGATACATGTGTGGAAGTGGAAAGAGCCCAAATGTTGTTGTTGTTTGGTATTGGTATTTCAAGTCAAATATTTATGCAAGTATTTGTTATGGTATAAAGTTGTTCATTACAAGTTTAATGCGCCTTACATAAACATGGCAGCACAAATGTTTGGTAATGTCCCTCAGTTGGACTCGGGGTATAAATTTGAAGATTGGATTGAGGTTCTTGAGTCATGGTTTATAGCTAATGATATTACAGCAGATGCAAAGAAGAAGGGTATATTCTTATCAGGATTAGGAAGTAAATCCTATGCCACATTACGTGCATTGTTGCAGCCCAACAAACCAATTGATAAAACTTACCAAGTATGTAAGGATACCCTGTCTGAACATTTTGCCCCCCAACCAACTGAAATAGTCCAAAGGTATAAGTTTTATACTTGTGTTCAAGAATCACGTGAAACAATCCCGCAATTTGTTGCTCGTTTACGCCAGTTGAGTGAAGGATGCAAGTTTAAAGAATTGAATAGCATGCTTCGAGATCGCCTTGTAGTTGGTTGTAAGGACAAAGCTACACAAAGAAAGCTTCTTAGTGAATCAGAGCTTACATTTGATAAAGCGTTGAAAGTAGCCATGGCCATGGAGATAGCTAATAGAGATGTTGAACAATTGCACTCCAGTGACAATGGTAGTGAAGACAAAGAGGTTCACCAGTTAAGAACCACGCAGATGAAAGAAAGGTCTTCAAGCAAGTGGAATTCCAAGCTTACTGAGAAGGAAAAGCCCACAGGTCAGTGGACTGACCAGAAGTTAAGGTGTTGGCGTTGTGGATCGACAAGACATGTTCATCAATCCTGTCCGTTTCAGAAAGAGCAATGCTATCAATGCCAGGAAATTGGACATACTAAAAGCCAATGCAAAGCAGTAAAGAATTATTTTGCAAGATAATTGTATTTATGCCAAGTGAAACTATTGTAGATCAAACTCTATTTGTTATGGGGTTAAATATGTTTTTAATTTTGTATTGCATAAGTCTGCAAAAGTGCAACAGGTATTGTTTATGTGTTACATAATTAAGGCAATGATCAAAAAGGAAAAATCATTTTTCTTTAGCGATGAAAGCTAATTTGGTGCATTCATCACAAGTGTTGATGTTTTTAAAAGTAACAGTGTAAATTGTTCTACATTTTATCAAAAATACTACATGTATTTTCATGGAGAAAATGTCACTTATTTTGGTCTGTTCTTTATTATGCCAGGAGATAAGTTAGTTGATAAAGTTTGGATCCAATCAGTTTTGTATCAAAGTACAAGGAGTTTGTTTTATTTTCTTGCCATGTAAAGTTTTCATGCATAAAGTAATTAATGCATAAAGTAATGCATAAAGTAATGCATCAAATAATGCATATGTTGACTATTTTCAAGGAGGAAAAGTGTTGTTCCTTAGGTGTCAAACAACCTTCAAGTAAAACTTAGATCAGTAAAAATAGGTTGTTATAACAGTGAAAATTTTGTGTTGTTGTATTTACATGCATCCAAGCAATGTTGCTAGTTTATGTTATACATGGAATAGAATTTTTTAAATAGAATCAAGTTGTGCGAGTACATTCCTGTCTTGCCAGTGTCACATCTCTATACAAACATTTTTTGAGAAAATAAGACCATATTGTTATATAGTTCTGCCTAGTCTGCATGCCAGTTTGATACATGTATTTCATTTTGATGTACCCATGTAATTCACTAAAAGGGGAGGAATGTTATGTATGACGTCTGAAATTAAGACTATGCATGTCTTGACTTGTCATTTTATGTATACGCATTGCCCAATGTACCGCGCGCAGTTTCCATCGATGCCTTCATCGAATAAAGTCCATGCTACCACCATGTAGTTTTAAAGTTACGAATACGTCTTTATTTGTCATCTTTATTTGGCTGAACATCAACCTTGAACATTGACAGAACATAATAAGAGTAGAATGGAAGAAGGGGTAGGGTGAGGATAGAGTGGGGGATGGACGTAGGATGGTAGTAGAGGTATCATCGTAGAATGGGTAGGGTGGGGGTGTACGTAGGATGGAAGAATGGGTAGGATGGGGGTGGAGTGGATGTAGGATGGTAGTAGAGGTAGAATGGAAGAACAGAAAGGGTGGTAGTAGAAGTTGGGAGGTATAACGGGTAGGGTGGGGGTAGAGTGGGGGGTGGACGTAGGATGGTAGTAGATGTTGGAAAAAATAGGTTGGGTGGTGGTAGACGAAAGATAGTAGCAGAGGTAGGCTTGAAGAACAGGTATGGTGGGGGTAGGCATAGAATGGGGGTAGACGAAGGGTGGGGTAGATGTAGGATAGTAGTAGAGGTAAAATGGAAGAACAGGTAGGGTGGGATGGGGTGGATGTAGGATGGTAGTAGAGGTAGGATGGTAGTAGAGGTAAAATGGAAGAAGAGGTAGGGTTGGGGTGGGGTGGATGTAGGATGGTAGTAGAGGTAGGATGGTAGTAGAGGTAGAATGGAAGAACAGGTAGGGTGGGGGTGGGGTGGAAGTCGGATAGTAGTAGAGGTAGGATGGTAGTAGAGGTAAAATGGAAGAACAGGTAGGGTGGGGGTAGGGTGGATGTAGGATGGTAGTAGAGGTAGGATGGTAGTAGAGGTAGAATGGAAGAAGGGGTAGGGTGGGGGTGGACGTATGATGGTAGTAGAGGTAAAATGGAAGAACAGGTAGGGTGGGGGTAGAGTGGGGGTAGACGTAGGATGGGGGAAAAATGGAAGAACAGGTAGGGTGGGGGTGGAGTGAATGTAGGATTGTAGTACAGGTAGGATGGTAGTAGAGGTAGAATGGAAGAAGGGGTAGGGTGGGGGTGGACGTAGGATGGTAGTAGAGGTAGGATGGAAGAATGGGTAGGGTGGGGGTAGAGTGGGGGTGGACGTAGGATGGTAGTAGAGGAAGGATGGTAGTATAGAGGTAGAATAGAAGAACAGGTAGGGTGGTAGTAGAGGTAGGATGGTAGTAGAGTAGAATGGAAGAAGGGGTAGGGTGAGGATAGAGTGGGGGATGGACGTAGGATGGTAGTAGAGGTATCATCGTAGAATGGGTAGGGTGGGGGTGTACGTAGGATGGAAGAATGGGTAGGATGGGGGTGGAGTGGATGTAGGATGGTAGTAGAGGTAGAATGGAAGAACAGAAAGGGTGGTAGTAGAAGTTGGGAGGTATAACGGGTAGGGTGGGGGTAGAGTGGGGGGTGGACGTAGGATGGTAGTAGATGTTGGAAAAAATAGGTTGGGTGGTGGTAGACGAAAGATAGTAGCAGAGGTAGGCTTGAAGAACAGGTATGGTGGGGGTAGGCATAGAATGGGGGTAGACGAAGGGTGGGGTAGATGTAGGATAGTAGTAGAGGTAAAATGGAAGAACAGGTAGGGTGGGATGGGGTGGATGTAGGATGGTAGTAGAGGTAGGATGGTAGTAGAGGTAAAATGGAAGAAGAGGTAGGGTTGGGGTGGGGTGGATGTAGGATGGTAGTAGAGGTAGGATGGTAGTAGAGGTAGAATGGAAGAACAGGTAGGGTGGGGGTGGGGTGGAAGTCGGATAGTAGTAGAGGTAGGATGGTAGTAGAGGTAAAATGGAAGAACAGGTAGGGTGGGGGTAGGGTGGATGTAGGATGGTAGTAGAGGTAGGATGGTAGTAGAGGTAGAATGGAAGAAGGGGTAGGGTGGGGGTGGACGTATGATGGTAGTAGAGGTAAAATGGAAGAACAGGTAGGGTGGGGGTAGAGTGGGGGTAGACGTAGGATGGGGGAAAAATGGAAGAACAGGTAGGGTGGGGGTGGAGTGAATGTAGGATTGTAGTACAGGTAGGATGGTAGTAGAGGTAGAATGGAAGAAGGGGTAGGGTGGGGGTGGACGTAGGATGGTAGTAGAGGTAGGATGGAAGAATGGGTAGGGTGGGGGTAGAGTGGGGGTGGACGTAGGATGGTAGTAGAGGAAGGATGGTAGTATAGAGGTAGAATAGAAGAACAGGTAGGGTGGTAGTAGAGGTAGGATGGTAGTAGAGTAGAATGGAAGAAGGGGTAGGGTGAGGATAGAGTGGGGGATGGACGTAGGATGGTAGTAGAGGTATCATCGTAGAATGGGTAGGGTGGGGGTGTACGTAGGATGGAAGAATGGGTAGGATGGGGGTGGAGTGGATGTAGGATGGTAGTAGAGGTAGAATGGAAGAACAGAAAGGGTGGTAGTAGAAGTTGGGAGGTATAACGGGTAGGGTGGGGGTAGAGTGGGGGGTGGACGTAGGATGGTAGTAGATGTTGGAAAAAATAGGTTGGGTGGTGGTAGACGAAAGATAGTAGCAGAGGTAGGCTTGAAGAACAGGTATGGTGGGGGTAGGCATAGAATGGGGGTAGACGAAGGGTGGGGTAGATGTAGGATAGTAGTAGAGGTAAAATGGAAGAACAGGTAGGGTGGGATGGGGTGGATGTAGGATGGTAGTAGAGGTAGGATGGTAGTAGAGGTAAAATGGAAGAAGAGGTAGGGTTGGGGTGGGGTGGATGTAGGATGGTAGTAGAGGTAGGATGGTAGTAGAGGTAGAATGGAAGAACAGGTAGGGTGGGGGTGGGGTGGAAGTCGGATAGTAGTAGAGGTAGGATGGTAGTAGAGGTAAAATGGAAGAACAGGTAGGGTGGGGGTAGGGTGGATGTAGGATGGTAGTAGAGGTAGGATGGTAGTAGAGGTAGAATGGAAGAAGGGGTAGGGTGGGGGTAGAGTGGGGGTGGACGTATGATGGTAGTAGAGGTAAAATGGAAGAACAGGTAGGGTGGGGGTAGAGTGGGGGTAGACGTAGGATGGGGGAAAAATGGAAGAACAGGTAGGGTGGGGGTGGAGTGAATGTAGGATTGTAGTACAGGTAGGATGGTAGTAGAGGTAGAATGGAAGAAGGGGTAGGGTGGGGGTGGACGTAGGATGGTAGTAGAGGTAGGATGGAAGAATGGGTAGGGTGGGGGTAGAGTGGGGGTGGACGTAGGATGGTAGTAGAGGAAGGATGGTAGTATAGAGGTAGAATAGAAGAACAGGTAGGGTGGTAGTAGAGGTAGGATGGTAGTAGAGTAGAATGGAAGAAGGGGTAGGGTGAGGATAGAGTGGGGGATGGACGTAGGATGGTAGTAGAGGTATCATCGTAGAATGGGTAGGGTGGGGGTGTACGTAGGATGGAAGAATGGGTAGGATGGGGGTGGAGTGGATGTAGGATGGTAGTAGAGGTAGAATGGAAGAACAGAAAGGGTGGTAGTAGAAGTTGCGAGGTATAACGGGTAGGGTGGGGGTAGAGTGGGGGGTGGACGTAGGATGGTAGTAGATGTTGGAAAAAATAGGTTGGGTGGTGGTAGACGAAAGATAGTAGCAGAGGTAGGCTTGAAGAACAGGTATGGTGGGGGTAGGCATAGAATGGGGGTAGACGAAGGGTGGGGTAGATGTAGGATAGTAGTAGAGGTAAAATGGAAGAACAGGTAGGGTGGGATGGGGTGGATGTAGGATGGTAGTAGAGGTAGGATGGTAGTAGAGGTAGAATGGAAGAACAGGTAGGGTGGGGGTGGGGTGGAAGTCGGATAGTAGTAGAGGTAGGGTGGTAGTAGAGGTAAAATGGAAGAACAGGTAGGGTGGGGATGTACGTAGGATGGAAGAATGGGTAGGGTGGGGGTGGAGTGGATGTAGGATGGTAGTAGAGGTAGAATGGAAGAACAGAAAGGGTGGTAGTAGAAGTTGGGAGGTATAACGGGTAGGGTGGGGGTAGAGTGGGGGGTGGACGTAGGATGGTAGTAGATGTTGGAAAAAATAGGTTGGGTGGTGGTAGACGAAAGATAGTAGCAGAGGTAGGCTTGAAGAACAGGTATGGTGGGGGTAGGCATAGAATGGGGGTAGACGAAGGGTGGGGTAGATGTAGGATAGTAGTAGAGGTAAAATGGAAGAACAGGTAGGGTGGGATGGGGTGGATGTAGGATGGTAGTAGAGGTAGGATGCTAGTAGAGGTAGGATGGTAGTAGAGGTAAAATGGAAGAAGAGGTAGGGTTGGGGTGGGGTAGATGTAGGATGGTAGTAGAGGTAGGATGGTAGTAGAGGTAGAATGGAAGAACAGGTAGGGTGGGGGTGGGGTGGAAGTCGGATAGTAGTAGAGGTAGGATGGTAGTAGAGGTAAAATGGAAGAACAGGTAGGGTGGGGGTAGGGTGGATGTAGGATGGTAGTAGAGGTAGGATGGTAGTAGAGGTAGAATGGAAGAAGGGGTAGGGTGGGGGTAGAGTGGGGGTGGACGTATGATGGTAGTAGAGGTAAAATGGAAGAACAGGTAGGGTGGGGGTAGAGTGGGGGTAGACGTAGGATGGGGGAAAAATGGAAGAACAGGTAGGGTGGGGGTTGAGTGAATGTAGGATTGTAGTACAGGTAGGATGGTAGTAGAGGTAGAATGGAAGAAGGGGTAGGGTGGGGGTGGACGTAGGATGGTAGTAGAGGTAGGATGGAAGAATGGGTAGGGTGGGGGTAGAGTGGGGGTGGACGTAGGATGGTAGTAGAGGAAGGATGGTAGTATAGAGGTAGAATAGAAGAACAGGTAGGGTGGTAGTAGAGGTAGGATGGTAGTAGAGTAGAATGGAAGAAGGGGTAGGGTGAGGATAGAGTGGGGGATGGACGTAGGATGGTAGTAGAGGTATCATCGTAGAATGGGTAGGGTGGGGGTGTACGTAGGATGGAAGAATGGGTAGGATGGGGGTGGAGTGGATGTAGGATGGTAGTAGAGGTAGAATGGAAGAACAGAAAGGGTGGTAGTAGAAGTTGGGAGGTATAACGGGTAGGGTGGGGGGGGGGGGGACGTAGGATGGTAGTAGATGTTGGAAAAAATAGGTTGGGTGGTAGTAGACGAAAGATAGTAGCAGAGGTAGGCTTGAAGAACAGGTATGGTGGGGGTAGGCATAGAATGGGGGTAGACGAAGGGTGGGGTAGATGTAGGATAGTAGTAGAGGTAAAATGGAAGAACAGGTAGGGTGGGATGGGGTGGATGTAGGATGGTAGTAGAGGTAGGATGGTAGTAGAGGTAAAATGGAAGAAGAGGTAGGGTTGGGGTGGGGTGGATGTAGGATGGTAGTAGAGGTAGGATGGTAGTAGAGGTAGAATGGAAGAACAGGTAGGGTGGGGGTGGGGTGGAAGTCGGATAGTAGTAGAGGTAGGATGGTAGTAGAGGTAAAATGGAAGAACAGGTAGGGTGGGGGTAGGGTGGATGTAGGATGGTAGTAGAGGTAGGATGGTAGTAGAGGTAGAATGGAAGAAGGGGTAGGGTGGGGGTAGAGTGGGGGTGGACGTAGGATGGTAGTAGAGGTAAAATGGAAGAACAGGTAGGGTGGGGGTAGGGTGGATGTAGGATGGTAGTAGAGGTAGGATGGTAGTAGAGATAGAATGGAAGAAGGGGTAGGGTGGGGGTAGAGTGGGGGTAGACGTAGGATGGGGTAAAATGGAAGAACAGGTAGGGTGGGGTGGGGTGGATGTAGGATGGTAGTAGAGGTAGGATGGTAGTAGAGGTAGAATGGAAGAAGGGGTAGGGTGGGGGTGGACGTAGGATGGTAGTAGAGGCAGGATGGAAGAATGGGTAGGGTGGGGGTAGAGTGGGGGTGGACGTAGGATGGTAGTAGAGGTAAAATGGAAGAACAGGGAGGGTGGGGTAGATGTAGGATGGTAGTAGAGGAAGGATGGTAGTATAGAGGTAGAATAGAAGAACAGGTAGGGTGGTAGTAGAGGTAGGATGGTAGTAGAGGTAAAATGGAAGAAGAGGTAGGGTTGGGGTGGGGTGGATGTAGGATGGTAGTAGAGGTAGGATGGTAGTAGAGGTAGAATGGAAGAACAGGTAGGGTGGGGGTAGGGTGGAAGTCGGATAGTAGTAGAGGTAGGATGGTAGTAGAGGTAAAATGGAAGAACAGGTAGGGTGGGGGTAGGGTGGATGTAGGATGGTAGTAGAGGTAGGATGGTAGTAGAGGTAGAATGGAAGAAGGGGTAGGGTGGGGGTAGAGTGGGGGTGGACGTATGATGGTAGTAGAGGTAAAATGGAAGAACAGGTAGGGTGGGGATAGAGTGGGGGTAGACGTAGGATGGGGTAAAATGGAAGAACAGGTAGGGTGGGGGTGGGGTGGATGTAGGATTGTAGTAGAGGTAGGATGGTAGTAGAGGTAGAATGGAAGAAGGGGTAGGGTGGGGGTGGACGTAGGATGGTAGTAGAGGTAGGATGGAAGAATGGGTAGGGTGGGGGTAGAGTGGGGGTGGACGTAGGATGGTAGTATAGAGGTAGAATAGAAGAACAGCTAGGTAGGGTGGTAGTAGAGGTAGGATGGTAGTAGAGTAGAATGGAAGAAGGGGTAGGGTGAGGATAGAGTGGGGGATGGACGTAGGATGGTAGTAGAGGTATCATCGTAGAATGGGTAGGGTGGGGGTGTACGTAGGATGGAAGAATGGGTAGGATGGGGGTGGAGTGGATGTAGGATGGTAGTAGAGGTAGAATGGAAGAACAGAAAGGGTGGTAGTAGAAGTTGCGAGGTAGAACGGGTAGGGTGGGGGTAGAGTGGGGGGTGGACGTAGGATGGTAGTAGATGTTGGAAAAAATAGGTTGGGTGGTAGTAGACGAAAGATAGTAGCAGAGGTAGGCTTGAAGAACAGGTATGGTGGGGGTAGGCATAGAATGGGGGTAGACGAAGGGTGGGGTGGACGTAGGATAGTAGTAGAGGTAAAATGGAAGAACAGGTAGGGTGGGATGGGGTGGATGTAGGATGGTAGTAGAGGTAGGATGGTAGTAGAGGTAAAATGGAAGAAGAGGTAAAATGGAAGAACAGGTAGGGTGGGGACGGGGTGTATGTAGGATGGTAGTAGAGGTAGAATGGAAGAACAGGTAGGGTGGTAGTAGACGTAGGATGGAAGAATGGGTAGGGTGGGGGTGGAGTGGGGGGTGGACGTTGGATGGTAGTAGAGGTAGAATGGAAGAACAGGTAGGGTGGTAGTAGAGGTAGGCTGGGAAAACAAGTAGAGGGTAGACATAGGATAGGGTAGACGTAGGATGGAAGAACAGGAAGGGTAGACGTAGGATGGAAGAACATGAAGGGTAGACGTAGGATGGTAGTAGAGGTAAAATGGAAGAACGGGTAGGGTGTTAGTAGACGTGGGGTGGTTGTAGAGGTAGGCTGGGAAAACGGGTAGGGCGTAGACGTAGGATGGGGTAGTGTAGGATAGTAGTAGAGGTAAGATGGTAGAGTGGGTAAGGTAGGGGTAGCTGTAGGATGGTAGTAGAGACAGAATGGAAGAACGGGTAGGGTGGGGGTAGGCGTAGGATGGGGGTAGAACAAGGGTGGTAGTAGGTGAGGGTGGTAGTAGACGTAGGATGGTAATAGACGTAAAAGATGGTAGTAGATGTAGGATAGAAGTATGGATAATGTTGGGGTTGATGAAGGATGGTAGTAGAGATAGGATTGAAGTACAGGTAGGGTGGTAGTAGACGAAGGATGGTAAGTGAGTTGGGATGGAAGAATGGGTAGGGTGGTAGTAGGCGTAGGATGGTAGTAGAGGAAGGATTGAAGAATGGGTAGGGTGGGGTAGACGGAGGGTTGGGGTAGGGTGGGGTTGGGGTAGGGTGGGGTAGACGTAGGATGGGGGTAGACGTAGGATGGAAGTCTGACTGTAGTGGAAAAGGGTATGAGATGTAGGAAGGTAGCAGAGGAAGGTAGCAGAAGAAGGACTTACGCATACACAAACACATACACGCACTCATTATAAATATCTTTTAAATGTTTGAAAAGCTCATTTCATTGAAGAAAAACACATGACAGTAGAAAGTGTATCAGAATTTCATTTTATCTTTCAACAGTACTTTATGTATTATATCACAAAGTGTATAATAATTCCAAAGCATTATTTATTTATTTATTTATTTATTTATTCATTTATTTATTTATTTCTAATCTTTTGACAGGGTAGCCCGTAGTGGTCTTCCATGGGGCCCTGAATAAACATGAACATATTTACATCGTTTATAACGTTTATACAGAACAGTTAAAAATTAATACTTGTTTGCAAAATAAACATATATCATTAACATTATCTTTATTTGTGAAATACATTTATATTTTTTGGTCTCATAAAATCAGTAATTCAATCATAAGAGTTATACAAATTTTTACACTATTGCAATATGTCAAAATATTCTACTAATTATGCATATATTACATTTGCATTTTCTGGATTTTCAATGACATTGACATTGACATTGTTCACAAACAAATAGAGTCAGTAAATAGTATAAATATGCTTCAATAAATCAGTTATGAGTATTGTATTGAAACACAAACAATGATATTACCCAGGGACGTCAATCCTAAGGGTTGCAACTTACTTTAGAAGTAGCTGTCTATAGAACATAATAATGCAATGTTTTCCCCATAATGGATTGGCGCCCCTACCCACATCATAATAATACTCGTTTGCAAAATAAACATATATCATTAACATTATCTTTATTTGTGAAATACATTTATATTTTTTGGTCTCATAAAATCAGTAATTCAATCATTAGAGTTATACAAATTTTTACACTATTGCAATATGTCAAAATATTCTACTAATTATGCATATATAACATTTGCATTTTCTGGATTTTCAATGACATTGACATTGACATTGTTCACAAACAAATAGAGTCAGTAAATAGTATAAATATGCTTCAATAAATCAGTTATGAGTATTGTATTGAAACACAAACAATGATATTACCCAGGGACGTCAATCCTAAGGGTTGCAACTTACTTTAGAAGTAGCTGTCTATAGAACATAATAATGCAATGTTTTCCCCATAATGGATTGGCGCCCCTACCCACATCATAATAATACTCGTTTGCAAAATAAACATATATCATTAACATTATCTTTATTTGTGAAATACATTTATATTTTTTGGTCTCATAAAATCAGTAATTCAATCATTAGAGTTATACAAATTTTTACACTATTGCAATATGTCAAAATATTCTACTAATTATGCATATATAACATTTGCATTTTCTGGATTTTCAATGACATTGACATTGACATTGTTCACAAACAAATAGAGTCAGTAAATAGTATAAATATGCTTCAATAAATCAGTTATGAGTATTGTATTGAAACACAAACAATGATATTACCCAGGGACGTCAATCCTAAGGGTTGCAACTTACTTTAGAAGTAGCTGTCTATAGAACATAATAATGCAATGTTTTCCCCAATAATGGATTGGCGCCCCTACCCACATCGATGTGACTGGAGATGTCATGAAGACATTTCTTGAATGTCTCCTCTTGCCATCAAACCTGTCATGTGGGTCCTACATAGCACAGGACGTGCAGTTACCATGGTTACAGGTGGCAAGTAGATTTACCTTGATCACGCAATAGTACAGATATTGGATGAATGTTGGACAAATGAACTTCATTATGTCCAATGGAAATAATCATCCTAGTACCAATTGGAAATTATCCTTGTGGAACTCAAAATCTAATTCTTGTATCGTCAACCAACTTTGATAGGATGAGGATTTAACTATTGATGAAATTAGAAGGGGGTATGTGATGGGGGAAATTCCTCATGTGATTCTTTGCCCCTCCCATATGAGTCGAACGTGGTATATTTGGGATGAGGTACTTTATTGCCCCTCCCCTATAGTATAATAATGGGAGGAGCCCGTCAATGTAGGAGCACTGCTTATATATGCCACTAGCTAGGCTCCTCCCTGTCACTGTATATATGCATTGGTATGCAGGGGAGGGACCCATTTGAAGATGGTATTCTGAGTTTCCCCTCCCCTTCTAGCTTACAACAGGCAATGAGAGGAGCAATTGATTGAAGCTCCTCCCTATCTGTATATGGTATGCAGGGGAGGGACCCATTTGAAGATGATGTTCTGCATTTCCCCTCCCCTTCTAGCTTACAACAGATAATGAGAGGAGCAATTGATTGAAGCTCCTCCCTATCTGTTGTGTTTAAGGATCAGGGAGGGGTACATTCTGACCGGCACATTTTGCCTTTTTTTATCATCCATTGGCCCAGGCTTGGGGTATTCCCTACCACTGTCCTGTAATTCCTGTTGTTTAGCTCAACTAGGAGGGGCTTCATCCTCCCATCCTCACCCCCTTCAAAAAAATATTTGTTATGACCAGACGCCCCAGCCCTCTAAGGGCAAAGGCATTATAGAGTTCCAAAAGAGAATCTCAGTAAAGCTTACTTGCCACCTGTAGTAAAAAAAAAAAATGATAAAAAAAGGGTGCAGGTATTTCAATGCTAAACCATCCACTGTATGAAAACGATAAGGATATATGTCTATCCTAAAACCATACAAAAATACCAGTTCAGGGAAAAGGTGCAGAAGAACAGGCTACATACTTGCCTGGCTACACCAAACTGGTATATACTACAAAATGTACGTATCTTCATCGTTATGTTTAAATGTCAAGTAAAGAGAGAGAGAGGGTATGCACTAACGTGACACAAACATATATAAGACAATGGGAGGAAACATACTATGAATTCCTCCTATTTCCCTCTCTCACATATTCTGCTAACATCTTATAATCAAACCTTGAACATAAAGGTATGTTGTTCTAGTGGAACATTGATTATCAATACAACAAACAATGTTGTATGGTAGGAAACTGTCTACCAATAAAGCTATACACTCTCCTATAAATATACAGTGGACGGCACTATACCAGTCAAACATTCTTTTAACCGTGTAACCATGTTTCCCATATAGAGACATCACAGATGTATAAGCACTATCACTAAAGTATAGTACAATCCTACAATCCAATGACCACCATTTTACGAGGCCATTTGAACATCTAAATAGTGTAAACATTTGTTTTCAGAAGGGAAAAACAAAGTCAAATTTATTCTCAAACATTGCTTTAACATGAACAGGCACCTTGCCTATAGCTAGTACACATACAAGGGACATATCCCTGTATAAACAACAAGATCAAGCAGATAATACTGCTTAGTGGGAACATACACTTGTATGGCATGGTTAAAAGAATGAATGCAATTTGTGGTATAGCTACACTTGTGACAGTTCCTAACTCACCAGAGGTTCCTAACTCACCAGAGGTACACACGTATGCATCCATGAATATGGTACATACATGTACACCATACCAAGCTAACAAGGAAGCTTATGCCAGGCTTCAGGAGGACTACAGCCTCCACCCTCATCAAAATGAGAGCTCCTGGATATGTTAACAGGAGATTATGGGGGTTCTACAATCAAATTATATTAGAGTATGGCCGTTACTAACAAATATATACCAGTAATTATATGTGATATAAGAATTTCAAACATACTATGGCAAATTAGAAGTGTTGTTAACACAGTATCAGGTATTGCAATCATCCCTTCAATAACATAAACGCATGAATATATAAACAGCAAACTTGTGTTGCATTTAAATCATTTCACAATCAACAATTAGCAACGATAAATCTCTTTTTCACAATAAATGAATCCATCTTTTTTTAAATATCAAATCTATGTTATGATAAAAAGTAAAGCATGATAACTAGTATGATAACCAGTGCAGAACAGAATGTTTGATAACAACTACAATAAGATAACAAAGTATATAGTGCTCTAACTTGGTTCATAATATAAATTATCAAAATATCAATATTAATATTGATACAAAAGCAAACTTGTACAACATTTTGTGTACAGGCAAAAAAAAAAGGTCTCACATAAATACTTGGAATGTATGATTTACAATTACCAATTGATAATTAAAAAAACAATCATGTTATATTTCTATATTTCTGAATTGTAACAGGGTATGAACATTTCCCACTTGCAAAGTACAAATAAACTTTAGATGCCAGGAATATAATGAGTCGTAATTTTTTCTAGTGCTCTCACAATACTAGGAATTAAAGCATGGCACAATGATGCACAACTTTATTAATTTATTAGTCAACTTAATTAACACTTTCACGTCTGGAAATGAAAACAAAGTTGCTGGTGCAAAAAGAGTTTACTCACCCACGTCTGGGTTAATAAACCCTATTGCATATTCAGGATAAGTTGACATATGCACGTCTGCATGTGCAAACTTTACCTGCTGAACCAAGGAATATTAAGAGCCATTTTGAAATTGCTTTTTGTGTGCAATTTAACAAACGGATCTTTATCATGTATAATTCCATATATTGTTGTGCAGAGACTGATAAGCAACACGTGACTGAGACTAAATTCCATCTTCAGTCCCGAGATGAATTTGATTTTTGTTTTTCTCTAAATTCCTCCATCTGGAATTTTCTGCTTAAACAATGCAAGTGGGATGCCTAACAAATTTTTTTTTTTAAATCTTCAAAAGATCAAACTTTAGATACAAGACAAAAAAGACAATTCGGATAATAAACAAATTTGAACATTAATAAGGAAAATTATACATTTTCATGTACTTTGCATAGTCTAAGATAGTAATAAATACTGCTAAAATAGTAATAAATACTGGTGAATAATATAATGGCACTGATACTAATTACCATACATTAAAAATATTACACAAAAGAACTTGAAGAATAAATGGGAAACTTAAGCCAGTTTGACTTTTCGATTACCTTAAATTATCAAGGTGATCATGAACCAAATATTGCCCATACAAAACAATCTGGTTTAAATCATTTAAATCTGAAACCTATATTTATTTACACTAATTCATTACTTAATTTTTTCAAAACAGTTTATTAAACAATCAATGTCACAACCATGTGGCTGAATTGCACAATCAAAGTCGGAGCTAGAGATTATCTTAAGATGTTGTGACTATGGCAGGAGTTGTCCTCTAATGTCATTAATAATGAAGGTGCATTGTAGACAAAATGGTACTTCTTTCAATAGGAATGTGCACGTTGCTCTATTTGATTACTAATTTAAAGTCTTTTTGTTTGTAGATTGTTTTGTCCGTTGATCATTAATTTCTTGAAGGCAATAATATATAAGATACATTTGTATGTATGTCATTGTAAAGGTTATACTGCATCAAAAGGTGTCCAGATATATTGGATCAAGTATCTACGAGCAATAAATACGTCCCAATATTTAAAAAAATGTATTAAATGAATAAAAAATGTACAAACATTCTCTAAGCAACTCTGAATTTGATAACTTATAGTTACAAAGAAATAGAAGAACAAAATCTTGGCATAATTGTGATGAAATCTTTAGGAAATTATTAAAATATAATATCTAGATTTAACAGTCATAGATTACAAAGAGTAAGAGGGGGAAAGGAGGAGGGGCTATTACTTAATCTGAAACCTATAATAGCAGTATATAAAGTGTATTATTTATAATAAGTGTAATCATAGTGTAATGGAAAAAGAGAGAGAGAGAGAGGAGGAGTGGCATCTCTTGATTTGAATATGATGTGTAATAAACATGAAAATCTTACATTCAAAAGTCTCAACTACATAATATAATATATTTGATTTGTTTTGATTTGATTTGTTGATCTGTGCGCCAAGAGTGCTATTATGTTGGCAGAGTTGTGCGCAATATAAATGTAGAATTATTATTATTATTACATGTATAAACAAAAATAGAAAGATGGTTGTTCCTTTCAATATGTTTCAGTGTTCAGAAAAGAAAAGAGCAGGTTAATAAGACAAAAATTGTACAACTAATAGAACATGAGAATAGAGCTAGCTGTGAATCTGCTGGAATGTACTATTAACGAAAAATATTCAAATGAGTAAATCAAGATTCAAAATCATGAAGACTAATGTAATATAATTAATACATTAGACGTTTTCTTATGTCTACTTTATTAATGTCTTAAATGGATAATGGGATAGTGGCGATCCTTACGTAATACCTATTGTTCAGGGGGGATGAATGAATAGATCATCCCCCCTGAAAAATTGGTATCAATTACAGATCGACACCCATGATGGGAATAATTTTTGAAAATAAATCGGACATGGAATATCCACAAAAGTAAAGCAATTTCAGAACTAAGAACTACACAAGATAATAGAGGGAGATAAGGGGAATACACTGTACCTCCTGAAATGAATCTAATAAACAACATTTTAAACTAGCAAATCTCTACATTTAACAAAATATAGAGTGACAAACAGAAAACAAGTATAATTCATCTTAATTCTGATTAACAGTATTCAAAAAAGCAAAATCAAGAAATATGAAAAATAATCATTTACAGGAAGAAAGAGAGAGAGATAAAAAAAAAAGAGAAAAAAGAGAGAGAGAGAGAGAGAGAGAGAGAAGAAAGAGAGAGAGGAAGAGAGAGAGAGAGGAAGAGAGAGAGATAAGGGAGCGGGTAGTGAGCACTTTTTTTCTTTTTTTTTTACTCAACACTCAATGTTCAGCATTATATGCAGACCCTTTTCAGTTTTGTAATGAAGATGAGTAATGAACAGGCGGCCTCCAACATTCCTTGGTGAAAAGTATAAAGTCATAATCATTAAACAATAATAGGAGAAGATAACAAAATTCGAGTGAGAAATCCTGCACGCTATTAAAAGATAACTTCCATAGTTCCATTTCATAGTTTAAGGTTTGAAAGTTGAAACTCAATATTGTGTGAAAGTTATAACAGAAAGGATAATCTTTATCTTATATTTGTTATTTATTTTATGATTTATTTATATTCCACTTGGGCGAGTTGTAATTTTGCAATCACTTCCGTGAGCACTCTGAGGCGATTGTGTAGCTCACGGGAGCGAATCGCCCATCGCCCCCGTGTATTTTGAGCACTGTTCGTAAATGATAATCATGTTCATTTTTTTTCTTCTATTCACTCCATGAATTGTTGCTATTCACTCCATGAATTGCTATTCGCTCCATGAATTGTTGCTATTCACTCCATTAATTTCTGCTATACAACTCATTAGTTGTTGCTATTCACTCCTTTAATTGTTGCTATTCAACCCATTTTGGGGTACATTATTCAAACAAGCACAACTAGGCTTGATAAGTTATAAAATTATAGAGACTAAACTAGTTAAATAAAAAATGATTTTATTATTTACTATTTAAATTGAATATACCTCACTTAAGAAATCCAGCCATCTGATTGGTTGAAATTGCAGTCGTGATTTTAGCCATTCCCGTAAAGAAACGAAAAATGTCAAACCTATGTAAGAGTAAAATCCTGGCAAAAATCCAGTTACCGGGAAAATAATAAAATCTTGCTGAAATGCCCATTGGTTTAAGTGTTAACATGTTCTTTGAGCGAGCGCGGATACCATACTTTGTGTGTGTGCGAATTGGTCGCTTAATTTTTAGATTTTTTAATAAGGCGACCGGCGGTCTCGATCGTACTACTAAATCTGGCCTAGATTCTACTTATAGTTTCCAAACAAGGCAAAAATGGCTGAAGAAACTCTTCCTAGATTTCAACTTCTTGATGATGATCAATTGCAAGACTTGATTAATTCTGCTGACAGCAAGAACACCAAAAATTCAGTGAAATTCCCCATAAATATTTTCGAAGATTAGGTCTAGATCTAGACCTGCAAGTTATCATCACAGACCTTGATAGCATAAACAAACTTCCAAATTTGGAGCTGGACAATGTAGGCCTATAGGCCTACTCCAAAAGTTTTAAGCTGGTGCTATAGACGGAAGAACGGTTCTTTATACATGAAGAAGTCATGTTAACTATTAGATTCCGACTTAAGCGTCATTTCCTCAATTCTAACAATGTCAACATGATTAAGCATGAAGATTTTTTAAATTCGACAAGAGTTTTGCAGCAATGCTTAAACACAACCGAAAGAGAGTTGTGACTCACAAACCAGCTATTTCAGCAAAATCCAAGGTTCGCTTGATTTGGATGATCCTGTAGGTCTTCAGGACAAGGTATTTATTGATTTTATCTTTATGACACTCGACAGCTTTGAAATTTGTGAGGAATTAGGGGGGAAATGCTACATCTATACTAGTCCAACTCTCATGCAAACTTCCTCTCTTAAAGCAGTCCCAGATACAACCAGGGACATGTTGCCAACAAGTAAATAATAAAATCAGTTCTGATTTAACTAATTTACCACAATAAAACATATGTATCTACCTATTATTGCTTAGACCAACACAGATAAAAGCAGGGGGCATGTCCCAAACAAAAGTTTGCGGGGGACCAGGCAAAATGCCGCCCTCAAAGACGCTGTAGCAACACACTCCTCACTCGCAGGAATGTAAAGATAACATGAAACGAAAGTTGTTAGGTGAAAGCCAGAAGGCAGCCTTCATAATGACATGAAGCGCTTCCCCATGGAAAAGAGCCCGGGAGGTACCAACACCCCTGGTATCATGTGCACGAGGACGCACACCCTCCGAGAGAGCCTCGGGACCCGCCCTTTGAACCGCCTCAACAAACTATCAAGAGATAGATTCCTTTGAGGCAGGTGAGACGGGCTCCCGCGTGATAAGAAACAGCTGAATGTTGTCAAGGAAAAACCAAAGCCCCAGAGGGGAAAGGAGAAACCGATCCACCTACTGACACCTCTCACAGAGGAGTAGTAAGGGTAGTGGACAGTGGGAGTCTAGCCACCAACGGGCAAAGACCCCGAAAAAGGCCAACAACAGCACAGAGCTTCTCAGAAGCCGAGCTTAGCAAGACGGGTCCCGAAACAAAAAGGGAACCGGAACACCAGAAAAGTGCAACTGAGTCCAGTCAAGACACCCCTAGGGCAGGGGCACAGCCCCCACCAGACCCCTGGGTGCCTGATGGACTTCACAGTCGAAGTCACAATCGGAGACTCTACATCTTAAAGCAAACGCTTCCTACCTTACGCCGAAAGGTCGGGTGACGAAGCCTGCTCAAAGGCCTTACTAAAGCTGGTAGGTTTAGCTACAGGCCCAGCGTGGTCGTTACGACCACGCTACACCGCACCTTAAGCTGAAAAGCTTGGTGCTAGAAGCCACTGTGTGACTGGGGGCAACTCATCTGAGAACCCGAGGCAAAAACCGAAGAAAACCGTGAGACAGAGTCCCACTCAAACCGACAGACTGGGGGCACGAACCCCCAAAGATGGGGTAAGGGGCCGATAATAGCTGCCCCTGGAGAGCATTAATAGCAGCAGGAGCTGGAGGCTTAAACCCAAACAAGGGAGGACGGCACATGGTGGCAAGCCAACAACAGCACCAGGCAATCCGGGCCTAAAAGGTCTAACAGATGCCGGAGAAGCAACACCCGTGAAGCAACATCCGAGAATCAAGAATCGAACCCGAACCTGAGTCAGGTATGACCAGAGCCGGCTCAAATGCCGGCTGAAGCACGGTCAAGGATAGGAGCAAACCTCCGTCTGAAACCGTGGTGCCCTTCTACTGACAACTTCAGTAGCCCAAACATTAACTCCAATAAACATGGTGACAACTTTGACGCCAACGAACTCAGAGAATACATCTGAAACCGAGTACGGTGTGAACGGGTCCGGTTCAAAGCCAGCCGGGGTACAGGCAGAGATAGGCGCCAAGCCACCGCCCAAACGATGTGATGAATTTGACGCCAAACTTTGGCGTCTGCCAATACAACTGATAACCCCAGTTGACCGAGCGAAAAAACTATCAAACCCCAAAACAAAGCTTGGGTGGCTTGGGTGGATGAGCTTTTCCGCTTCTTACCCCTAGATACGGGGGACGAAGTGAGCTTCACGGCCGTACTAGAGCTTAAACTTTAGCTTTACGGGCGGTGTGAACAGGGCCTCAAGCTCTTCCGCTTCTCATCCATAAAGACAACGAGCTACACGGCCTCACTAGAGCCTAAGCTTAGCCTTCTGGCCGTGTGACTGGGGCCTGCTCGTTTCATTGCTTCGTGAGAAGCCTCACTCAGCGAGCTTGTGACCTTTGCGTTCCACTTATGTGATTTCAGGCACCTCAAATGTGGAAGCAGGAATACTGCCCAAATGAATCGGGTGCGTAAACCAGGTCAACCTTCGTGCTTGAGTGCATGGCTTGTGCTTTGCATGACTGCTGTATCGCAACAGAGCGAGGGGCCATGAAGCCCAGGGCCTCTAAAAGACTGACTAACCCCCGTGCCGTGGGGGAAAGCCTCTTATTAGAAGTTTCTATATTCGGTGTAATTGGATCTCTAGATCACAGCGTACTGGCACCAGGGCGCAGCCTGCAGGCTGGCCCGGACGCAGTACCGCTGGCAACTTACAACAGGGCAAAGCTCCAGTCACACCAGCCCCAAAATACCTGGTGTGGGGAGCAACCTGTCTCGAGCCTGTACTTGAGATGCCCTTACCAACCCCCCCTGCCGACCTAAACTCACTTGCTAGTGAGGCGGTAACGACAGCCGTAACTGGGGAGAGGAAATCGAATCCAGATCCAGAATTCTTGCTCATCGTTAACCTGTCGATGAGACAAAACAAGCTTTGTCTCCTGTATTTAGGGGTAAGAAGCAAAAGAGCTCGTCCACCGAGCCTCGGCTGGGTCTGGAGATAAAACGTGACATCAGGCGCGAAGATGACCCAGGTTTCACAAAGACGTTCGGGAGTGACCTTGGTTTCTCAAGTGATGTGGTTCCATTCAACGCCGTTGAGCACCAAGGCTCCGTGCTCGCTAAGTCTTTCTGTGAAGTGGTGAGGCGGTACTGCCCCGGTCCCACCAGCCATGAGGCTGAGGAGGCGAAGTGGTAATCTGACGGCCAGGGTTTGGCGTCAAACGTTTCTGTCAGCAGTTTCTGTATCCGCTCAGGCGGCTATGTTTTGGGGTTTGATAATTTTTTCCCTCGGTCAACTGGGGTTACCAGTGGTATCGGTAGACGCCAAAGTTTGGCATCAAATTTATTACTCCTTTTGGACGGTGGCTTGGCGCCTATCTCTGCCTGTGCCCCGGCTGGCTTTGAACCGGACCCGTTCACACCGTACTTGGTTTCAGATGTATTCTCTGAGTTCCTTGGCGTCAAAGTTGTCACCATGTTTATTGGAGTTAAAAGTTTGGGCTACTGAAGTTGTCAGTAGACGGGCGCCATGGTTTCAGGCGGAGGTTTGCTCCTATCCTTGCCCGTGCTTCAGCCGGCATTTCAGCCGGTCCCGGTCACACCTGATCAGGTTCGGGTTCAATTTTTGATTCTCGGGTGTTGCTTCTCTGGCATCTGTTAGACCTTTCAGGCCCAGATTGCCTGGTGCTGCTGTTGGCTTGCCCACCATGTGCCGTCGGCCCTTGTTTGGGGTTAAGCCTCCAGCTCCTGCTCAGACTATTAATATTATTATTAGATCTATTATTATTATTATTATATTTATTATTATCATTATTATCATTATTATTATTATTATTATTATTATTATTGTTATTATTATTATTATTATTTTTTTATACTATTATTACTATTATTACTATTATTACTATTATTACTATTATTATTATTATTATTATTAGTGCTCCTCCAGGGGCAGCTACTTTTGGCACCTTACCCCATCTTTGGGGGTGCGTGCCCCCAGTCCGTCGGCTTGAGTGGGACTCTGTCTCGCGGTTTTCTTCAGATATGCCTCGGGTTCTTAGTTGAGTTTCCCCCAGTGACAGAGAGCCCTCGGTCACACGGTGGCTTCTAGCATCAAGCTTTTCAGCCTAAGGTGCGATGTAGCATGGTTGTAATGACCACGCTGGGCCTGTAGCTAAACCTACCAGCTTTAGTAAGGCCTTTGAGCAGGCTTCGCACCAGACGTTTCGGCGTAAGGTAGGAAGCGGTTGCTTTTGGATGTCGAGTCTCCGATTGTGACTTTGACTGTGAAGTCCATCAGGCACCCAGGGGGATGAGGGTAGCTGTGCCCTAGACCGAAAGCTTCAGTCTCTATAATCGTCGGTTGTTCCACTGAGACTACGTCTGGCTCCACTAGACTTCTGGTTATAGAGACTGAACGATCGCCTATGCCATCGTATGTTGAAGATATCACGGCTAGATTTTAGCCGTTAGGCCCCTCCCACAAACATGACAAACTTGCCACGACCGTATTGTTATGCCCCCAAAATCCCCCAAATGTCATTTTACCTCGTGCATATCCAATTTTGAATTAGGCCTAGGCTATAATACATCGGTTCCACTTACTAACTTGATTGAAATAATCCGTTTAATGGTCCCTTTTAAGGAAATTATGGGTCAAAATCGACATCCATGTTGAAAATCTTGCAAGCCGTGTTAAACTCTCGCTGCCGTCAATCTCATCCCTTCTAGTCTACGCCAAAGGCAAAATGATTATGAAGGAAAAACTGTGCGCCATCTACACGTTCGTAATGGCGTTATCACAGTTTTTCCTTCATAATCATTTTGCCTTCGGCGTAGACTAGAAGAGATAAGATTGACGGCAGCGAGAGTTTAATACGGCTTGCAAGATTTTCAACATGGATGTCGATTTTGACCCATAATTTCCTTAAAAGGGACCATTAATCGGATTATTTCAATCAAGTTAGTAAGTGGAACCGATGTATTATAGCCTAGGCCTAATTCAAAATTGGATATGCACGAGGTAAAATGACATTTTGGGGGATTTGGGGGCATAACAATACGGCCGTGGCAAGTTTGTCATGTTTGTGGGAGGGGCCTAACGGCTAAAATCTAGCCGTGATATCTTCAACATACGATGGCATAGGCGATCGTTCAGTCTCTATAACCGGAGGTCTAGTGGAGCCAGACGTAGTCTCAGTGGAACAACCGACGATTATAGAGACTGAAGCTTTCGGTCTAGCTGTGCCCCTGCCCTAGGGGTGTCTTGACTGGACTCAGTTGCACTTTCTGGTGTTCAGGTTCCCTTTTTGTTTTGGGACCCGTCTTGCTAAGCTCGGCTTCTGAGAAGCTCTGTGCTGTTGTTGGCCTTTTTAGGGTCTTTGCCCATTGTTGGTGGCTAGACTCCCACCGTCCACTTCCCTTGCTACTCCTCTGTGAGAGGAGTCGGTAGGTGGATCACTTTCTCCTTTCCCCTCTGGGGTTTCGGTTATTCCTAAATATCATTCAACTGTATCTTAAACATGATACCAGGGGTGTTGGTACCTCCTGGGCTCTTTTCCATGGGGTAGCGCTTCATGTCATTATGAAGGCTGCCTTCTGGCTTTCACCAAACACCTTAGTTTCGTGTTATCTTTAGGACATTCCTGCGAGTGAGGAGTGTGTTGCTACGGCCTGGTCCCCCGCCAACTTTTGTTTGGAACATGCCCCCTGCTTTCATCTGTGTTGGTCTAAGCAATAATAGGTAGATACATATAATTTATTGTGGTAAATTAGTTACATCAGAACTGATTTTATTATTTACTATACTAATCTATGTACATGTATCTACCTATGTCCCTCCCTCTGTCCCCTCTCCTTGTTGGCAACATGTCCCTGGTTGTATCTTGGACTGCTTTAAGAGAGGAAGTTTGCATGCGGTCGTAGTGCCCATGTGACAGGTGGTATAGCAGGGCCTTGGGGTGGGGTAAGCACAATTGTGACTTTTATTTTGATGACTGCTTTGTCTGTTCACCTACAATTTAAGGGACAGTGCCATGTAGGCTCATCATTCACATGTTACCATCTCCCAGCCAGTAATTACCTACACCTAATACCATGAATATCAAAAAATACAAAAAAAAGTTCAGTTCTTGAATTAAAAACGTGCCTCATCCAATATGATATCAATCAGCTCAATGGATGTAGGAAAGAAGAAATGTGGATATATACACAACATTCACTTTAAAAACACTTTTGATGCCAAAGAGTGATGACTGCGTAGTTGAATATCTAGTGCCTTATTTTACAATGGTGAAATAATATCCAATGCAAACATCTTCTGACTGCCAAGAGAATTATTGAACGAGACAAAGAAGTTGATGCTTAGTAAGGTTACACTGGTTGCATAGTTATGCAATCCATGACTGTTAATGTCATAAATATTTTCCACACAAGCAAATTACGATTTTTCTAACTAAGGAAAATTACTCTTAAATTAAGGGAGCAGATTGGTGAAAGTTTGAACGAAATCGAACAAACAATAAGGTTATGAATTTTTGAAAGCTGTAATCAAGTTCAAATTGCCTGATCGGTAATGTTGCTGTGATGTAGTGGCGGACAACTATTCAGCTTATTATAACACACAACAGTACTAAAATGTCAATTTTTCAAAATGTATGACCCAGGGGATCTTTTTCAAGCATTTCCATTCCACTTCTAGTTTCTCAATGTCATTTACTTCATTATTTGTTTATTCTATTTCTTCTGTGACTAGGCAATTATACCTATTTCTAACTTCCATAAGGTATTTTTCTGATATCGACTGTTTTATTTAGAGCTTTAACATCCAGAAGAGGGTTTCTTTTTGTTCTG
The DNA here is from genome assembly GCF_000002235.5 of Strongylocentrotus purpuratus. Classification (NCBI taxonomy): domain Eukaryota; kingdom Metazoa; phylum Echinodermata; class Echinoidea; order Camarodonta; family Strongylocentrotidae; genus Strongylocentrotus; species Strongylocentrotus purpuratus. The sequence goes on from NW_022145611.1 coordinate 3,994,121, forward strand.
GGGAGTGTATTCTTAGCTTTATTTCAACTTCTGCAATCACCGGGTTGTGATCAGAATCTATGTCAGCCCCTGGGCATGTTTTAACCTGCTTGATTAAATTCTTGAACCTGTTCGTTATTAAAATGTAGTCGATCTGATTTCTATTTGCATCTCCTAGGCTTTTCCAGGTGTAGGTTCTTCTTTTATGTTGTTGGTAAAAGGTGTTGGTTATCACTAGATCATGTTCCTTACAGAACTGAACAAGTCGATCACCCTGTTCATTACGATGGCCTAGTCCATATTGTCCAACAATCTTTCCATCCTTACCTTCCCCGTCTTTATCATTCCAATCACCTATCACGATAACAACTTCTGTTGATTTACAGTGCTTTAGCATTTCATCTATTTGATCGTAATATTTTTCTACTTGTTCATCACTGTAATCACTAGTTGGGGCATACACTTGAATTAATGCTTGGTTAAACGGTTTAGCTTTCAGCTTCATTAACGTCATTCTCTCATTTAATGTCCAGTATTAAACCTAGAATGTGTTTCAAGATTTTTCTTGATTAACATTCCAACACCATGTTGGTGTTTTTCTCCCCCAGAGTATATGAAGGTATAATCATCTCTCTTCATGCATCCATTATTAGTCCACCTAGTTTCTGCAATACCTATAATATCTAGTTTCATCCTATTAGCCGCCTGAATGCGGTTATCTAATTTCCCTGCCTTATACAACGTCCTAACATTCCATGTCTTGTTTTCAGGGACAGAGCATCACAACCTAATCTTTCCGAAGGCTTTGAACTAGGTTGGTCATTATAATTTACCTTATTTGCAAAAGGCAGCAACTCTTCCCGAAGGCTATTTACAGCAGGACTAATTGTTTGGGGACCAGTCAGGCTTGCATCTCGCTTTTCTCTCTGTCTGTACTTATTCATGATGTTGCAGACAATGGTAATATACATGTACATGGTGAGGTAACAAACTCTTCCATGGTAACTGGCCGTTGGCTCCATGTAAGCTCATCCGCCCGTAAGTTCTATATGTTATAGATCTATAGGATGGCTACACACCCTATGTTAATTGGGTGACGGTTCAGTTGAGCTGTCACGAGCATGAAGAGAATGGCATGATGACACATAGCAAGCACCTTAAACTACGAACTAGCCCTACCGGGAAAAAAAAATGCCTGATCTTGCTGCACCGTTCTCCAGCAATTTAAGGTACAAGACCAGCTAGAACATCACTCACAGGTGCTCTAGTAAGACAGGTTATAACCTACTTACTAGTTACAGCTAGCCATGTATAATCCAACTTGATCTCCCATAACTCTCAAGGCATCTACAACTATCCATCACCCTGCACGTCGCTGGCTGTAGTGTCTACGGCATTACAGTAGCAATTGTGAGACAAGAAGTACTCAAAATTGGCCAGACCAATTCAGAGGACCTATAATTATATGCTATCCATAATTAATGTGACATAGTACCCCATGGGAGAAGGCGCTCAGGAGATAGAGAGATAGAGTGGGAGGCAAAAAAGATTTTTGCTATGAATGGTATTTATCCTATTCAAAAAAGCAAATCTAGATTTGATAAGTCATAATCATAAATAGTGAGCAAGAAAGTGTGAGACATGGTGAGAGATGGGAAGAAAGGGAGAGAAAGGGAAACAGCTGATATACAGCCGGTAATAATCGCAAAAAGCAACAAAGAGAGAGAGAGAACAAGGAAGCTAAAATAAAATATGACTCTTATACAATAACAAATTAATCTGATAAACAGTACTTTTATATAAAAAAAAAATATATACAAATATACAAAAATAAATATGTGACTTGGGAACCTGTACCACCAAATTAATAGCAATAAAAAAAGAGGACGGAATTCAATGCGTAAAAAGAGCTAAGCCTATCGAAAAAAGGACAAAATCTTTGAATTTAAATGTGACTCAGCTGTAACGATGTCTCTGCCGGTAGGCGAGAATAGAAAGAGGATGAATGGCGGGCGTGCGTTGCGCACATGAACCCTGGGAAGGCGAATTATGGGGGTGGGGCATACGCGATTGTGATGTTTTTAGAGTTGTGGCGTAGTTTGGATAAACTAGCAAATGATAGGTAGATACATTGATTTATTGTGGTAAATATGGGTATTATGGATGGGTACAATGGATGGGAAAGATAATGAAGAGAAGATGATAAAGTATGAGAAGAAGAAAGAGTATAAATGATAATGTTCTAAAAGGACATAGAAGTGAGAGACAGAAAAAAAAGCAAGTCCATGCAAAGCGTCCCTTCGCCGGGTAAAAATGGCCTATATTTAGCAAGTTTTTAATATTTATGAGCTGCCACCTTTGACCTTTGACGTACATACTCAACAACATTACTTACATTATTGAATGAAAACCACATTTTCGCATATATAAATAGGTATTTGGCATATTTAAAGAGCTATGACCTATGACCTACATACTCCAAAGTTGAAATTATGCCATATTTTGATACCATGTACCTTCATATCAAGTTTCATTCAAATCGTCGAAAAATTACTAAGATTATTGAACAGAAACCAAATTTTCTTATTAGCTTTTTCCCCACATAATAATGAGCTCTGACCTTTGACAAATACAGAAAAAGAAAAAAAAAGACGAAGACATTAACAAAAATACAAACAAATAGAAAGATAAAAATGATATAGAAAGAGGAAAGATACAATTTTCTTTTCAAAACTACACCCTTTGCGATCTCCTCACAACCTTCTCAATCTTGACCACCCTTTCTTTCCTTCCCTTTTTTACTTCCATATGACCTAATTCTTGGTGTACAAACCACATAGTGTTACCGAAAGCCTTGAATTGTGAATGACATACGATATTCTCCTATTGAAAGAAAGATTCAATACTCTTAGAAGATGTAAAGAGCTATCAAGAGAATTCTACAATATCGAGAAACATCCCTGCTGCAATGGAGAGAAGGGTAAACCAGAGAGAACATTGGACAAGATAAACAGCTGCTAAACAATACTGAGAATGATTAGGTATTACACATTTGAAGTAGAGCCTACTGTATTAAAACATTAATTTATATTAGTGGAGACTTGAGAAGAAAAGTAGAAAAAGCTATATATTACATCTTTATTATATTTTAAAGGAGTCCTATCCTACCATAAGAAAAATCAAAACATCCCACAATAAAAGCAATTATATATGATTAAGATACAAACTGGAAAGATAAGAGAAGGAAAAAAACTATTCATTTCACAGAGAGTCTAACAAATCCTATTAGAAAACACACATGGGATTTACAGGTGCTGTATACCTGAAAATAGTGAACACGATGTATTTTTTGTCTGATATAATGCTTAATATGTCCTCTAGTAAATATGAATAATAAACTAAATTTAATTTTGTTTTTTACCCCAGCCACATAAAGGTGATTTATTTCTTCATATGTGATTTTGTGTTTCTTCTTCGAATTGGTAACATGTCAGGAAAATGCACCCCTTTAAAAGATAGGATTGAGAATAATCCACTACAAATAGAGAAACAGAAGGGGATTTGCTTTACCGGTATATGAGTAGAACCTACATATGCATAACATGTATATAATGTATAAGAAAATAGGATTAAATAAAAGTAATTGCAAATGGGAGAAGATGAGATTTCAGTTGTTTCTTTTAAGGGACTGGAAATCTTTACCAAGAATTTTATGATCACTAATGCTAAAGGATTATAATGGTTTTAGTGTTTTCCCGTGTAACTCGTCTCGACTTTGAAGGGAACACACATCCTTTTTTAAACTTAATTTTAAACCTTTTTTTTATAAAAAGAATGTGTTCTATTCAATTTAATTATTTTGTCCATCTTATTTTGTTTTCATTTAACGTCTCTTTTCAAATTTTAAATTTCATATTTTTTAATTGTATTTTATCATTAGTTTGCAACCATTTTTGTAAGTTCATTATTAATTGTTGGCATCTTTTTTTCTTATTCTTTCGTGCATTCCACATGAAAGAACATTCTGTCATTCGGTCAATTGAACACATTTTAAATTACACATTGCTCATTAATCACCGAGTAGGTCATATTAATAATTTAAGCTTAACCTTTATAAACTCAACACTAAATTTTATAACAATAAATAATACACATTGAAATATCAGTACAACTACTTTTATGAGATGGATGATTGCAAAACCAATAACTAAACTTACAAAAAAGAGACAACTTCTGAACCCTTATAACAATATAACGTATATTAAAAAAGATTTTCAGCCAAATATTCACAAATTCTCAATGTAATAACCTACATGTCAAACCTCAAAAGTATACATGACTTCTATTAGGAGGTATTGGGTAAACTGATCTGGTGAGTAGGAATATATTATCACAAGGTAGACATTGAAATACCTGCATACTTACGACGTGTGTGCGCGTCCCACGGTGAGGCCTGATCTGTGGAATAAAGAGGTTAAACAAATGTTGTATTAGGCATCTCAAAGGATATGATGGGCAGATAAAATCGTAAAAATAAACACAAATTAAACAATTTTGTTAGGTAAAGATTATACCAAGTTTATACATTAATTTCAAAATAGATTTATTTCTGAGTATGTAGACAAAATATAAAGACGTTTTTCACCTTTCAGCCCTACATTTTACATTATATAAACATTTTCCACATAGAGGATACATATAAATGGTATACACTCCAAAATGATGAGGACATGTGCAAACAAAAGCAAAGATGAAGACTCCCCATGTTTTGCCAGGTAATGCTATAATGCTATAAAGAATTAATACTATTTCAAACATATGAAGCCAAAATAATGAACAGTAGACATACCTTCTTGGAATAATTTACAGGCGGTCAAAGAAAGGGAATGGCCTCCGGCGTCTACCTCGACTGACCACACCCAGTCTTTCTTGACTACGATAGTACAGCGGGTCTGGTTTTGAGTGACCATGCACTACCCGTCTCGGCTTCCTCCCTACTACTCCTATAGCAAGGCGTTTACGTCCCGAGAACCTCAGCAGTGTTCGACCCAGTATCCCCCCTCGGTCTCCCCCCTGCTGCTTCTGCGAATCAGTCTGTAGGAAAGGAGAATGAAGTGAGTTTAAAAAATCATTTATACTAAGGGGGAAGTCCACACTTAAATTAAGTTGACTGTAATAAAAGCATAACAATAAAAATATGAAAGTTATGAATTTTAAAGCTGTCAGTGAAAAAAATGTGACATCATGCAAGCTCATCTCCTATTTGCTCTGTAGGCTACAGACAATTTCATGAATTTTCATTTTCTTGGATATTGATGACGGAATAGATACGTTTCATACAGGGGTTGCTTAACACTTGAAATGATAATACTTAGGGTAAATATTTGATTGAAACATTAATTGATTGCACCTTTAAAAATTCATAACTTTCTTATTTTTAATCGGTTTATGCCCAAACTTTCACTGACTGTTTCTCTCATGTTCTGATTCTAAAAAATACACTTAATATCATGGTGGGCTTCCCCTTTAATTTCATTATGAGCAAGATGTTTCTGTTTCAAACTTTTTTTAAAATAAATAAAACAGATTATGTTTTCAGATAAATGAATTTTGAAAAACCCCTATATCATTGTGACAAATAACAATCATACTATTTGGAAACCTTGGATGCATCTCAGTTCATTTTGATCCAACTGATCATTAAAAGTTGCTGCTATGTTGTAAAGTTTTGGCTCATTGTCAAGTCTTCAATTAAAAAAATTGTGTTTGGTACATTGAATACATTGCATGCTCATCTGTTTAGTTATTTTTTGTTGTGGGGGTAGGAATTGTTAAAATACTTAAAATTAGGAAAGCATATAAAAAAATTTACTTACCCAGGCTACAATCACACATTGCCTCGCCTCGCGGCAATCCGGGCCGACCTCCGCAGGTTCTGGTTTGCCCGATTGGCGGCACGACGTTGCTCTCTCTCCGCGGCGAGTTGAACAGCGGCGGCAGCTGCGATCTCTCGCTCTACCAGACGCGGTGACCTTCGTCTCGGGTGGAGTTGCTCACGCTCCTCCGCCCTCCTACGCTGTTCATCCTGCTGTTGGCGATGAGCAGGAACGACCTCCGCACGACCGTTCTCGCGATGCAACTTGTTGACTGTATAAACCAAACGAAAACATAAATGAGGACATGCTACTTAGTACATGCATGGCATTTCACAGATCACATTCAAATACACGATTCTCCATTTATTCTTGAATATACCCCCTGTCAATGCACCAACGTACACATTCAATGATCCCATATTACAGGGTAAAGGGGTAGGCTACTTTTCACGCAACAAAGTAAGGCCCGTACATACACAAAAATCTGGCCAGTATTGACTTTACACACCGGAGATAGGGGGTGCTTTCAAAGGGAGGCCATGCATATATGCTGCCTACCCTAAATAACACTGAGTGGAGGGGGAGGCGGAGGGGGGCAGTGTAATTAGTTTCAAAATATTTTGAATCAATATACATATGTACATGAATCAATATTTACTCTTCCATTTTTAATATTTTTACCAATGGCAATATGCTGCCCTCGATCCCTGGAAAATTCTGGATCCGCTAATGGTCTGGGCAAATACATGTAGATCTATAGTCTATGGTCCACAAGACGCCTTTTTAAAATGTAGATCTAAGTTACATGTGAGAGATTTACTTTGAATAAATGCATACCGTGTTGCGTGCAGTAGAGTTCAACAGCGTTTTCGTCTAGCGAGTGACGTCCACGCCGGCTGCAACGTCTGCCATTCCCATGAAGCCCAATATGTGCAGAGCACTGGACCTCGGCTGGCTGTCTGTAATAAAGGAAACATAAAACAGGACATATAGTCTATTACTACTAGATTGCAAATAATAGAATGCGAATATATAAGACAAAAGTGCAGATGTTGCAATTTTGGTAAGACATTCGATAGGGTAATTACAATGAATGATAACTTTCAACTCACTGAAGGGTCAATATCCTGCGTGTATTAAAGGGACTGTATCAGCAGTTTCCATGCGCAGAAGGCCATAATTCGCTGACACCAGACTTGGTGGAAATACCATTAATGGGGGTACAAATCTGCACACAGCAAACCCGTTGGCCAGTCAAGAATCCCCCCCCCCCCCCTCTGATTTCTCGGATAATACTCGAGAGTTTTCGGGTAACGGGGAAACCAAAGCATTACATAAGGTCTAATGGTCATAAAACTCAAGGCTAACCCGGGTGATTGACAACACCTGTTGTTGGGTAAACACCCGAACGGTGTCGAATTCTCCATGAGAGCTGACTACCGAGTTGGTAAATTCATTTTTAATTTAGAAAATAACTATATACATACTGTCGGTGTTGCCAGCACTCCTCCGGTTCATCAACAGGCAGGGGTGCCTTCCTCCTACAACGAGTACCCTCCAGGGTATTCATCACACAGTTCCCGCTGAACTTGTTGCCGTAAAAGACCATTATTACACAAGTGAAATAACAGTGGTTCAAAGCAAGCTAAGCGAAGCGAACGAAGCAAAAGCTAAGTAAATATCTCAAAACGACTTGTCTAGGACAGAATCTAGCAGAGAATGGTAAATTTCTTGCTTCCCATCTTACTCGAAACCTAAAACCGATTCGCGCGAGCGGTCTCTATTTGCATGTTCAATTGAAATACATCACGTGATTTGTTTATACGGCCAATAAGTGGTGAACACTAATTGTTCTCTGGCATGCGTGACGGAATTATTGCGTTGAAGGTGTTTCATTTGAATATGAAAAGAGAGGATGCGAGATAAGGGTGTGGTGTGTAGAGGGAAGTCATTCTAGCTTCAGAGTGACATCTGTATGTGATGGTTGCTATGGGTGATATTATGTGATAAACGATGTTAGGATGAACTATTATTTGTCTGCGGTACGATTGTATAGCAGACAAATGTTGTTTGTATCGTTAATGAATGCATACTTATGTTGGGCGGGGGGGGGGGGGGGGGGGGGGGCTGTGCCCCGATGGAATGTATATTTGCATAGGCAGCTCGTACAGGTGTGCGAGCTAATTCTGCTACGGAGACCAGGGCGTGGCATGAATTAGTGTGTAATATCATTCTAGCTTGAACTTTCAACAAGACAACTTTTATTTCCAATAAAAGTGCGTTGTGTCATGTAGTGTTACATCAGTGGCGGATCCAGGAGAGAAAAAAATCATGTAAAATCACGCGATTTTTACCTTTTTGGGGGGTTGGGCCCCCCCCCCCTGGCGCTCAAGGGGGGGGGGGGGTGCAAATTTTAAAATTTTCGAGGACCAAAAAAAAAAAAAATGTGCTCACTACCCCCCCCCCCCCCCCCCCCCCCCCCCCCCCCCCCCACTGAGCGACCTTTTCGGCTGGTTGAGTCGTTGCGATTTTTTTGGGGGACTCAAAAAAAAAAAAAAAAAGTGTCCGCTTAATTGATGTGCTATTGAGCATACCGTGCTACCAGGCAGGGGCGGATCCAGCCGGCGGCAGGGAAGGGGAGGGGGCCCAATTCGTGAGAAAATATTTAGTGGCGAAAATTTAAAAATCGCACTGGCCGAGAATTCGCTCAGTGGGGTGGGGGGAGGGGGGGGGGGAGGGGATCGTAGGGATATACTATATTTTTTTTTGGGGGGGGGCCCTTGAAAATTTGGAAAGTTGCATCCCCCCCCCCTTGAACGCCAGGGAGGGGGCCCATCTCCATAAAAAGGTAAAAATTAACGTGTCTTTACACATTTTTTTCCGGGGGGACCACAGGCCCACCGGCACCCCCTCCCCCCCCTGGATCCGGCCGCCACTGCAAGCACATTTTCTTTCCCGAAATTAAAAAATTTGGCCGACCTATATTTCGATGGCTGGGGGGTAAGGTCACTTTTTTGGGGTCACCCTTTTGCACACAAAAAAAGGGTTTTTTTCTTCTTTTTTTAATTAAAAATCACACACATCAAAAATGTTAGTGGGGGTTCGACCCCTAAATTTAATTTTTTTTTTTACCCCAGCCACATAAAGGTGATTTATTTCTTCATATGTGATTTTGTGTTTCTTCTTCGAATTGGTAACATGTCAGGAAAATGCACCCCTTTAAAAGATAGGATTGAGAATAATCCACTACAAATAGAGAAACAGAAGGGGATTTGCTTTACCGGTATAATGTATAAGAAAATAGGATTAAATAAAAGTAATTGCAAATGGGAGAAGATGAGATTTCAGTTGTTTCTTTTAAGGGACTGGAAAACTTTACCAAGAATTTTATGATCACTAATGCTAAAGGATTATAATGGTTTCAGTGTTTTCCCGTGTAACTCGTCTCGACTTTGAAGGAAACACACATCCTTTTTTAAACTTAATTTTAAACCTTTTTTTTTATAAAAGAATGTGTTCTATTCAATTTAATTATTTTGTCCATCTTATTTTGTTTTTCATTTAACGTCTCTTTTTAAATTTTAAATTTCATATTTTTTAATTGTATTTAGTGGCGAAAATTTAAAAATCGCACTGGCCGAGAATTCGCTCAGTGGGGTGGGGGGAGGGGGGGGGGAGGGGATCGTAGGGATATACTATATTTTTTTTTTTGGGGGGGGCCCTTGAAAATTTGGAAAGTTGCATCCCCCCCCCCCCCTTGAACGCCAGGGAGGGGGCCCATCTCCATAAAAAGGTAAAATTAACGTGTCTTTACACATTTTTTTCCGGGGGGACCACAGGCCCACCGGCACCCCCTCCCCCTGGATCCGGCCGCCACTGCAAGCACATTTTCTTTCCCGGAAATTAAAAAATTTGGCCGACCTATATTTCGATGGCTGGGGGGTAAGGTCACTTTTTTGGGGTCACCCTTTTGCACACAAAAAAAGGGTTTTTTTCTTCTTTTTTTAATTAAAAATCACACACATCAAAAATGTTAGTGGGGGTTCGACCCCCAATCCCCCACCTCCTGCGTACACGCCTGTACCTATCTATAGTACTCAAGTTATTTTGACCCTCTTAAAAAAAAAATTAGGAGTCCAAAGACAGAGAGAGAAAAAAAACTCCCTCTTTTAGAGTTTAGAGTTTAAAAAATTAAAAAAAATGATAATTCCAAGAGTTAACTATACTACTATAGTATACCCTTTGACTGAATTTATGTGACTTTATGCTGGTGCAACATTGAGATATGATTAAGAATAGGCCTACAATTAACATGACACGTTTAAATAATATCCAACTAAATGTTCTGTGATTTTTACAATGTAAATGTATATACTTTTAACTTGTGTCAGTGGCGGATCTAGGGGGCACAGGGGGCACGTGCCCCCCACCCCCCCCCCAAAAAAAATAGTGCTCACTACTCCCCCCCCCTGCATGGGGAGCAAAACAAAATAGTGCTCATTACCACCCCCCACCCCACCCCCACCCCCACCTAAGAAATCCTGAATCAGCGACTGTGTGTATTCAGTTCTGATGCTGCCAAGTTCATGAAAGCTGCAATAAAATACAATTATCTAATACGGTTTTTCTCCCGTCGTTCAAAATAAGCCCTTTTTCTCCAATCATAATGGTTTGCTTTGTTTTTGACCTGATATCATTAATTCTTTTATAACTGATAAACGTATGTTATTAATTTACATCATTAAATTATGTAAGCAGTGGCATAGCTAGTGGCGGGGCAAGAGGTACACCCCCCGGTCGAGTGTGAACCACAGGGACAGAAAAAAACTGAGCAAGACTAACATAAGGGTTCAAAAGAAGCTAGAGGGAAAAGATGAGAGACTGAAATGCCTCCACCTCAGGCACCTACCCCAATCAACAGGCAGACGCGGATCCAGGATTTCTTAGGGGGGCCCAAATTTAAAATTATTTGAGCCAAATATTGGTAAGTAATGGTGACCAGCAGTGACATAATTGGGAGGGGGCGAGTTTTCCCCTTTTACGTTTCATTAAATCATTAGAGAAAGAAGACGAATCGTTGTACCGTTCTCAACTCTTAATCCTTGTCTAAATTCAGTCCCCCCCCCCCCTCCCGCGAGAAGCGCGGAAGCTTCGACGTTTCATTAAATTATTATAGAAAGAAGACGATTCGTTGTACCGTTCTCGAAAATTATCCTTGTCTGAATTCAGTTCCTCTTTCCCTCTCCTGCGCGAAGCGCGGAAGCTTTAACGTTTCATTAATTCATTAGAGATAGAAGACGATTCGTATTTCCATCCTTGACTCTTAATCCTTGTCGAATGTAGTTCCATCCCCCCTCCTGTGCGAAGCGCGGAAGCTGTGACGTTTTGTTAAATTATTAGAGAAAGAAGACGATTCGTTGTACCATTCTCGACTCTTAATCCTTGTCTGAATTTCAAAAATGTTCTTTATCTACTCGCTTTTCTCCCTACGTCCTCTTCCATTTCTCTCCTCTCTTTTTTTGGCCGGCGTTTTAGGGGGGGACCACCCCACCGCCCCCTGGATACGTGCCTGCGGTCAAATGAACATATGTTGATACCTTGTCCGCCCCAGAAGCTCAGGGATTTAAGGCAAAAATTTACGGTCAGATTATCATTCAGGGGTCCGCCTTGGGGCCCTAGGCGGGGTCCAGGGGGCAGAGCCCCGGAAGTTCAGTGGTTTTAGGCATGCAATTACGGTCAGATCAGCCTTATTTTGATACCTTCTTATTTTGTGACACTGGCAGGACACTGTTTGGCGTGGGGTCCAGGGGGCAGAGCCCCCAGAAATCAGGGGTTTTAGGCATTAAATTACCGTCAGATGAGCATCTAAGGGCCCGCCTTGGGGCCCTAGGTGGAATCCAGGGGGCAGAGCCTTGGGGGTTTTAGGCATTTAATCATGGTCAGATGAGCATATTTTGATACCTCATTATAATGTGACACTGCAGTTAACTATTTTTTCTTTCTTGCTCTCTTTCTTTCTATTTCTCTTTAATATGCTTTTTCAAAAAAAGTGTGGGGGGAGGGGGGGGGGGGGGGTTCGAGGATCCCGATCCCCGCCATTCCGTGGGCCCTGACATCTAGGCATCTCAAGAAGGATTTTCTTGCCTGGCTGTAAATTTAGGAATTGGTCATTTTCCAACAAACGCATAAAAAAGTAAAATTTACTTAAAAGTGTATTTCCCCAAGGACCCCCCCCCCCCCGGTCTACACCTTGTTGGCGGGAAAATTGCAACTGATATCCCTTACCTTTCTTCATTCTCTTTTTTTCTCTCTCTCTCTCTTCTTTCCCTTTCCCTTCCCTTCCTTCTCTCTCTTTTAGATTTGCTAGGGGGGGAAGGTCATTTTGGCCCCACCCCGCTCCACACATTGTTGGCGGGACTACCCGCAACTGATATCCCCTTCTTTTCTCCCTTTTCTTTTCTTCTTCCTCTTTTTTGTTCTCCTTTTGCTCTCCTCTTTTCCTTTTCCTTCCTTCTCTCTTTTTTTAGCGGGGATTGGGGGGGGGGGGGGGATATACAACTTGTTGGCGGGAAAATTGCAACTAATATCCCCCTTCTTTTCTTTTCTTCTTCCTCTTTATTCCTTCCCTTTATCTCCTCTTTTCCTTTTTCTTTCCCTTTCCTTCCTTCTCTTTTATTTTTTGATTGGGGGGGGGGGGGGGGGAGGGGGAGGCAACAGCCTGGGAGGCAAGTCCTTTCACCCCTCCCCCGATCTCCTTCTTCCCTCTTTTCTTTTCTTCTTCCTCTTCTTTTTTTCCCTTTCCCTTCTTTTCCTTCTCTCTCTCTCTCCTTTTTTTTTGCAGGGGGGGTGGGGGGGGCAAGGCCCGCTCGGCCCCCCTGGATCCGCGCCTGCCACTATGCACCACCACTCTCCGTACTGGCGCAGCAATCAACACTCTTTCTTATAAAGGACAATTAATGATTCTTTTTTACTCCAATTGTGGATGTTATACAATTTATTAATCGTCGAACCGTTTATCATACTCAGAAAACATGAATCATATTCTAATTGCCGATTAAGCTGGATTATCAATTGATTTTCTTGAGCATCTCAGAATCATGTCCTCACACGAATATCCCGATTGATGAGACAAATTTACGCCCTCACCGGCCGAAATTTTGAGGCTGCCCCTTCTAAGATGAACGTCCTCGTTTCATTGTTAAAGAATTTATAAGGTTAACATTTCTCGGCACATGAAATAAAACATTGACATGTAGGTACATTCATTTAAAAAAATATATCTTGATCTAACTTATATACATCGTCTGCTTCCTGTGAAAAAGAACATGGTCAAATTTCAACTACAGTTCAACTTGAGAAGAGGGTCTTAAAATGGTTGTAGACATTACAAAATACTTTTTGAAAAATATAATGTTTATTCAGTTCTTATTCAGTGAAAATCATGCTGTATGGCGGTAGAATTTGCCATACACATTTTTCGAAAAATATACCACATTTTGTTGTTTTTGATAATTTTCACAAAATGTCATATCTAATAATTTTCCAACAAAAGGTGATTGTCTTACTAATTATGACATCTTGTAACGTTCATCATGCCCTAAAAGGTCTAAATTCATGCAAAAAGCTGGCATCCTTGAATCTTTAGAGCAAGGAATAAAGCATTTTACCATCTGCTTTCTGACTCTTTTATTGAAAAACCCACATCACAGAAGGAGCTTAATCACAAAGCTCTCAATGCATTATGTGCTGCTCGGAGCCAAATAGCAACAGCCATTGCCCCAGGATCAGGTCGTCCTAACTGGTCTGGGTTGACGTATCTTGCTCTGCCAGCTCTGGCGGCCATCATAGATGTAGCTTCAGCACTTTGCTCAGCAGCCTGTTTAGGATAGAGAAAAATGATAGGTTGAGATCTGAAAAGTAAAGATCTAGTAAAGCTATAAAGGCCAAAAAAAAATCTGAATGGATTGGTTTTCACTCCCTCTATTGGTTCCCCCTTTTTATTTCTCATTGTGTCCATCGTGCTTTTTACCCATACCACCCCCTCTATTGGTTCCCCATTTCTCATTATCTGTTTCCACCTTGCTCTTTACCCGAACCAACCCCTCTATTGGATACCCCTTTCTGTTCCTCTGTGTCCATCTTGCTCTATACCCATACCACCCCCTCTATTGGTTCCCCATTTCTCATTATCTGTTTCCACCTTGCTCTTTACCCGAACCAACCCCTCTATTGGATACCTCTTTCTGTTTCTCTGTGTCCATCTTGCTCTATACCCATACCACCCCCTCTATTGGCTCCCCTTTCTCTTTAACTGTGTCCATCTTTTCTTTCTCTCTCTCTCTCTCTCTCTCTTCTGTCTTTGATCAAAATGCTAAAGAAAAAGTTATTTTCTGGTTTCATGGTTGTGAAGGATTTTAATCATTTCACATGGGACAATCATCCTATTGGAATACAAACATGATATCTTCACCTCAAAAATGAATTTACTTCCGACACTCTCATGTATATAAATGAGAGTGAATGATACAATCATCCTGTCATCTAAAACTGATATCCTAAGATCCTTTTACCAGTATGCATAACTATCTCATAGTCTAATCTCTTTTTTCATTAATTATGTCACTCCTTCAATGATTCTTCCACTCCCTTCAAACCCACATCCCCCAAATGTGTACATCTGCACATGCATATCAGGAGAATAAGAAGGTATTTCTTTTCACTTGGATGAACTCACATTGACTGCATCTTCCAAGGTCTTCATAGAGTCCGAGTTGTTAGTGTGGCCTTCCTTCAGTATCCTGTATGCTGCGTCAAGCGGATCCAGCTGATGAAAATAATCATAAAATATTTGTTAAGAGGGACAAACACTACAGAATCTTGGTTGTCTAGGACTACAGTTTATGCCTTTACTGTGAAAACTTACAAATTAGCCATACCCCTATATTACTCTGGCTCTTACTTCCGTCTTAGTCTTTTTCTTCTTTTTTAAAATAAATCTTTCTTCAGATAGAATCAAGGATAACATCATACATAAATATTCATAACAAGCACTTAACCACATGTTTAAATGAGATCAAATCAAATTATATTCCTGTAAATCAGTAATAATCTTCCTATTGTCTTAGTCTTCATTTAGTTATATCTGTATTATTTCAAATGCAACTGAACTAAAACAAACTTGTGCTTATCTTCTACATTGATTTTGATTAATAATTAATGCATCTTATATGCACAGGTTCCCTCTCTGAAACATAATTCGAAATCAGTCACTGTTGATGATAAAGATGCTTGATGCTGTTGCATGAATATCACAGTTTGATTCTTGCATGCCTCTTAAAATCATGTGCAAGAGTCAATGAACAAAATTGCTGAGGGGCGCACAATTTCCACATAATAACAAATTTAACAAATATTTTACTGATAAACTTTCAAATATGAATATACTGATCCAAAACAACCAATGATGTGTAATCGTCCATGACCTAGCATCGTTTATCCATCCATGAATGAACCTGCATTCAATCAGCAGATGTATTAGATTTATTTTATTAACAGAAAACCAACGCTCCTTCTCTCCCCTTTCCTTTTCTTCTCTGCAAGTCACTCTTCTGCTTTTTTATTTTTATTTTTATTGTTGTATCTAAGTTGAGGGCTGTGGGCACGTCAAGCTACATTGCTTATTCTGTAGCCCACTTGCATCTAATGTATGTTAATTATGCATGCATTCAATATATTTGTTTAATTTTGTATATTATCTGTATAAAATTATATACACTTGAAATATTGTATCAAACCATATTATGTTCATGAAAAAATGTTTGATGAAAAAAAAAAAGATGCAGAAACCAATAAATAAAATAAAATCAAATAAAATAAAATCTATTATGACATATACCATGGTTCTGTCCCCAACCTCTGCTTTGCCATACTTCATAATTCTGTCCATGCCTTGCCTGAGGGCTTCCCATAGGAAAGAAATGAGCCTGCCGCATACTCCTGCGGCAGACTTGCCGCAGATCTGCCGCAGACCTGCCGCAGACAGTCATCTTTTTCACATGCAAATTAGTTTTGCCGCAGACTTGCCGCAGACTTGCCGCATACTCTTTCAGTATGATGAAGAGTCTGCGGCAGGTCTGCCGCAGACTTGCTGCAGACCTGCCGCATACTCTTTCAGTATGATGAAGAGTCTGCTGCAGACTTGCCGCATACTCTTTCAGTATGATGAAGAGTCTGCTGCAGACTTGCCGCATACTCTTTCAGTATGATGAAGAGTCTGCGGCAGGTCTGCCGCAGACTTGCTGCAGACCTGCCGCATACTCTTTCAGTATGATGAAGAGTCTGCGGCAGGTCTGCCGCAGACTTGCCGCATACTCTTTCAGTATGATGAAGAGTCTGCGGCAGGTCTGCCGCAGACTTGCTGCAGACTTGCCGCATACTCTTTCAGTATGATGAAGAGTCTGCGGCAGGTCTGCCGCAGACTTGCTGCAGACCTGCCGCAGACTCTTCGTCATGAATATTCATATCTCATATAGACCTGCTGCAGACCTGCCGCATACTCTTTCATATCCAGTACGTGGCAATACAGTATGCATGTAGAAGAACCAGTGATAATTAAGTGATTGATACTTCATAATCAATATTGGCAATATCGATATTACCAATTAGGTAATACCAATATATATCGATATTACCAATTAGGTATATTCTATTCTCAATTGTATTAACTTCATCACATTGATCATTTGAAGTGTATTCAAGAGTAACATTTAAAGTGACACAGGCTCGTACACATATATATACTAAATATGTATATTGTTTCTTGGTTAGTAATCATAGTTTCTTGGTTAGTAATCAATATATCTATTGCTTAAACGTGAATGTAATTGTAACATGATCAGACAAAATAATCTATTGGTTAATAATGGCAAAAGGAAAATAGAAATCACAAAAATGATGTGCATTGTCTTAATTTGCTTAACAAATCATGATAAATGTATTTTTCTGTCACACGTGTAAAGTAATAATGAATATGCATGAGATGATTGGTTTCAATTGGCCCTATTAGACTTTAATGGGATTTCCTGTGGCAGACCTGCCGCAGACTGTTCCTGTGGCGTACTGGTATGCGGCAAGTCTGGAGCAAAGTTTCGCCCTGCCGCAGATCTGCCGCAGACTGTTCCTGTGGCATACTAGTATGCGGCAAGTCTGCAGCAAAATTGCATCCTGCCGCAGATCTGCCGCAGACTGTTCCTGTGGCATACTAGTATGCGGCAAGTCTGGAGCAAAGTTTCATCCTGCCGCAGATGTGCCGCAGACTGTTCCTGTGGCATACTAGTATGCGGCAAGTCTGCAGCAAAATTTCATCCTGCCGCAGACTGTTCCTGTGGCATACTAGTATGCGGCAAGTCTGGAGCAAAGTTTCATCCTGCCGCAGATCTGCCGCAGACTGTTCCTGTGGCATACTAGTATGCGGCAAGTCTGCAGCAAAACTTCATCCTGCCGCAGATCTGCCGCAGACTGTTCCTGTGGCATACTGGTATGCGGCAAGTCTGCAGCAAAATTCTTTCTGCCGCATACTTCGGCATACTCTTTGCCGCAGACTAAAAGTCTGCGGCAGGTCTGCGGCAGATCTGCGGCAGGTCTGCGGCAGGTCTGCGGCATACTTTTCACTTTCCTATGGGTTCTACCCAATCACCAAATCCAGGTTCATCTCCTAATGCTTGTTGAGCTGCTAGCAGGAACAACCCATAGAACTACAATCAAGATCAAAAAATGAATCAAGGATATCATTCTATAATCTGATATTCACTTTATACCAGGTATGATATGTACAGCTTTAATATGCAAGTTAAAGAAAAGAACTGGGCAAGTCCTAGCTATTTTTTACCATACATTATCATCCAGTTTACAATTTTAGTATATTTTATGATTGTATTAAATTTTAATATAGCCCTCAAAGAGCGTGGAATCATACAAAATCACCAAGAAAATGATACACTTGATGTCAATTTACATACAGGTTCATCAAATTGTAATAAGGAACACCTTAAATTAACAAATACTTTGGACTTGCCCAATTATAAGCAAAGTTAGGCCATCCTATTTTTCTTGCAGAACAGCCAAATAATTTATCCATTTTTTTATCCAAAGATAATCATGAGTATCCATAATACATTTCCATTAGTATTTTTAGAATATGGGAATACGAACTTTTATTCCAAACTTTCTCATCATATTTTTGATATGAGGGCATTTGAGGAGCAAGCCTTTTTATGGAATATTCCTGCTATGATATTCTTCCAAACCGACATATATAATGAATTAGAAAGCCCCAAACTTTTTCTATTTTTTTTTAAAGGGAATGACTATCATAAAGTGGAGTGTATTATATACCAATAAATGAAAACATTTAATGTATATAAACGAATGCAATCTAATTATTTGGTATTGTCATTATGTTACTGATTTATTTACTCTGCTTTGTTATACTATTGTACATGTATATAATTATAAGTATACTTCTACTTCTACTTCTATGGTAATACTCATCAACGCCTGTTCAGCATCTAGATGAGGGTAAAGCATAGAGTTGTTATATACAGCTCTATGCGGTACATTTCCTGAAAAGGGAACTGTTTCAAGAGCCACATCACTGTATTTTTTGTAAATTGACCCTTTGTTTTGTGCTGCTGGTCGATCATTATATACCAATAAATAAAAAATTAATAAATGAATAATCATCTTACCGCCCCTGAGCTTCCTCCCATAGCCTCCTCAGCAATAAGAGACATGTGACCAGTGACATCACTAAAATAGAGCAGCTCTTCGCTTTCAATCCAGGTCTTCATTGCTGAGGGTCAGATCAGTTATTAAAATCAATTAATTGATCATTTTCGTAATGTCACAATCAAATTTAATGCACAATTTTTTGTTAAGTGCCTTGTTACAAATTTTGTCATTCACCTGTTACGAAGAATTGTATTTTAATAGTCAGAAAGCAAATGGCATATATTGTGTGTTGTTGGGTAGGACAATCCATAATGTTTGTCCTACCTAGCAACAACTAATGTACGCAATTAGAATTCCTACTATTGAGATACATTAATTTGTAACAGGTGAAAATAATGACTCGTAAGGAGCGCTTAGAAAGATTTGTGCATTTAATTTGATTATAATATGAAAATGGTCTACCGGTATTGGGCAGAACTACGTACGGTACTGACAAGCCTACAATTTACTAATGTTATACATTGTACATGTAAATGTATATGTCATTTATGTTGTTTAAGGCATAATAATTATTAAAGCTGATTCAAAAGTTGTTTTCATGATAATCATTACACGGGGTACTCACAATTTATGTTACACTATTTTCAAGTGTTGTCAAATTCCCAATCCTTTAACGACTTGTAATATCCATGGAAATATAGGGTTCCACAATATTCATGGTTTCCCAAAATTGAGCAATGTGATTAAAGTTTTTGAGGTACAAACGTGTGCAAATCTTGATCACTTGCAAACGTCTGTTTCTAATCTATAAACCAGTTTAATCCGATCCAATTCAATACAATGCAATTCGTGCATGAAAGCCTCATGCACACATTTATTGTCTTATACTTAAAAATCTAGTATTAATGCACTTTCATCGACTACACTTATCCCCAGAGTATAGTTAAGCTAGGAGCAGACAAGGTGTACCTTCTGCACCCCTTCTAAGAGTGGATCCACAGTCTCCGTCCCCGCTGCTGGTGTCAAGATCGTTTAAAAGCTTCTCACTCTCCATCAATCGATAGCATACACTGCTCAAAACAGTCTTAATTCTCTTACAGGACTCTGGAATTGAACAAAACAAGAGGGAAAATGATTTTTGAAAAATGAAAAATGAAATCCAAAACCTGACAATTTTATTGTTTTTTGTTTTTGTTTCATTGATTTTATTTCTGCGTTCAAATAACAAATACAAGTTTATACATTTTTACATCAGTAGGCTATTACAATAGCAAATCAAATCAAATCATTATGTTTAGAATTAGTCCTTTCAAGGCAGGTAATTTTTAGGGCTGAATGGAACACATATTGTTCTTCAAATTGGCAAAATAAATATTTTCTTACTGCAACATTTTTCTATTTAATAAAATGAAATGTCTCTGAAAAAAAATTACTTGGGGTAAAAATTTTGCAATGAGTAATTTAAGAAATAAACTAAATCAAATACCCGCTTATGCAGTATACTTTCTTGATGGAAATAATAAAAATCTCACCATTACTCATTTTCTCTCCTTTTCTTGTCACATGGGTGCATGGATCCTAAAGAAGCTTGTTCTAAAACTGGGAGTTCTTTACCAAGTGATATGTTACCATGGCGATGAGATACAGATGGCCACGCTGGAGCTGAGGTTGCCTGATCTATCAACAATCACAATAAATTTTTCTAAATCATGCATTGAACAAGATAACGGAAGAACTATACCTGAAGTATCTTTTCCGGTAATCAAACAAACAAAATCGACTTTTACTATTTTGTAACTGTTTTACGAGGTATAAAAGCCATGTAGGGTATTGGTAAGCACTCAAATACTGTCTACAATAATTCTTTATATTAGTGGATAAAAAAGCATGTTTCCCATAATTTTAGGCATGAGTTGTAAGAAACAAATAATAGATACAAACAATTTTTAAATGACTTTGCACAGATTATAGCTTTTTTATCAGTTTCTGTCATATCACAGCACAGTGGAGTAAAAAAAGAGAAACATCACAATTGTGTATTTTAACAAAGACTTAACTCCTTCTCAGTGTGTCATGTCACTCTTTATTTTTATGAGTCTTACATACATCTATTTTATTGATCAGGACTATATTGCTACTCTGTTAAATGAAATATAGAGTTTATAATTAGAGTGTTGGTCATGTGATCATTCTGGAATAAATTATGAAGGTTAGTTATAAGAATTAGTGTACAGTGTGAGGTTTTATAATCTTCATTATGATAATTGTTTCGGCCTTGCCGAAAGTATCACAAACTGCACATAAAATGTATATATATACAGGACTACATTATTTGTGGTATGAAAGTTTGAATTAAACTTTCTTGTCATATTCAAAATGTGAGGTCATTCTTTCTATACTATTTCTCCAAAGTGACATAACAGAATGAGAAAGAACACAATCAAATTTTATCTTCACCAGAACTCAAACAAAGCTTTAAGCCCATCTGCACTAGTTTGGCCAGGGGTATTAGACCTCCCTGCAAGGTAACTGACAGGTGGATATATATCTCATCAAATCAGCTCTCAATTAACATAAGAAAAAGGACAATGATCATGGGGGATCAACGGGTACCGCTCAGGCATTGTTGGCTGTATTGAGGGCGCAAGTAGCTATAAGTAGTGCAGTGGGGCTTTCAGATAGGAGTAAAGACCACTCACCAAGATACGAGGCTCGGTGTCTACTCCGGTCCAGGATGAGGATAGTAAGAGAGATGCCGACCATCTCTAGTGATGTCATGAAGCAGCCACAGTAAACCCTCTCTACCTTCACTCCTGCATCACCTGCAATAGAAGCGAAAAGATCACAAGATCTAAACAAATGTAAACAATAACACAAAAGTTTTCTCAGGAAAAAACAAGATTCTACGAAAAAATCAGCAACCATGGCGAGCAAGACACGTGAGGCGGCAACCAAGGCAGACATGGCCGAGCTGACCAACACGATTGTGAGTCGATTTGATGGGCTGGCCGCCAACGTGGTAACCATTAAAAAAGACATTACCGAACTGCGCAAGGGACTAGAAGACCTAAAAGCGACAACTATCGACTCATCCGCAAGAATAAATGATTTAGAACAGAGCATACCTGCATTAAAGA
Organism: Strongylocentrotus purpuratus; assembly: GCF_000002235.5. Taxonomy (NCBI): domain Eukaryota; kingdom Metazoa; phylum Echinodermata; class Echinoidea; order Camarodonta; family Strongylocentrotidae; genus Strongylocentrotus; species Strongylocentrotus purpuratus. The sequence continues at coordinate 4,015,842 of NW_022145611.1, forward strand.
ACGAACGCTTAAAGGCAGAGAAGGAGCTGAGAGAAGCCATCTTGGCGATGGACATTCACAACAGAAAGCAGAACCTACTAATATACGGAATAGCAAAGGAAGCAGGTGAGAATGTGCAAAGAAAGGTACGAGATGTGATTGGAAATTTGGGGTTATCGGGAGAAGTTGTCACAAATATGTCGTTGATAAACGCCCATCGACTGCCTCGTAGATACCCTGGCCCACCGGGAGAGAAGCGAGGACCCGACCCCTTGATTGTATGATTCGGTACCATGTTTGACCGTGATCTCGTACTACGGCAGTATCAACAGAAACAACGCGACTTAATGGTGGCTGCGAGGGAAAATCGTGATGCCCAGAACCGACTTCCATTGGCTCCTTATCGACCTACCCCCACTTTTGAAGCGACGCCGTTTCGAGCTGGAAAAATGTGCCTACAGATTAAGGAAAGAAGGAAATCAGTCAACGAGAATCCGCGTAGTTGGAATCGAAGTAGTGCTCGAGAAGCGAGAGAAAGGTTCGACATCGGCTTGGAAAAGAGAAGTTGAGTAGATTGAAGTTGAAAAATGTCATCATCATCATGGTCACCAGTTCATTTTCCTGTATATTTTGTTGATATTGAATTGAAGTTAGTATTGATACCGTCAATAATACTAAAGCGATCTATCTTCAACGATTGAAAACTTGAAAAGTGTGACTACTAATACTAGTATTACAGATAAAGAAAAGAAAGAAATCGTCTAAGATTCCCGTTATCTGAATCGATTGTGATAATGAGACAGACCAAGGAAAAAAGTCTACATCTACATCGGCTTGAAGTTGAAGGACTAAAAGACCTAAGATATCAACAGATGGTGAGTATCTTTGGTACATTTTCTTTCTTTTTTTATATAGGAATCAAATATTCAGTTTGTATCACTCCAAAGTGACAAATAAAATGTGAAGAATGTTAAGATTAAGATTCAAGCAGTTCTTTGGGCAATGAAGAAAAGCCATGCATGATGTACATCATGATATTTTGTATTATGTCCAATAGTAAATTACCCACTATTTTGTTGGGAATGTTGGTATGTAAAATAATGAAAGGAGAGAATGTGGATATAACTGTAAAACAGTTCGAAAATCAGGCAGATTATTCCTTGCATTTAGATTTTGTCTGTCTAAGATATTTAGAGTGTAATGAACATAAACATTCTTTTGATTTGAACTTAAATTTCCTTATATCCATAGAAAATGTCATTTTCAGAGGATGCTCTGATTTTGATACGTTTTCATTTTTTCACTTATTGTAGTACTCCTAAAAGAAGGAAGGTAGAGAAAATTTTATGTTTAGAGGATGCTCTGATTTTGATGATACGTTTTCATTTTGTAACTTATTGTAGTACTCCTATTAAGAAGGAAGGTAGAGAAAATTTTATGTTCAGAGGATGCTCTGATTTTGATACGTTTTCATTTTTTTTTCTCACTTATTGTAGTACTCCTAAAAGAAAGAAGGTAGAGAAAATTTTATGTTCAGAGGATGTACTGATTTTGATACGTTTTCATTTTGTAACTTATTGTAGTACTCCTAAAAGAAGGAAGGTAGAGAAAATGTTATGTTCAGAGGATGTACTGATTTTGATACGTTTTCATTTTGTAACTTATTGTAGTACTCCATAAAAGAAGGAAGGTAGAGCAAATTTTATGTTCAAAGGATGTTCTGATTTTGATACGTTTTCATTTTTTGCACTTATTGTAGTACCCCTAAAAAGGGAAAGATTATGAATCAAAGTTGTCAGAAGTAAATTTTCATTATACTTCCAGTCTCTGAATTGTTGTTTATCTTTTAATTTTCTTATGTTTAAAAAAAAAGACTGAGGTATTGGTTTTTGGGAAGGATTCTAAGGATCTGAGGATTCTAAAAGTCATATTTTTGACTTGCAAGACAGCAACATGACTCATTTAGTTCATTGGCAGTGGAGAATAGTACTTTTAGTTTAGTTCTGGATGCAGGATTTGGCAACGCTAAAGAATGTATTCAGATGTACACTGTAGATCTCGTAAGAAACCATGCGCATACCTTCAACAGGTGTCTTCCTTTGTAAATTTCAATAAGCCTTTATAGAAATGTACTTGCTTGAACTCTTGAACTTAAGATGTTGCACCATCTATCTCTATCTCTCTTTCTGTTACACTCCCTGCTATGTAAATTAATGTAAATCGTTGCTCTTGTATTTCAAAGGGTCTTGAGAGGATTTATTTTGGCCACAATGCTGTTGCCCGTGGCTTGTCGGTCGTGTCGTTACTCGACCTTTGTGTTTGATGTTTGTGTTTCTGTATGTGTGTTAGTTGTATTTATATTGAAAAAATTTTGCACAGGTAGTTCGTCGTCTTTTTTCGCCTCAGTACTCTCGTCTGATGCAGGGTGACATTACTTTTATTTCAATGAATTGTCACGGCCTAGCAAATGATAAGAAAAGAGAAGATGTTTTGTTATATTTGAAATCTAAACAATATGATGTATGTTGTATTCAAGACACTCATTTCACTCCTGACATAGAAACAGAAATATGTCGCAAATGGGGAGGCAAGTGTATTTTGTCTTATCATACATCCAGCTCTAGAGGAGTAGCAATTTTGTTTAAGGATACTATTCCGGTCAAAGTTAATCAAAGTAGAATAGACAATGGTGGAAACTTAGTAGTTTTAGATTTGACATTATATGAGTACGACATTACACTGGCGTCTTTATATGGCCCGAACACTGATAATCCAACTTTTTATACTGATTTACAACGTATCATAACAGAGTTCGAAAATCCACATGTTGTTATTTGTGGAGACTGGAATTTAGTGCAGGACCAGACCCTTGATACTCATAATTATGTTCATGTAAATAATCCTAGGGCGAGACAGCAGGTTAAAAATATGAAGGACGAATTAGATCTATGTGACCCATGGAGAATTAGATATCCTGTGAAAAAATATTACACGTGGCGCCAGCCGAACCCTTTTAAACAAAGTAGATTAGACTTTTTTTTTATATCATCAGAATTACTATCATTAGTTCATAAATCTGATATTTTATCTGGTTATCGAACAGATCACTCATTAGTTCGTCTTAGCTTGTCTTTAAATAAAATTAAACGGGGTCCGGGAATTTGGAAATTTAATAATTCTCTATTAAAAGATGAAAATTTTGTGTCAAAAATTATAAAAACTATAAAAGAGACAATTACATTTTATGCAAAAGATGAGGTAGAGTTTGATGAAAAGGATATAGTTGGAAATTGTGAATTGTCTATCAATGACCAATTATTTTTTGAAACTTTGATAATGCTATTGCGGGGTGAATCTATATCCTATGGCTCGTTCATTAAGAAACAAAACATCAGTCGGGAAAAGGAACTGGAAAGAAATATCGAAGTACTGGAACAAAGACTAGTGATATCGAATGATAAGACCGCATTACTAAAAGAATTAAGTGACAAAAAGTCACAACTTGAAACCTATCGCTTAAAAGTAAATGATGGAATTATCATGAGATCTAGAATCAAATGGATGGAGCTGGGAGAAAGGTCATCAAAATATTTTTTAAACTTGGAAAAACAGAATAAAGTAAATAAAGAAATACGGCAATTGTCAACAGAAAATGGAGATGTTATTAGTGGACAAGATGGTATATCTAACGAAATCTTTAAATTTTATTCAAACTTATATAAGGCGAAAGACACTGAAGAGGTAGATATAGACACATTATTAAACTATCCAGATATTCCTAAGTTAACTCCAGAATTGTCCACATTATTAGAAGGTCCTTTGAGTGAAAGTGAGGTTTGTTTAATGCTAAAAAGTATGAAAAATAATAAATCCCCTGGGCAAGATGGCTTCACCGTTGAATTTTTTCGTTTCTTTTGGCAATATCTTAAAACGTTCATTATCAGATCTTTGAACTTTGCTTATTTTACAGAAGAATTGTCGCAGTCACAAAAATTAGGAATTATCACTTTAATTCCTAAAGGAAACAAGCCTCGACATTTATTAAAGAATTGGCGTCCTATTTCACTTTTAAATGTTATATACAAAATAGCATCTGGGTGCATAGCTAATCGATTAAAGCAAGTATTGCCCCGCTTGATACATGAAAATCAAAAAGGATTTTTGAAAGGCCGTTTTATCGGAGAAAATATTCGTTTACTTTATGTCTTTTTATGATATATTATTATATACCGAACTTAATGATATTCCAGGCATGTTGTTGATGATTGATTTTGAAAAGGCCTTCGATTGTATATCTCACAAGTTTCTAATCAATGTCCTCGACTTTTTTCATTTTGGGCCATCGCTGAAAAAATGGATTAATCTATTTTATCAAAATGCTTCTTCTTGTGTCACAGTAAATGGTTTTTGCACAGAAAGATTTACTATAGGACAAGGGTGTCGTCAAGGAGACCCATTATCTCCATACCTGTTTTTACTTGTTAGCGAAATATTAGGAATTTTGATTAGACATTCCAATGATTTAATTGGCTTGCATCTACAGGGAAAAAATAGTAAATTACTACAATACGCAGATGACACCATTTTGACACTTAACGGTACAAAAGAAGATTTACAGAGCTCATTGAAAATATTGGGTGATTTTGAAGAAATGTCAAACCTAAAGATCAATATTACAAAAACTCATGTGATATGGATTGGGAAAAATAGAGCCTGCAAAAAACAGCTAATGCCAGAGCACAAACTAAATTGGGTATCAGAAGGTTATTCGAGATACTTAGGAATAGATTTTTCGGTTAACTTAGTAGAGATGGTAAATCATAATTATACTGAAAAAATTAAAGATATAAAACGCCAAATTATTTCATGGTCCAAACGAACCTTAACTGTCCTCAGAAGAATAACTGTAGTCAAATCTTTGTTGGTGCCAAAATTGAACTATTTGTTGCTTTCACTTCCAGAACCGAATTCGCAAATTATGAAAGATATAAATCGTTCTTTGTATGCATTTATATGGGGTAACAAACCTGATAAAATCAATAGAGAACAAATGTGTCAACTGTATAATAAAGGTGGGGTTAAGATGATTGATATTTACATTCATGCTAAATCCCTGAAAATATCATGGATTAGAAGATTTGTAACTAATTCTCAGATAGAAAGTTTCACTTTTCACATTTCCAATTCATTCTTGCCCCAAACCTATTTTTTTCACCTGTATATGGGCTCACATTATTTTAGAAAATTAGCAGACTTGACTCCAAATCCATTTTGGAAAGAGGTCCTTTTCGCTTGGTCAGACTTGGTCGAACTTCTTATTGACGACATTGCAAGTCAACCTCTCTGGAATAACCCCCACATTAAAATAAATGACAAAGTGGTATTTTGGGGGGCTTGGAATTTACGAGGAATACGTTTTGTGAATGACATCCTAAAAATAGATGGTTCTTTTTGTTCATATTTTGAGTTTCAACGGAGATTTGACATACAAACAAACTTCCTCCAGTACTATGGTCTTTATAATGCAATTCGGTCAGGTTTTAAAATGACTACACATGTAGCTCCTAGTAAGGCCTTGGCACCTATCATTCCCGAAGCCGTGCACCTTGTGGTGAAAACAAATGTTGGTTGTTCACATATTTATCAGTCTTTGCTAAAAAACAAAGTAAAAGAATGTAAAGCCCTTACAAAGTGGTAAAGTTTTTTAGATTTTCAAGATGTACTTTGGGGTTCGTATTGTCAAAATTCCATTTTTAGTCAACAATAGATATCAACATGAGGTGGTTTCAAATCAAGATTTTAAATAGACCATTATATATGAAGACAGTTTGTTAAGATTTGGTGTAGTGGCTGACAAGAAGTGTAATTTTTGTAGTAACAATGATGAAACTATCATACATGTTTTTTGCTTTTGTAACTATTCTAATGAAGTATGGTCGAAGTTAGAGTTCTGGATATTTCGTAATACGGGGGAAAGGATCAAATTTACAAATCAAAATAAATTGTTTGGGTTTTGCGGTAGCAATAATAATGCACTCAACTGTGTTCTGATGGTTGTAAGACAAGAAATATTTTCAGCTAAATTACGAAATCAACTACCATCATTTGATATAATTTTATCAGCTGTAAAACGTTATTATGAAATGGAAAAATATATATATACCAAACAAATCTCAGAGAGAATAAACTGAAAAAGAAATGGTTTCACTTTAGAAAATATTTTGAGAGTGTTGGAAATGTGCTAACATAAACATGATCATGTATTTTATGTTTGGTATTTTTTTTAAATTATATATTTAAAGTACTAATTTTGTCATAAATGTTTGTTTTTATCTGCCACAAAAGTTTTTGACCGTGATGATTATTATCTGTGTCAAGCCATTATGTGTGGAAATTATTTCTTTAATTATTTGTATATATATGATATATGGATATTCTGTATAATTATGATGAAATTTGTTTTGAAAATAAAGAACCCTGTGGAAGGGGGGAAAAAAAAATAAAAAAAAATAATAATAATTGATCCAACTTGAGATTCTGGACTTTAATGTGCCCAGTCAGTACAGCCAAAGACCCCGTTCTCATTCACTTCTCAGACCCATCCAGGCTAGATCAGTCTAACCGTGAGTGTGAACAGACAAATAGTCAAGTCGGGTATAGGAAATTGTATATAAATCTGCCCTCGGGAAAGTTACTATTTATGCCTCCTCATTAGCTAATTTTTTTGCTAGACCCTCGAAAGGTATTGTATAGTTGTATACTATTTGATTAGAATAAGGAGAAAGTTTGAGTGTTTGAATGGATTAATTAGTTATGAACTGATTTATTTTGTCTCTTACTGAATATCATTTTCAATGTAGTCCAATGAAGGAATTCATGCTGTCTGTCTATTTTATTACTCCTTCATAAATCTTGCTTGAAATAGGAAGAGATCAGAGATTAGTAACAGATTAACAGTATCGTTGAACAGGTAACTTCTATCACATAATAGATGTATACCCCATCTTCCATAGCTTTCAATTTGATTTCTTCCAAATTAAGACATTTGAGAACTTCATTAATGAAATCCTAAATGCTCCTCTTTCTTTTGTATTGTAGGCCTGTCATGTGACTTTGAGAGCCCCTGTGATTGGCTAAGTCCTCCTATTGACATGTTCACTCCAGGATGGGAGGTACGAGAGGGGGCGTCGACCAACCCTTACACAGGACCCCCCGGAGGTTATGATCCGAGCGGGGAAGGTATAGTTTATATCTTTTTTAATCTCTTTTACATCTTTTATCTCTTTTACTTTCTATTTCATAACTTTAAACCATGGAAAATGAATTATATTATTGAACATTGAATTGTATATCTGATCTCTTGTCAAAATTACTGTTCTGTTGGAAATGAAAATAAAACTGAAAACTGAAACTGAAACATGGTGTCAGAGAGTTGATTTATTTCCTATATCAACTTTATGCTGACATAAAGAACAACAAAATTGAATCCTGGATTGGCGAACAAGTTGCAGCAGAGAGTATTGTACTCACTTTTGAATATCAAGGATAGAATTCTTGATCAAGAACTAAGGGTATAGTTCATTCGGTTCAAAAGGCGTAAATCTTTATAACTAAAGGTCACATAATACAAATTTTCATTGAGGTATACATGTGATACAATGAAAACATTTCCATATTTACTATTGCTTCCACTACCGCTGATTTTCCTTCTGAAATAAGAATACCCTAATGCAATCAGTTATGATGAGAATAAATATCTTCTGTTTCATAGCCAGGAGGGCTTAAAAGGTAAAGATCAGTTATGGAAACGCCCCCCTCTCAAAAATGAATGGTAGCTCTTATTACCAATCATGTGAAAGAATATGTTTTGACTAATACGTGATCATACACCACCTACAATTGATATATTTGGTAAATTATTATATCTATTTGGACCTGATAGATATCGTGCACATGTTGCGTAGTCCCATATACATCTTTCTGTGTACAGTACTTTTAACTTTACCAAGACTGGGCCAAATTTCTTATCATTTTGATGATTCCAGAACCTTGCAGTACACACCAATACTTATATGCTAGATGATCAACCTTTTCTGATCAATTCCACAACGTTCCTTTGACAATGCAATCGCATGATCATAACTGGACTTTATCTTTAACTCTTATTTTTCAAACAGATAAATGTCCTTCTGTCTTTCAACAGACAAGGGACTGCAGTGGAAAGAAAGAGAGAGAGAGAGAGAGAGATAGAGAGAGAGAGAGAGATAGAGATAGAGAGAGAGAGAGAGAGAGAGAGATAGAGATAGAGAGAGAGAGAGAGATAGAGAGATAGAGAGAGAGAGAGAGAGAGAGAGAGATAGAGAGAGAGAGAGAGAGAGAGAGAGAGAGATAGAGATAGAGAGAGAGATAGAGATAGAGATAGAGATAGAGATAGAGATAGAGAGAGAGAGAGAGAGATAGAGATAGAGATAGAGAGAGAGAGAGAGAGAGAGAGAGAGAGAGAGAGAGATAGAGATAGAGAGAGAGAGAGAGAGAGAGAGAGAGAGATAGAGATAGAGATAGAGAGAGAGATAGAGAGAGAGATAGAGATAGAGATAGAGAGAGAGAGAGAGAGAGAGAGATAGAGAGAGAGAGAGAGAGAGAGAGAGAGAGAGTAGGAAAGAGATTGACAGAGGAGTATAACGAGGATCAAGAAAAGAAATAGATGGCCAAACAGAGAGAAAATAAATACTTTTTGCCATAAAAAACGGCTTTCATGAGCATACTAATACATTCTTGCATATAGAAACAGAATTTAATGATAACCACGCCAGCATGCTGAATAGAATATGAATACATGTACATTTACCTACTGGCCCCTAACTCATATTACCTGAAGTAAAGACGAGGCATCCATGGATCCTTCTTATGAGATGAAGAGGGCCGTTAAGTTATTTTGGTGAATCAAAAACATGCAGAACCAGAAAGGTGTAAATAATTTCAATGTAAGGTACCAAAGGTACTTCCAAAATACCAATAACTAATGGAAATAAAACATGCATAAACCAAGATATTAACATTGATAATGATGATAGTGACTTTTAAAGGACAAGTATTTAAAGTATGCTGGAAATGGTTACACTCTTTTGTGCCAGCGACTCTAAGGCCTTTTAAGAGTAACAGTTTGGACTTTTGAGCCTTTGTTCATGCTGGATGGGTATGATATATCACTTTTCCTTGAAACTAAACTGCATTGTGGATATATTAATGTACCTAGTGTGGTTTCAGAAAGAAAGAGCACTTTTCTTTTGCTAAATGTGAAGACTAACATTATTTCTCTGGAAGAATTGTTCTACTTCAGCCAAATTATGGACTGAATTCCATGGCAGAATTCCCACTTATGATAAAAGGAACGGTAAATAATAACTTGCCTTTAAACTGATTTAGAGAAAGGTGATCTCTTTAAATATCTCGATAATTTGACTTAAAGCCCCTTGCACTGCTCTACTTATAGCTACCGGTACTTGTGCCCTCTACATAGCAAACAATTCCTAATCGGTGCCTGTTGGTCCCCTTTGATCCTCTTTTTCTTATGTTCGAGAGCTGATTTGATGAGATAACCACCTGTCAGTGACCTTGCAGGAAGGTCTAATCCCCCTGGCCAAACTAGTGCAGACAAGCTTTAACATGAAAGCAATCGAACGAACCCCCAATCCTTATTTTGACTGTGAAAACAAATCTACGTTGGATTTGACTTTAATGATAAACAAACATATGCCAAACCTAGGACCTTTCATTTCCTTCTACAGAATGTCAGCATTTATAATGAATTGGAAAGACCATGTTAACCATAAAAGCATTTCATGCTAGACCAATTTGTCCATTGTGCATCAATTTGTCGGAAGCGTGTCAACCGTGACATTTTCTTTGATACCCTGGTGACGGATCTTTATCAATGATTAAGTTCCACAGATGAGGGAGCTAATCTCAAAGTGATGAATTATAGATAACCAATTACGTTATCTACAGATCGGTTGCGACAATCATCTATATATTTATCAGATTATGATGGATGAATGCTCAAGGTAATTTGATACAAAATGGGAAATTGTTGACTTTTCATGAGACTCTATTAGTATGGAGAATTATTAATTTAGTTCTTTATATGTAAAGCACGTCAACATTTAATTTAGACTCATGATTTTTGTTATACTTATTTTGAAATTTGAAGGTGTTTCAAGGTGTTAATATAGGCATTGTTTTGGGGAAGATCAGCTCCTTTGAAAGGCTTTGATAGCACCTTTTTGAATCAGCTATTGGTTTAAGGTGTTGGTAAGCACCTTACTGAACCAGCAACTACCTTTGAAGGTGTCAATAAACACCTTTTTGTACAAACACCTCTGTTTAAGGTGTTGATAAGCACTCTTTTGAACCAGTCAAGAATTCTAAAGGTTTTTAAAAGCACGTTTTTTAACTGTCAACTCCTTTTAAGGTTCTTAAAACCACCTTAATCCTGTATTGTATCAACTCCTCAAAAACAAATATGGTTTCCATTCAATAACTTTAGTAATGTTTGACAGGTTTTAATGAAATTTGATATGAAAGTACATGGTATCAAAATACAGCCTGAGGTCGATTTCTGAGTATGTAAGCCAAATGTCACAGCTCATTAAATATGCAAAATTGCTAATAAAGAATTGCTAATTAGGTACGTGGTAATTAGTTACAGTAATTATGTATGCAAAATTGTCGTTTTTCGTTTGATAACTTAAGTAACGTTGGTTGGATTTTGATCGTATGAACGTATCATTATAGGCCATTTGTACCAGGAGAGGGGATGCTACGCTCTGCATTTTCTTGTTATTTCTCTCGCAGAAGCACAACTCATTTCATACAAATAACCCCAAATCATTTGGTGGATTTTAAGTAGGAGTAGATTCATAAAAATGGAGGGTTTTGGACTGGAAGTGCTCATAGGGAAAGATTACAATGTTAAAAATGAAAATTTCACAGACTTATTTCACAAAATTATGTGGATATACATTAAAACAACCATGCGTTTGCTATACCCGCCCACACTCTTCTTTTCCAATTTGTCAATGACATTCTTTGGTTGTTCTATTTGTTTGTTTTCTCATTGTATATTGTATCTTACATTTATATTTTTTGATGAAATTGTGCAATAACACTTGCATAATTGCATTTTGTATAGGTTCGATTAAAAATATATAAATTGACTCATATCAAATACATTAAGCAATCTCAAAATCAAATGTATTTGTGCACTCTCAAAATGTGAAATGTTATTTCAGAATCATATTATGATTACAATGTTTTCTTTAGACAGTGTTTGCCTATTTTATAGAATAATGTTCCTTTTTCTTTTTATATTTGTTTTTATAGCCATAGGGAACTACACCTATGTCAGTTCTCATGGAAAGTTGGATAGGGCAATGGCTGAACTGGAGAGCCTCACTTACCAAGAGAGTGGTGCTCTCTGCAGCATCAACTTTTTCTACTACATGAACGGAACTGACACCGGGACACTTACATTATCGGTTGCCATGGACAACCAGAGATATCCCATCTGGCAACGCTTGGGCAGCCAAGCAGCAAGGTATGGCACTTTGTTTAATTTGGATGATTAGCTTTGAGGATTGTTAAAGGATAAGAGATGATGGCAGGTAACTATCTGCTGACATGCAAGCTCCAGCCTTGGCCTTTGTTCAAAGCTCATACCTTCCATGAGATAAACGGAATTGAACGATAATCAATATTCAACATTATTTAATGTTAGTACTCTATACACCGATTCGGTTTGGGGGTTTTATGTACCTGCCCGCCGGTGGCGGCGCTATAACTGGGGGGCTTCTCCGATCCAGCTGACAGTACAGAGAGCTCGAGAGCGGTTACTAGCTAGCGGAGCAGCGACCCTGGCCGGCCTGGGCGAGGTTCGGTATAGGTATAGCTTTTGCATGCGCTGCAATGCAATGTAAGCTAGCTAGCTGCAGTCAGACGCCCCCCAGTTATGGCGTCACCTTATGAGGGCGCACTTCCACCAGAAGTCGCCCGAATCGGTGTATAGTGCAGTCTTTTTTATAACTGATAAAATGGTGTATTTTACCGGTGTGTTGGCTCAGTCAGTAGAGCGTCTGCCTCACAACCGGAAGGTCGTGGGTTCGAACCCCGGCCACGTCACACCAAAAGACGTTAAAAGACGGGAGTCGCTGCTACCTTGTTTGGCGTTCAACAATAGGGGATAGAGCAACGTCGATCTGGCGCTGCTCAGTGGCTGCCGGGCTCACGATCAATTGGGCAAAAAGAATTTTCATTTTCGGTTTAACTTAATAAAATTTGGAGTGGACTTTAACAGATTATTATTATAAAGTTGTGGTCTAGTGGATACGCCACAGTGCTGGGAGCAGGCGCGGATCCACGGGCCCAATTCTTCCGGCCCGGCTATTGCAAGCCCTTTGTGTAAAAACTAGATAAACTCTATTTTTCTCAGATAAACTCTGTTTTTCTCAGATAAACTCAGTTTATCAACAGATAAACACAGTTTATCAGAAAAACTCAGTTTATCAGTTGATAAACTCAGTTTATCAGTTAATAAACTCAGTTTATCAAGAAAAACTCAGTTTATCAATGATAAACTCAGTTTATCAACAGATAAACGGAGTTTATCAGATAAACAGAGTTTATCAGTTGATAAACTCAGTTTATCAGAAAAACTCAGTTTATCAGTTGATAAACTCAGTTTATCAGAAAAACTGAGTTTATCATTGATAAACACAGTTTTTCTGATAAACTGAGTTTATCTAGTTTTTACACAATGGGCTTGCCATAGCCGGGCTGGTAGAATTGAGCCCGTGGATCCGCGCCTGGCTGGGAGTCACATTGTTCGCCATTAGAGTCCTGACACCGCACCTATGTCCTTTGGCAAGACATTAATCTACATTTGCCACTCTCCACCCAGGTGAGGTGAATGGGTATCTGGTAGGAATTTATTTCTTAAATGCTTTTAGTGCCTCAGAGCTGCTGGGTTATAGCCAGGGTATAAACAATAGTACTTTGTAGGTAACTTGAGCATCCTCTGGGATGGACACGTGTACAATATAAATGTAGCTATTACAGTCAAACCTGTCTATAGGGACCACCCAAGGGAAACACAAAAAGTGGCCTTTAAAGACAGGTGGCCTTTGTAGACAGGTTCCCTTAGTACATTTTTTAATGAGAAACCATTTTCAAGGGAAACAAAAAAATGTGGTCCTTGTAGACAGGTTGTCTTTAAAGAAAGGTGGTCACTAAAGCAGGTTTGACTGTATTATCATTATCAAGATCACAATTAAATCATGTATGCCCAATAATTTTGTTAAAAACTGCATTAGATATGGAGAAGAAAAAAAGAGAGAAATTTATTAAAATATGCAATATGCTTTTTAATCTTTTCAACTACACTTCTTTCATTTAGGTGGATAGATGAAGTCATACTGTTAAGGTCAATGCCCTTGCCATTCCAGATTGTGTTTAAGGCTACGATGACAGGGGGAAGTGAAGGAGATATTGCTCTGGATAATATACAGCTTCTAGACTGCTCACCAGGTCAGTTGATAGTAGAGGTGACCAGGGGGGTGTTTCACAAAGATCCTAAGTTGAACTTATCATTAAGTTGGACTTAACAGTTATGGAAAGCCGTTAGTTTCTATGAAAATATTGTGTAAAGTTATTTTAAAAGGCATAAAATGTTGATTCAAATCATTCATATTTTCTGTTATCAAGGAGATTTCATGTTCTTGATGTGGAATTTATGAAAAGTCTAAAATATTTCAATTTTTGCTTTTGAATATATTTTATTTTAAAGCTACAAATGGCTCTTCATAATATTTAAGTCCAACTTAGAGTTTAGGTTGGCTTAGGACCTTTGTGAAACACCCCCCTGGTCTAGTAGATATGTCGCTGGACTGGGAATAACATTTTTAGCAATTTGAGTCCTTTTACAAGATATTTATCTGTATATGCCACTCTTCACCCAGGTGTATTAAATGTATTGAGTGTATTAAATATCTGGGACGATTTGATATGTATGTTTGTTTCAAAACAGCTTTGCGTTTATCATCTCTCAGAAACATGATTCTGGCTCATTCTCACATTCAAAACACACTTTTTTGGGCGTTTCAACATACCCATATCTAAAGACGTTTGAAAACAGGCTTGCATTTATCACCATGCAAATTTGCCTGAAACACGTTTGAAAACTCTGGTTCTAACCCAGAAAAGGGATGATAACCACTCTCTAGTCGGCCTGCCCATGCCTAATATGAATTTGATTAAGTTTTCTTCACTGTGGGATGATTCATCGGTCCAGGGATGGAAGGTCATTATCTCTGTGTTAAAGTAGTCACCGAAGAAAATTCACGACAATTGATAATTATGGACAAATTATATGGATGGAAAGATTTTCTCTAGAAAAACATGATTAATTTCCTGAAAAATCTTATAGATATCATGGAAAGGTGTAGAATGCTTTGTGGCTAGCTGTGTCTTGCATGTGACGTCATTAATCTTGACGCTCTACGGAGGACCGCTGAAAGCAGAAAATCTGGATCTCAAAATTAACATTTTTGAGAGATGATTACTGCAGGCCCCAAACATATTTTGAAGAGGAAAGTTGTTATATCTGATCAGTATGAATTTTGCATAAATTCAAAACACTTTTGATTCTTTGGGTGACTACTTTAAGATCAATGCCCTTCTGGCTCCTAGCTAGCAAATGATATGTACATATATGTTGCAAGAGATTTCTTTCTAAGCCTGTTGGACATTAAGGCTTGAATGAGCAATTCTGAGTAGATTTATAGGTTGCCAGGAAATGTGACCTTTATAGAAATGGAGCACAGGATTTTTTGTTTGGTTAAGATGATGCACTTTGGATTGAAATCAGTGATGATTGAGGGAAGGATGGGGGAGAATGAGAAAAGAGGAGACATTGACCTGGAACGGGAGAAGTCAAGTTTTGTGATAAAACTGCAAGGAAAAGACACTATTGGGAAATACCTTTTGGATTTAATTTGATTGGATAAAGAAGAAAGGGAAAAGAGAAGAAGATGTTGTTGAGATGGATGAGGAAGCTAAGATAGATGTAGAATGAGAGTGTAGATAGCAGTGGGGTGCAGCCTACTTATTCTTTGTTTACAAACGAGGAAGATATTGAGAGAAAGAGCCAGATAGATAAATCTAGAGGGAGAGCAAGAGAGAAAATGAGAAAGTAAGAGAAAGGGAGAGAAAATGTGAGAGAGACAGGGAGAGAGAAGGTTGCAAATAAGAAAAGTTTCATAGGGAGATATACATCAAAATAAAGTAAGGAGGGTGTAAAACAAAAATAAGGATAGATAACAAGAAAATGTTGGAAGAGATAAACATGGAAAGGAAAAGGGATAGGAAGAGAGGGCAAGAAGGAGAGAGGTAGGGAAGGAAAGATAGAGAATGAAAGAGAGAGAGGTAAAGAGAGAGAGAGAGAGAGAGAGAGAGAGATTGTGAAAAAGAGGGAAAGTGGGATGTAGATACAGTTATATTCAGATAGAGAGAGAGAGAGAGAAAGAGAGAGAGAGGGAGAGAGAGAGAGAGAGAGAGATTGATAGATAGTGAGGGGTGAGGGGCATAGAAGGGACATTACCGGTACATAAATGTAATACAAAAATGGACAATTTATATATTCCACAAAACATCAAAAACAGATAAGCAAACTATCTTTTCAACAAATCAAAAATGATCACTAAACCATGCAACACCATGCACAGAAGGAAGAGTATTTTATGACCCTTTTTGCTTTGTTTTTCAGTCATTTAGAACCATGATTGATAACTTTTGAATATCATCTGACAATAGCCCCATTAGAACCAATTCAGGTTGAATTAAGTGGAAAGATGAGAGCATTATATTCATGTTCTTAAAATGGTTTTAGTACAATCCATTATGTTGCCTATTGAGATCCAGAAAGGACCTATGAAACTCTTATGTTAATGCCTGTGAATAGGTATGTCCTCATCAGCTCGAGATTGCCAAATAACCCGCTATTTTAACTATCCCGATCGCAAATTATCCAGCTAGTTTGCCTCTTCATCAGCCCGAGTTGCAATGAGTGGAATCTTTGGTTGAGATAATCATCCCAAGATTTCTTGTGCTAGTTTGCAAAATATCCTGCTATTTGGCTGGTGCGTCTTCACCAGACCGAAGACTGGCACAATGCGCAAACGCTGAGCAAAATATCTCAAGCTAATTTCTCAAGGTCGAATCTCGAGCTGATGAAGAAGCGATTTGTAACTTCAGGCTTATTTCCCATATCAGAAATTGCAGGCTATTTGGCAATCTCGAGCTGATGAAGACATACCTAGTGAGTCGAATCTCTGCTGGCTCTCAGCAGAGGATATATTAGATGGGCCATGCAAACATGCAAGCTGCTTTCAAGAGTGCTATCTCTTATCAGGAGAATAAAGAAATTTAGTGAGCTCTTAAAACATTTTGTCTGTGGAGATTCAAAAGGGCATGATATATCTGTGAGCATCACGCCATTCAGTGAAATTCCGCTCATCTTTTTTTAACAAAGACATCTTCTAAACTAATGTTTTGATGTGAATTGACCATGTAAAATATTATTAAAACGAAATACATCAGAATCAAAAAATTATTTATTACAAAATAAACTACGGTAAATGCTTTCTATTTTGAAAAACAAGTTTAGGAACCAAATATAAGACGACAATAAATGATTAATGAACTGAAATGAGGAGAAGGTGAAAGTCAGAGAGAAAAAGGTACTAAGTCGTTAATAATCAATAAGGTTCTCCATTAAGAGCTTCCTTGCTAGGCACCCACCCGCCTACGTAATGTGAATGTACATAGTGTAAAGGAGCATGAAGGCTGATACTCATCACTCCATTTCATCACTTGTCATCCGTTAGGATCCATGGATGAGCAATGTTTGTCTTTAAGTTATCGTTTAACAATGTTAAATCTGAGATGCGTGGCCCTACGTGTTATCAGTGTCTGTGATTTGGTGTAATATTGAAGCCCTAAAAAAATTGTGTTTCAAAATGATCATGAAGTGCCTCAAAAAAGTAAAAAAATCTTTGAGTGACCGGTTCTACCGTTATCATTTTCTCCAAATGACTGTAGTGTTATAAAAAACGTTAGGAAAACAAATTTTGCAATTTCTAATTCCAATCATAGATATCTTGATAATCAGACAGGCGATTGCTTTGTAAAAGTCATGGGATTCCTGACTGACCTAAGGTTTATAATTTGATTGCAGCATGAGCAAAATCCATGATTTTGTTTCAGAATCTGAGGCAATGTTACCGAGTCACTTTAACAATGATTCTGTGAATTTTAGAACTTGTTAGTCAATCATTTAACCATATGTGGAGCCCCACAGAATACCCCCCCCTATTTTTTTGTATATCTTTGACTATGTATGTATGACACAAGTATATTTCTAGCCCCCATATAGTCCCTCCTCTTAGTTAATTAGGTACCCCCTCCTGCGAGAGTGGCCTCACCCACAACTAACCTAAACACACCAGCTGGGATACCAGGAGTGGCTTCTCACTTTGTTTTGCCATGCATCCTAGTCAACACCTTTCTTATTTTGTCTTCCTTTAATAGGTAAGAAAGAATCTTATATTATTCAATTGTGTTATATTCTTATTCTTCATAATATGTGTATTTCTAAACTATTAGCTTCACTATTCACATATCTTGTATTAGTATTACTGTGTAAAAAGAGATATTAATGATCTTTGCCAATGACTTGTTGGATTATATGACATGTGGACTATGAGAGGAAATATAAGAAATGTCATGTGGGAAGAGATAATGTCATTGATGAACATAGTAATCACTTGTAGAAATGATAGGAAAGTATTATCGTGTGTGTGAGATTGATGATTATGTTGTTTGACTTAATTAGACAACATTTTAAGTAAGTTTTGAGAAGAGAACATACTTCTTTAATGTCAGTATATTTGTCTTTTGCTTGATATTCATGTGTATATTCTTAGCCTAGGACATGTGCCATTTACTATGCATTATGCCAAAGCACATTGTTATATATTATAGTTTGGTTAGATACAGTTTTGATAGCGAAATGAGTGGTTCAAGTCCAGATTATCTTTAACTTTCAGTATTATGGTATGAGTGAGTGTGGACGCACCATGTGTACAATACTAGTGTGTTATCGGGAAATGGCAGTGCAAGCAGTGTAAACACAACTTCTTATCAAAGTTCTTAATCCCCTCTCCCCAAGCTTTGTTTGCTTTTTGCCCATGCTGGAAAATGGTATCTTAGGCGGGAATGAAAGTTTGGTTGGGGAATACACTTGTTGAGAAACACATGGTCAAATTGTCTAATAGTTAGCTAGTGATGGATGGGTTGATGAAATATTGTAGTTAAAGACTTGCATAATCACTGTCTGGAATTCATTGTATTATATTGTTAGGAATGATAATTCAGGTTAAATGTTATTGGGAATTACTCTCTCTCTCTCTCTCTCTCTCTCTCTATATATATATCTCCCTCTCTCTCTCTCTCCCCTCTCTCTTTATATTCTCTCCCTCTCTTTTTCTCTCTCTCTCTCTCTCTCTCTGTATGGTTCACCCTTTCTCTTTCACTCTCACTTTGCTTTGTATATAACCATGAAATGAATATACATGTATTTAGTAAAACTATTGGTTGTTGTTTAGAATTAGAATATGAACTGTATGTGAAGATGAGATTATACAGTAAGAGGAATTCGTAATATTGGTTGTAAGTTTGCTAGAGCTATATAATTAGTGCAGACTGCAGACTAAGACTATTTGCCAGTTCTGTGAATATTGTAAGGAGTTTAGGATATAAGTTGTTGAAGATGTATCTTTTCAAGTTCAGTAATCTCGCTGAAAAAGATAGTATTAGATCAAAGTGATGCAGATGACTATATTGGAAAATACATGAGCTATAGTTAAGGAAGAGTTATAAGTTTATTCAGTATTAATGTGAAGTCCTGAGACAAGAAGTAACTTGTGAATTTAGGGATTAGTGAAGGCTGAGAGTAGAATTACATTCTAAGGGTCTATGTGCACAAGGGATCCTCAGTCTTGGAGCGTAAAGAGTAGAAAGCTTATTAGGCAATAGTATAGGGATGATTATGCCAACATTCTTGTATTAGGTCTATATATGTGATTTCTTGAAAGAGACGCTGAGTGAAGAGTTATATGATTAGAAGCTAAAGTAGATTGACTGATACCGCAATGTTATAGACATTTGATAAGGGTTAAGTTATTTATTAGTAGCCAAGTTATGATTATGAGATCGGTGAAGAGTGATATGAATAAAGCATGGAAATAAGGATAGTTTCGTTTAGAGATAGTAATGTAATGAAACTTTCCCAGATGATGTTCTTAGTGATATAGAAAGAGAACACCGAGAGCTAATGAACTCAATGTATGCGAACAGGTAGATTTATTTGTGTTTAATACTTGAAGAGTATTTTTATGCCATTTGATCGTATATTTTTTGTAAGAAAAGACTGTTATTGTAGAAGATTAAGTAATAAAGACTTTGTTTTTGCCACGCATCTCAGTCAACACCTTTCTTATTTTGTCTTCCTTTAATAGGTATGCCCCCTCCCTCGGGGTGTGGGCGCTACACATATGTATTAAAAATTACCAAAATTCCCTCAATGCGTTTATTGAATTTGAGCACAATCCCATGTTTCTGAGTATGATATAAAGTGTAAAGAGTTTATTCATTTACTTCAAAGATAATGAATGAAAGAAAGAGAAGAGAAAGGCAGAATATTTTCATACAAAAAGATACATATTCATATGACAATTTTCTTGTATGCTATGTACTTTAAAAAACAATATACCGTAATGTATTAAGATACAAATGGAATATTGGTGCCATTAGATCAAGTATGCATGAGAGAGATAATTAGATTAGTCATTACTTACACGTTCAGATTTCTGTTTTTTAATTTTTGTTGTTGCTGTCAGTTGTTTACTTTCAAAGCAATATATATTTAAATTATTAATATACATATTGAATAGAAAGGAGTGACAGCCTGGTCACAGTCTGTAGTGAAATATTAGCAAAAGGCCAACAGATGAATTTAAAGATTAATATGAAAAAGATAGTCTTTGCTTTGTCATGATAAGGTTAATTGATATTGATTTTTGTAGCGAATGCCTTTTTGTGGTGAGATGTGGAGAATTCTCATGTTATAGTATCGAACCTGAACGACAACAAGAATTATGATAAGGCCCTTTTGTATCATATTTTATAATTATTTACCAACCGTTCCCACCTATTTCTTCCTATATTTAGCATCCCATATATGTTATAGGAAATATTGTTATCAAATAAGACTTTGTATTTTCAGTGATATTCATGTCCTTAATAAAAAGGTTATGAGTATTAAAGGTAATGAAAGAAATAAATTCATACAAAGAGATTCTCCAACCACTGAACAGATTATCTAGATAGTTCCCTTTCTATCCTGAAAGCTTTCTCATCTCTACTTATTACCCTCTACATAAATAACTATGGTTCTGTGAGGGGGTGTTATGATGCAAGCGAACGCCTGATAAATATCCATTTATCTCTTCCCCCACTCGTCTCGGTGTAATCCATCACTTCATTAGAGACCTGATGCTCTTTTCTTCCGCACATTACAAGTTCTTTTTCCGCTTAGCATTTTTGTTGCGGCTGGCATTATGAAAGTGGATAGCCCTTGTTATTGGAATGTTTAGGTTACTGTCTGAGTATATTGGATCATCTGTTACATAGGGTTTGAGATGATATCTAGATTTGGTAAGAAAAAATAACTAATACCAAACTTTGCTACAAATGTACTTACCGGTATATTGTTGCACTTGTATCAAATGATTCATGTGCCAATTATCCTTGCTCTTTGGTTGAAGATACTCTTGAGTTCTGGTAAATATAGAAAATAAGTTCCCACAGAATTCAACAAAACTTAAAGGGAATGTAAAATTAGAATAAAGTTCAATTTTGTGAAACAGATGCTACATGTGCCCTCCAAAACCATTATTGTGGCGTTACGGACATTACAGTTTTGTCCACTTTCATAAAGTGTTGATTTTAGATGACCAGTTCATTAACAATACAAATCGAACACTTACTTCACCTGCACACACATGCAATTTCTTTTCTTTAATTTCTTTCCACTTTTTATTCAGATACTTCCTAAACAAAATCTTTATACGTGACGCTTTATTCCCCTACATACACCTATGACAGCACCATGTTCCCCCCTTTCCGGCTGCTATCAACTTAAGCATTCTTGCTTATGATAGTTGGCCTCTGCATTTATCTTGATTATTTTTTTTTTACTTACCTCCATATTTTCAAGCTTTCAATTATGCATTTTTATTTGTGTGTATTCAAGTTGTCACTCTTTATGTAAATGAATTATATTATATACTATTATTGTTATTTGAATGTTTTATATTTGATTTATCAATAAATGCAGAAACATCTGCTAAAAATATTTTAAAAATAGTCAATTGTGTATATGAATATTTTCCATTCTTTTCTACTGTATGGTCAATTAGACACATTTTCCAAATGTTCCTTAGCAAATTAATAAGCATTTTTTCTAGGAGTTGCAATTTGAGGATAATTCGTTAAGAATTTTTGTAAGTATGCATGAAGTATGCCTAAACAGGTCTATTTTAATCTAATGACTTGAAAGCACTTTAATCAGTTATTTGTGATTTATGAAAAAATGATAATCATGATGATTACCATTTTGATTGTACATGCATATCTAATGATGTTCTAGCAAATCCATATAACCTAGCTTCTGCTGTATGTTATGCTTACAGAAAATGGTTAACTTCTAATTCATTTTCTGAATCTACTTGCAACAGATCATGTAGCTCCCTCTTGCTCACCGAATAGCTACTTTGAATGTACCAACTTGGAATGTATCCCCAAAGAGAACCTTTGTGATCTTCGACCAGACTGTCTTTTTGGAGAGGATGAGCAGCCATAATACAATTTGTGGTAAGAAATGCCAGTTGGCCCTTTATATCGATTTCTAGAGATAGATTATTCAAAATTCATTCCCTGAATTAATACTTGATATGAGAGCAAGGAATCTTTTATCTTTTATCTTATAATTTATCTCAATATCCATACCCTTTATGTGCCTTGACATTTTGTTTGTTTGATACTCACAGCTATATTGCTTTAATAAGTGCCTCAATAACTGCCTCTTATTGTTTCAAAATATACAATTGAACTTTAATCCATCTCTGCACGCATTGTATACACACCATTTTTGGTCCAGTAAGTTCTTTGTGTGCATGATCAGAATAAACAAAAACAGACTGAGTAGGCCTATACCCACTCATTTTTCAAATGATATGATATAGGGTTATCAAATTTGATTTTGAGTTGTAGTTTCATTCTTGCATGATACTTATGATGATGTACTAAAACCACTGAATTAAAAAAAAAAGAATATCCCAGCAAAAGCATGCTTGCACGCTAGCTTTCACCAGACATACCGGTAGTGAAAATTGTACAAGTATAACCCGTCACAGCCTTTTGCCCTAGAGACTTGCAGAATAATGTTTTTGTTTGTTTGTTTGTTTGTTTGAGTCTTTTTTTATAGCAAGACTAGGCCAGTCTTATATAATTTTGATGATTCCAAAACCTCACAGTATACTCCAATACTTATCCGCTACATGGTCAAACTTAATTTCTAATTGCTTCCAAACAGTTTCTTTCAAATTGCAAGTACGTGAACTCAACTGCAATTTTTAATATTTCCTACATTATCTGTGTTACATGTCCCACCACTGCCACCATGTTACATTATTGGGTTTGTTTAAGTGTTATTCTTGACTCAAACAGAAGAGTGTTTTAACATGTGGGGAAAGTGTATAGTAAAAAGCATGAGTGCGCCCTCTAACTGAATATACATTATAGTCTGTCAGTTGACTAAATCACTTAAAGGTACTATGTCCCATTTGCAGGCCAAAAAAATAAAAAAGGTTAAATTCCAACGGCATTTGAAGGATAATACTAATTTAAAACTTCCCTAAAGAAAGTGGGGCTTGAAAAAGTCTTCAAGTGGGAAAATAACGACTATTAGTTGTAAAATCGACTTAGGAGCTATAGAGCCAATAAGTAATAGTCTTGATTCTCAGACCATTGTACCGAATGGTCATACGTTTTATGCTGCGCAAAGATTCAATCAGTTTAACTTTGGCCATCAAAAGAAGTGGGTTATTGATGTAGACAAATGCTCATGTACCCTTTACAGCTCTTTTTATGTATGTTATTACCTGAGAAGAAAAAATGCCAGTTAGTCACTCAATGGTGTCTGACAGTGAAGTCTAGCAACTAAATGGGTTTCCTTTCATAATTTGAATATTAGGACACTGCTAACGTTTAAATTTCACTGATAGGACGTACATGACATATTCATGATTCCTGCAAAGTTCTACAGAATTTGAGGTTGGCTGCAAGAGGGACAGAGTACCTTTAAAGGCATCGTTTAACAATGTTGAATCTGAGATGCACGGCCCTACGTGTTATCAGTGTCTGTGATATGGTGTAATATGTAAAATTGCGCTTCAAAATGATAAAGAAGTGCCTCAAAAAAGTGAAAATCTTTGAGTGACCGGTTTTACCATACTCGTTTTCCCTAATAGACCGTCAGCAAAATTCAAAATTTGGTTTCGATTTTCAATCATAAATATCTTGATAATCAGACAGGTGATCGGCTTGTAAAAGTCATGGGGTTCCTGACTGACCTAAAGGTCTATAATTATCATTGCAGCATGAGCTAAGAAACAAAGTTACTGGATCCCTTTAAAAAGCATGAGTGGGTCCTCTAACCGATTATACATTATAGTCTGTCAGTTGACTAAATCACTTAACAGGATTCTGTTACAATCTGATAGAAATATAAATCTCAAAATATACCACCCTTGTTGTTTGTCCTTCAGGTCACATTCCGTATGGGGCCAAGTGTGACTTTGAGTCTGGACTCTGTGGATGGTACAACATTGTGGGCCTAGACCATCAGAACTGGACCAGGCATCATGGGTCAACCAAGTCCACAGGAACAGGACCTAGTGTGGACCATACTTTGGGAACTGAAGAAGGTATGATCAGATTATCGACAAATTGATAGTTATATAGTCGCTTAAACATTACAAAGACTCACCAATCTTGGGAATACTTTTTAATAATAGCTGGTATTGGGTAAAAGTAATGTGATAATGATCCATTAAAGTATTAAATGAATAGCTTCTGCTGATTTGTATTTTTTAAATTTCATGTCATTTGAAACTCAGTGTGTACTTTACAAAGTGCATTAATGAAACCATTGCACGATGGTGGAATTTGCATTTGATAGTAATGAGACATTTATGTGACTGTTCATCTAGGAGGTCAGTTAATATTTAACTATATCTCTAGGTTCTGTTTGGGATTAGTGAATTGAGAATTAAACTTATGGGTTCATATTACATTTTAAACAATTGTGTACAGCTAGAATATGTAAAATTAACTGCAAATAACTTTACCTAGCAGGTTTATGGTAAATGAGTACCAAGAAATCAAGATAACATTAAATCTTGCTCACTGTTGCCAGGCCAGACTTGGGTTTCGACGATCGAGTCTTCTTACATCTGTTAAGGGCCAGCATAAGAGCTCTAATTTGGTTTGAACCTGTCATTTCATTGAGCAATGTAGTTGCTCCCAACCCCTGAACGTTGTACACCTGTAGGCATCACAGTTAACTTAATTGCTTATTGGAGGAGCCTTAGCTATTCTTACATTTACCTCTTATGTATTACAGGTTACTACTTTTATTACGAGACATCAGGAATTGGAACAGGTGATGAGGCATACATGAGGAGCCCGGTGTTTGAAGCTCCGCCCGCTACTACCAGAAATAGGACCAATCCCCTGTACAAGGCATGCAAGGTAATATTCTGTGGAAGATACAATTATTAAGTGATTAAGTTGTTCAGGAAATCCATTTTAAGATGCTTGAAAAATAAAATTGCTTGTTTGAAGGTGCTTGAAAACAGTGGAAAGGTTTGAGCAAATAAAAATGCTTTAAATATACAAGAGTTATTTGTTTCTTTACTCTTTCTCTCTCTCTCTCTCTCTCTGTGCTCTTCTTCTTTTTTGTCCCTTTGGAAAACGCAAATAGATATAAGTGACCATAACTTTTGACAAATTTAACTTATTGGAGAAATAAGTCAATTGTTTGTTTTGTCTTGTTTTGCTGAATAGCACTTTAGATGGATGTAACACCAAACCCATACGTTAAATGATACCATTTATTTGGTTTAGGCAAATATAGTTCACTTTTAATGTACCCATTATCTTCTAATTTTTTCTATTATGAATTCTCACTAGATTTAAGTCATGCATTGTACCTTAAAAATCTGTCGAAATGTCCTTAGTCAGGCACGCCAATAATGTATCTGTTTTGTGTTGCATTCACAAAATATGTACAGAATTTATAGCTATATTTCACTTTCTTTTTCCTCTGAGTGTCAACAGTTTGTATTAAGTGAGATTAAGTAAGTTTATTTAGATACATTTATTGATACTATGTCTTATATGCTGTTTTCTGTTTTTCCCAGTTTCGCTTTGCGTACCACATGTATGGTATGGAGCCCAGCACGCTTAAAATCTTTGCCATCTCTGCAGAAAATCCAGACATTTCAAGTCAACTCTTTAGCGAGTATAATAGGGACATCGATAGATGGGTAGAAATTGTTCAGCCAATGCCTGATGTTATTTCAGACAGGTGGGATATGTTTTGCAATTACCTGTGTGTCTCAAATTCTAAAGGTGAAACTAAATTTGCCACAGTATGGTTTTAGTTTTTTCTAAATTTGTGATTAGAGATCCATGTCTGGAGGTTTTTCTTCGTGAAAGAGGTCACATGTCTCAAGGTCATCTCTGTATACCCCAATACAAGTGAAATGCTATTTCTTTGATGGAAAGGAAACTCAACTAAAGTTATCATTGTAGAGTACTGGTCCCAGTTATTGCACAAAATTATTATCAAACACAACTCCCCAAATCGAACTCAAATCCTAAATTAAGACTTCACTTTGTTTTAAGCCAAGATAAAATTCATTTTTTGTTAGAGTTCCATATGTAATTTGTATGTATTGAATATTCTATGATCGTTATGAAGATCGATCATATAGATATATTTATGCTTTAATCTTATATGTATTTTGTATTGATTTTTTTAATAAATCAATATCACCTTTATATTCTGAATTTTTAAAACTTTAATATCAACTTCGACCAGATACTTTATACAAATTGAAGCGACAAGGGGTAGAGGCTGGAAGGGGGATGTTGCCATTGATGACATCTCGCTCAGCCCAGAATGCTTTGAGAAAAACAACACTTCTGTAGGGTCAACTGCAGGGTACACCAACACATGGTCTTCAGGCCCAAGGACTGCCAACATGACATCATACCCCACCCCCAGCAAAGTCATGACAGGTATGTAGAAGAGTAATTATACTGTTTAAGTTCTTTCTATCTATTCTCATGTGAAACTCTATTCATTTATCATTCATGATGTACCTGATGATGGTAAAGAATGTTATTGTATTAAAAATAGAAGTAAACACATGTATTTAGTTTGTATAACTCATTGTATAAATCTTTAAGAAAGAAAACTAAAAATCTTTTTTATCCCTGCCCTAGCTTGCACCCGTCCCCCCTCTCACTCTCGGTTATGTCTTCCCTACCATTTTCAACAATGTATTAATTATGATTAATAGTATAAATAGATAAAGATTAATTGTGTAACAAGATATACAGCAAATACAGGCATGTTATGCAAAACTAATTTTTCTGCTACTCGGAGTAAACCTCATCTTTTATTTATGTTAGAGTATTGAAAAGCTTACCAGTATCTTTTATTCATGTTTAAGCAATTACATTACGGTCTGATAACATACAAACTGCAAATTGTCAACTTCATCTTATAAGAAAATCTGAAATTTGATCCTAGATCCAACCAGTGGAGTAAAAACCACTGTGGCGACCACTGTTAAAAAGGATCCCGTTCCAAACGTTAACTTCACCTTCACAACCTGCGGCACCCATGGACCTTATGGACCAACCCAAGCTAGATGTATTGCAGCCTACCGCTACACTAACCTGACAGTCAGGGTGCTTAATCATGAAGATTCCATTGCATTGGCAGGGGTGCAAGTCTGGACAGCACCAGAGACGAGGCTCTACAGGTGATTTCTCGAAAGGGATTCCTGTTATATAGTCCCAGATTATATTTAGAGCACTTATGTAATTTTGTTAAAGATACCATATCCCTTTTGCAGCCAACATCAAATTCTGTAGAACTTTGCAGGAATAATGAATATGTCATGTATGTCCTATCTGTGAAATTTAAACATTAGCAGTGTCCTAGTATGCAAATTTTGCAAGGAAACCTGTTTACCTTCTAGACTTCACTGTCAGACACTATTGAGTGACTGACCGACATCTTTTTTTCTTCGGTATAAATAACATACACAAAATGAGCTGTAACAGGTACATGAGCAGTTGTCTATAACCCACTACTTGTAATTGCCAAAATTAAAGTGATTGATTCTTTGTGCAGCATAAAACGTACAACCATTCGGTAGAAGGGTCCACAAATCAGACTATTACTTACGTGATTACAATCACTTAAGTCGATTCGACAACTAATGGTCGTTATTTTCTCACTAATGGCCATTTTCAAGCCCTTTCGTTTTGAGGAAAGTTCTAAATAAGTATTTTCTTTCAAATGCCGTTGGAACCTTTTCATTTTTTTGATCTGCAAATGGGACATAGTACCTTTAAGATGTATGGAAATAATTTCCTAGCGAACCAAGATAGCAGTGTGTACATACATTGAATTTTTAGTTATTTGGGGGAATGGAAATTTTTAGCATAGTGTCAATTGTTTATTATTTATCCTTTAACTTTATTCTCTTCTGAACAGTTGATTTTGATGAGGGATAGAGTATATGTATGAGTGTGCGTGTATGTGTGTGTGTGTGTGTGTGTTTGAGAGATAGAGAGAGAGAGAGAGAAAGAGAGAGGGAGAAAGAGGGGTGAGGGAGAAGACCTTACTCTGTATTTTAATTTGGTGCTTTTCAATTCAATTTAATTCTATTCGATTCTATTCAATTCTGTTATTCATCCAAATTCACAAGAATACATGGAAATTTGTTTTGGTCGTATATTGTAAAAATATGTAATATATATATATCATTTTAAAGATAAAGACCAGTAATGGTCATGCAATCGCAGTGTAAAAGAAACGTGAAATCGATCAGAAAAGGTTGATCATGCATCTAGCATATAAGTATTGGTGTGTACTGCAAGGTTCTGGAATAAAATGATAAGAAATTTGGCCCAGTCTTGGTAAAGTTACAAGCACTGTACACAGAAAGATGTATATGGGACTACGTGACACGTGCGCGACACGTGCGAGATATCTATCAGGTCAAAATAGATATAATAATTTACCAAATATATCAATTAGTAGGCGGTTTCTCGGCAAAATGTGTATCATCACATATTAGTCAAAACATATTCTTTCACATGATTGGTAATAAGAGCTTCCATTTCATTTTTTGAGAGGGGGGCTTTTTCAAAACTGGTCTTTACCTTTAAATTGTTTTGTCTTACTGTTTATAAATTTGTAATTGGGATTAAAACTGTAGTTTTAATTCTGTATTAAAACAAAATGCAATTAATGCCATTTTTCATCCCTAAACATTGTTCACACATATGACCTAGTAAACTGCCACAGCAAAATATACGCTGTTTTAGGTATGAATAAATGGCAAATGGGGTTGAGAAAAATCAACTGACTTTGTGCGTAATGCCATTTTATTGAACTTTGCCATATTTTTTAATGCGGTTTACCATTCAATAATTTTTCGTTATCAGTTCTGTTTTTAAAACATTGATCAATTCTGAAACTCCAGTATAACTGCCTATGGTGCTAGCGGAGGGGCCGGTACGCTTATTTTGCGCTAATTTTTAAACCATGGGTTAAATGTAAACCTCCTTTGTGAATTTGGGCCATAAAGTCTACATTTGCAAAGACTATGTGGTAGAAATGCCAGTTTGTTTTGATAATATTTTGAACAACTCAATTCCTCTCAATAAATGGAGCATGGTATTGTAACAAAAATAGGACTGTGTGCAAAGCAATTTTGTTGTTGTACTCATGCATTGGGTGTATTCTTAAGGCTCTGAATCAAAAGTTGTGGAGCCAAACCTTAAAATATAAGCCATTGTTTTGAAAGAATCAATCCAATCCAATCTTATCGACTCTTAGTCCAAACTACTTGTTCAACACAAATATTCTCCTTTGGCAAGAAAAGGGTTATGTTTTATATGTAATACCTGGACGTTTCAGTAGCGTGAGGATTGAGGTGAATCCCCTGTAATTCCCTTCTAGGAAAAGCCTTCTATCATCACCATGAAAGACCTGTTAAAGATGTCCAAGGATTATATGACATATGAGTAGAACCTTTTAGAGTTTTATTTGTATTTGGATTTATTTATTAAACCATAAAATAACATCAAATGAAAACAGTAACAGTATATCAATTTAAAGAGTAAATAAAATTATGGTTAGGAATACTGAAAAGCAAAATGCTTGTAACATGGTAATTCTGAAAGAAGAAAAAGGGAAAAACATTTAAAGATTTAAAAAACAAAAACAAGACTACATACATTATCACACACAGACACACAAACGCACGCACCCTCACAGATACACTCACACGTACATGCCTGGGACTTCAATTTAAAATATAAAATGGGGGGGGGGGGGTCATATATAAATCATTCATCATACAAATGCATATATCCATACAATTTCAGTAGAAGGAGCCTAATAACATTGAATTTTACAATAATTTAATTTGCAATAGTTAAAGTTATAGTAAACTAAGAAAATGACTCCTTCATAATTCCATTTTAGGAAAAGCCTTCATCCATCACGATGAAAGACCTGCTACAGATCACCCAGGATGTAGCTCAAGGATGCCGCTACTTGGAATCCAGACGCTTCATCCATCGAGACATTGCAGCCAGGAACATCTTACTCACCACCAAGGAGTCTGGTAGAGCTGCAAAGATTGCAGACTTTGGCATGGCCAGGGATATTTACAGGTAAGAATTTGTATCTGCTATTTGTCTTTGCAAGCATTTGATGCGATGGCTGCACTAGAAGATGGATTGCTCCACAAATGTACCCCCGAAAAAAGAACAAGATACTTGATAATGTTACAAACATGAAGGAGTTTTGAAATTCTTTTCATTTTCAGCTATTTCATATGGTAGTTGAAGGAATATAGTAATGATTGTTGAATTTGTTCATTCCTTACTTTTGCTGTAGCCCTAAATAATCCTTGATCGGCATTCTATATATTAAGAGGAAGAGGGATTCCAAAGGGAAAAAATAGAATGACTGTTAAGATATGAAGTATTTAAAAAAAATGATTTATTAACCAATTTTTCAAGTTTATGTCTAAATATATATACAGTCAAACCTGCTTTAGTGACCACCTGTCTACAAAGACCACATTTTTTGTTTCCCTTGAAAATGGTTTCTCATTGAGACATGTACTAAATGAACCTGTCTGCAAAGACCACTTTTTGTGTTTCCCTTTGGCAGTAGCTATAGACAGGTTTGACTATATATGTACCTACGTTCCTTACTTGTGTCTTGTTTGTTTGAAAGGGCTGATTATTATCGCAAAGGAGGACAAGCTCTGCTCCCTGTGAAATGGATGCCTCCTGAAGCATTCCAAGATGGCATCTTCACATCGAAAACAGATGTCTGGTATGTTGATTTTGTTTTCTTGTCGCTTAAATCCCCACTGCACTACTTATAGCTAATTGGGCCCTCTATATAGCCAACAATGCCTAAGTGGTATCCATTGATTCCCCATGATGCCCTTTTTCTTATGTTAATTGAGAGCTGATTTGATGAGATAACCACCTGCCAGTGACCTTGCAGGGAGGTCTAATCCCTCCATGCCAAACTAGTGCAGAGGGGCTTTATGTCCTATATACTTGTAATTAGAGTTCATAGAGAGCATAGATCCAAATTGATGACACTGTCTGTGACATCATGTTAGGAATAACAAATTATTATGTAAGTGGCATATTTGTGATTATGACAAGTTTAATCACTGAAATGGTCTCTTTTTTGTTCTTCAGAGATCAAATCTAATTGTTCTGATTATTTGAGGAGGTTTTTTACACCATTCTCCTTTCCACCAACTTTCATCAAACTTCAGTTCAATTTGAATTCAATCAAATCTATTAATTTTATAAAATCATGCTAGTATATTATCATTTAAAATTGTTTAGGGTCTAGCAACTTGTAATTCTCAACTGTACTCCAAACAACAAATCAAGGTGGCAAAATATGCATTGTAGTTTTCCTGTTGTAATTTTAAGTATTGTTTTATTGCTATTGATATGCCATGGCTAAATAAACTGCAGAATACTCCACCGTGCATCGGTACAAAGTATTGGGATAAGGGTTGGGATTTGGATTAGGATTAGCAATATGGTCATTTGGATCAAGATTTGGGTTTGGGTTAGGGTTACTTGTGTGGTAGACTTTTTATTTATAGAGTCTTGGTGCCCTTCTGGCTTTCAGCACACGACACCATGTTTTTGTCTTATGTTTTATATATTACATGTTATACCAATGGAAAACAAATTTCTGTATTATATTATGGACAATAAAATCTTGAATCTTGGTAGGGTATTTTGCTGTTCCAGAATACTACATTTCTAAAGTGTTTGTGTTCTGTGCAGGGCATATGGTGTGCTGCTATGGGAGATCATCTCCTTAGGATTCATGCCGTATCCTGGGATGAGTAATCAGGAGGTGATCCAGTTTGTATCAGCAGGAGAGAGGATGAACCCACCAAGAAGCTGTCCCCAACCTGTGTAAGTATCAATGCATAAGTTATACTGAGGGGTCAGTGACACAAAGTCATAACTCCATTTTGGCCATTTTTAGAAAAAGTGGTTTATGTGTCACTGAGCACTTGGGCCTTTAGAGAAAGTTGAGTTCTGGGAAGAGGTGAAAAAATAATTTGTGAGCGTTATCATTGCTATTATGCAAGTGTGAAGAACATCAGATAAAAAATGTTCCCTGAAAAGCATTGCTCTTTGAATGCTTTCATGTTCTAAATATGGCATGTAACAACTTAAAAATCGGGACAGATTTTTATGCCACATGTGTGTGTAGCCTCATATACATCATTTTGTGTACATGTAATTTTTACAAATAATGGTCCAAATTTCTTATCATTTTGACGATTCCAGAACCTTGCAGTACACACCAATACTTAAATGCTATAGATGATCAACCTTTTCTGATCAATTCCACACCTTTTCTTTCACAATGTTATTGCATGACCAGAACTCAACTTTATCTTTAAGGAGTCAAGTCTATGTTTCACTAGCCATTGACTTCAATTGAGTGGAATTAAGTCTTTGTGTTTCCTGGAAAACCCACATTTATCTGAACATTTTGATATCAAATACTCATCTTGGCGTAATATGGAGTTATGTCTTTGTGTCACTGATCCCTCGATATAGAGTGTGATCGATGCCCGATAGGCTGTCTCCCACAAGCTCTTTGATTTTCATCATTTTCACATATTTGGCTTGATAGTAAAGTTAGCTCAAGTTAACAGTCTCTTCTTCATTTTACCATGAATCTAGCTGACAAGATTTTTTTTTAAAGATTTCTTCATTTGTTTCTCATGCATTTGAAGGAGCAACATTTTCAGTTGCTGATTGTAAGTCGCTGTACACTGTATGTGTAATGTTACATGGATTCATGATCTCTCAGCCTCCATTGACCAAATCTGTCTGAATGACAGTCAATGATAAGG
Organism: Strongylocentrotus purpuratus; assembly: GCF_000002235.5. NCBI lineage: Eukaryota > Metazoa > Echinodermata > Echinoidea > Camarodonta > Strongylocentrotidae > Strongylocentrotus > Strongylocentrotus purpuratus. The sequence continues at coordinate 4,048,796 of NW_022145611.1, forward strand.
ATAATGGGGTGGTTTTCTTTTTTGTTGATTTTGTGCTTGCCTGGCGCCAGCAATATGATAGTTTCAAACACCAGCCTCTTTCTACACCCGTATGTTTCTACATCCACATTGCATGGTTTTTGACTGCCTTCAAGAAAGTTTCTAGGACTCCCTACAGCCTACTATCCTAATCCAACGTCATCTTTTCTAATAAAAATTCTTCGAGTACGGTGATGTCAATCTCAATCCTGGGCCCAGTAATTTCAACCACACTGACCAGATTGGTATGGTTCCTGACGGTCATCCTACCGATATCTGTCCTGTCTATGATGTATCGTACGTGTTGAAATGCAACCCATCCTTAGTGGGTTCAAATCCCACCACTGCCCCCATGTGATGTTTCATTTGTTAGTTAGAATGAGGGAGTCCTGAATAATAACTCAACAAACGGTGATTTGCTGTGCCTTAACTCTGTCAGGCTGTAAGGTTTATTCTGATGCGCTAGTGCCTTTTGGTAAGGCATTAATCCTCATTACCAGGTCCCTCAGAGAGGACCTAAAGCCGTCGGTCGTCTGGTTGCTTACTAACAAACATTTATGCTTTCTTAGCAGCCAGGTAAAATAACCACCACCACCACGACCAAATAAGTTATATTGGAAGGCTCTCTAAGCCCTCTTGCATTATAAATATTATAGTCTCAAGTAGATCACGTAAAAAGGAATTTGGTTACACCGACCAAATCCCACCAGTTCCTCTCTGTGATGATGTGTAGGGAGCAATCCTTGATCATGGGGTATCTAGACATGCTGGGGAAGTTGGGAGAGCGTGTTGTGAAAAGAGGACACATTGTGGACAGAGAGCAGGGGGATGTTTCACAAAGATCCTATAAGATGAACTTATCTCTAAGTTGGACTTTACAATTATGGAAAGCTGTTAGCATCTATGTAAATATTTTGTAAAAGTTTTTTTAAAAGGCAGAAAATGTTGATTCAAATCATTCATATTTTCTATTATCATGGGAGATTTCATGTTCTTGATGTGGAATTTAGGAAAAGTCTAAAATACTTGAATTTTCGCTTTTGAATATATTTCATTATAAGACTACAAATGGCTCCCCATAATATTTATGTCCAACTTAGAGTTAAGTTCGACTTAGGATCTTTGTGAAACACCCCCAGGAAGAATGAAACAAAGACAACTTTCTGCTGTTGCCTCTAATCTTTCTTCTTACATGCCTTTTGCTATTAATAGTTATCAAAATAGAGGTATATAATTCACCCCATTCGATGACAGTCAACTCTTTTAACCCTTTTGATCTGCTTTGAATCTTAGATTTAATTTGATGTCCCAGTGCTGGCGTCACATCCCTGAAGATCGACCACCATTCACCACCATCTTAGAAAGCATCAATTACTGCTTACAGGTGAGTGCAGGACTAGACCTGATGATATAGCTCTAGTGATAATAAATATTGCATTTTTTATTTAAAAAAAAGTTATGTTACAAAATTGTTTTTTCAATAAAAATTTAACCTTACTCCATCAAGCCCTTCATAAAGAAAATAAGGCATGTGCAACTTTGTTCAGATAATACTCTACCATGTTGGTTGCCTGACTAGTATCTCACTTGTGGTGGCATCAAAAGGACTTCATAATTAATCACTTTGGCAAAGTTGAAGAACTGAAATGTCTGACTCTTTACACAAATATGTTTAATGGCTCAAATGATCATAAGATGCTACCATGACAAGTATGATTTTTGAATATGTATTGTCTTTGGAAGCCTTTCAAATAGATAAATTGATCATTCACAATAATGACTGGGCAACTAAATTACTTTAGTATGAACTTTTCCACTGTTTGCAGGACCCAGATGTTTTAGAAACACCACTTCCCAAGGTGCTGACTGAACGGAAGAAACAGCTGACAATCATGAGACCTCCAGACCCCAAGAGATCCCCTGTCCTCAGAGTGGAAAGGGTCATCAGGTCATGCGAGCCTTCACCCTTCAGTAGCCAAAGGGTGTCGCCCCTCCATCACACCCCATCCCCAACACACCAGCCCACATGGGTTGGGCAAACGGGGGAAGGGTCATCCCAACAGGGGCTTCATCATCAGGATGAAGGGATTGATAGAACTTACAATGGGAAGAGGTTTCAGGACCATTCACCTCTCAACTCATCTTCGATACTACTCACCAACAAATCGTATGGATTCAGGAGTCTTGCAAGAGACATTACAGGAGATGCTAAAGACAGGACTTGCCATAATGGAGTAACTGAGAATTCATCACAAATGAATAACCTCAGTCCAACCAGGCATGTTAATGAAACAGAACAATCGAGTGAGATGTCGACTCTGCTTCACGTAGGGAGAAGCGGGTCTTCAAGAAGTGACTCTCTAAGCGATATCCCTGCAGGAAGCAATCAGGAACCTGGATGGTATCCTGATCCAACATGTAAACCGAAGAGATCTGCGAGCATGCGCCACGGCGAGGCATCCAGGGAGCACACCAAGTCTCCCTTGACACGAGGCCTCAGCTGGACCCAAAGGCCTCCTCAATCACAAGACAATCAAAACCCGCAAGATACCAATATCCATCGTTCCACAAGTCTTCCTGGTATCCCGGTCATCGTGACCACGCCCAACCCTATGTCGAAGGACAACATCGCATTCAAATTGCAGCTGAAGACCGCCACCAATGGCAGCTTCTCTCGGGCTGGAAGCTTGAAGAAAAAATTGAGCAAAAAGTTGTCGAGGGACTACCGTAATACAGATAGCGAACCGCTGGTAAGTGAAGAGAACATTATCAACAAACAATCGCAGGATACGTTTTTATAGCGCTGGTTAAGAAGCATTCTGTCATTTCTTTTGCTTTTACCTGGAATATCTGATGACTCCAATTCACTCTGGATGATTACAGCATTTGTTATTTGACCTTTCTGCAAAGACAATTTAAATACGGAAATGTTGATATCTGCTATCAAAGTGCTGTAGAAATATATTTGAAATTGTTGATACTCTGTACATGTTGATTAACCATCATATGCTGCATATCTTATTTACTCCTACTTAATATCCTTAAATTAAGCTGATACGTTGAGATGTGCACATTCAATGAACAAAATAATGTATGATTTTAAAGCACAAATTGAAATATATGTATGTTGCAATATTACAAAACACAGAATTATTATTATTCATATTAACTTTTTCTACTGTTTTAATAGATGAATTTTTAATGCTGATACTTGTCTATCTTGGAATATATATGCAATAACAGATAATGATAAATCTTATGTATATGTTGGATTATTTTATATTTATATGTAAATGCTTCAGCCCTGTACGTGATGTTGCATTTGCAAGCTAAGAGGGATATGGCAAATCTTGTGTAGACCAGTTTTAGGGGATCCAGTTTGATGGACTATATAAATCAGGCGATAATACTTAAAATATTATTTTCTTCAATAAAGTCTTTCAATGACCAAATCTTTCAAAACAATTTTTTAGTTTCGATGATCAGAATTTTTTTTGTTAACACTAATTTTCTAGCAACATTTTGTGTGTGCGCGCCTTAATATGATGTCAATAAAAACATTGTATCGTTTGTATATTTTGATGTAACTGATCTCTTTGGAATATAAATCAGAACTATTACCCTGTCAGAAACATTGATCAAATATACCATGCACTGAGAGGCTTCTGTCGAAAATATGGATTCTCCAAGATGACTGCCATATAGTACTACTTTCCAAGGGGGGTCATTTTAATGGTGCCTCAAAAAAAGGGCACAATATATTTGATTTACATTTCTCATCGAAATAAGAAAATAAAAGTGTGAACTTTAAAGAAAGAAATCTTTGTCCAAAGACTCATGGTGTATTGCTGGTTAATAATAATATTAATAATAATAGGATTTATATAACGCCTCTTCTAGAGGATACAAGGCGCTGTATTTTTAGTCTTAAGGACAAATTAAAAATTGTAGAGGTATTTTTTCAGATGTTCTTTTTAAGAAATCAAGCGAAGATTTGAAGGATTTGAAGCCAGCTTTTTTCAGTTATGAGAAAGGAAGGAGCTGATAAAGTTATGTAAGCAGACAGGGGCTTAGCTAAAGGGGGGGGGGGGGGGTGTATCAGGATATTGTCTGTAAAATTGCGCTGCTGTCAGTAAAAAAAGAGAAAAGGGGGAGGGGAAAATGAGAAGAAAAGAAAAGGAGAGAAGGAAAAGAAAGGAAAGAAGAGAAAAGTGAAAGAAAAGATGAAGGAGAGGAAAGAAAAGAAAAGAAAGAAAAGGAGAAAAAAAGAGAAAAAGGAAACAAAAGAAACAGGAGCTGAAAGAGAGGAGAGAGAAAGAAGGGGGTAAGAGTCTGAGAGAAAAGGGGTGGGAGTAAGAGAGAGAGAGGGAGGGGGATGTAGGGTGGAGTCACCATATAGAGGGAGCAAGAAAAATATGCACAGATAATTATGTTGCTGTGTCTGTATTCTTGCTCGATCCTCGTGTACTATATCAATGCAGAAGTTTGAAGTCGGTGAGATGTATTATGTTGGTCGGCCGGCAATTTTATTTTCCCTAAGAACTTTGTGACTTTTTATCAGACAAAGAAACGTTTTTGAAAATTCAGACAATGATTAAAAGTTGGTACAACGAATCGTCTTCTTTCTCTAATAATTTATTGAAACTGAATTCAGACTAGGATAAAGAGTTGAAAACAGTACAACGAATTGTCTTCTTTCTCTAATGATTTAATGAAACGTCAAAGCTTCAACGCGTTGCGCGGGAGGTGGGCGGGGAACTGGGGGAAACCGGAGAGAATTAAAAACTTTCATTTTCAGCAAAAATGATGAACTTACCCCTTGCCATTTTTGCCAAAAGGTGGCGATTTCAAAATTTATCCTAAAATTGTCCTTTCGCCCCATTTTGGAAACAAAAGGGGATCAATATAATTCTGAAGGCAATCTGGGACTTTCATGATGAGGAAACAAAGAAGATTGAAAATTTTCAATTTTGGCAAAAATGGTGAACTAACCACATGCCATTTTTGCAAAAAAATATGAAAACCACCATCCCATTTTATTGAAACGATCCCCATCTCTCTCTCTCTTAATTCATGTTGTACAACTTTTAGAAAAGTGCAGTTGGGTCTAAACACTGAATACACAATGTAAAGAATAAAAAAAGTTAATCCAGTATATACCCACTATGCAGGCGCGGATCCAGGATTTCTTGGGGGGGCCGAAATTTGAAAATATGCGAGCCAAATATTGGTACGTAATGGTGACCAGCAGTGACGTAATGAGCAAAAACGTTAGGGGGGGGGGAACAAAAAATCTGCATCACCAATGCCCAGGAAGCTCAGGGGGTATGGGCTATTAATGGCGGCCAGATGAGCATATTTTGATAATTCATGACACTGGCAGGTGACTAATTGGCGTGGGGTCCTGGGGGTAGAGCCCCCGGAAGCTCAGGGTTTTCAGACGTTTACTTACGGTCAGATGAGCATATTTTGATACCTTATTTGTGACACTGGCAGGACACTAATTGGCGTGAGGTCCAGGGGGCGGAGCAGGGGGGTTGCTATATAAAGGGGGGTGTTAGGCTACTGTCAGTAAAATTACGCTGCCATCGGGAAAAGTGAGAAAAGGGGAGGGAAAAAACGAGAGGGAAAGGGAAAACTGAAAGGAAAGAAAGGGAGAGAAAGGGAAATAAATTAAATTACCGACAGATTAGCATCTAGAGGACTGCTTTAGGGCCATAGATGGGGTCCAGGGGGCAGAGCCACCGGAAGATCAGGTCAATTCAATTATGGTCAAATGAGCATATTTTGATACCTGTTTTGTGCCACTGGCAGGTCACTAATTGGCCTAGGGGCCCGGGGGCAGAGCCCCCTGAATCCGACGGGTTTTAAGCATTATATGACCGACATATCAACATCCAGGGGTCCGCTTTAGGGCGCTAGGTTGGGTCCAGGGGGAGAGCCCCCAGAAGCTAAAGGGTTTAAGGCGTTTAAATACGGTCAGGTGAGCTTTTCTTTTAATACCCTATTTGTGACACCGGTAGGACACCAACTGAAGTGGGGTCTACGGGGCAGAGCCCCCGGAAGCTCAGGGGTTTTTGGCATTCAATCACGGTCAGATTAGCCTATTTTGATACGTCATTATCTTATGAGTACGCCAGTGCCCCCCCACCCCGATCTACACCTTGTTGGCGCAAACAATTTGCAACCCATCTTTCCCTTTCTCTCCTCTTTGCTGGGGGAGGGAGGCAACAGCCTTTCGCCTCCCCCCCCCCCCCTGATACACACGTTGTTGGGCAGATTAATCCCAACTGATCTCCCCTTCATTTCACTCTTTTTTTCTTCCCTTTTAGCTCTCCTCTTTCCCTTTCTTCTCTCTTATTGTTGGTGGGGGAGGGGGAGGCAATGGTCTATTGGCCCCTCCCCCCCCCCCCCGATCCACAACTTGTTGGAGGGAAAATTGCAACTGATGTCCCGCTTTTTTCCAACCCTTTATTTCCCTTTCCTTTTCTATTATTTTTAAGATAAAGGGGGGGGGGGTCAACAGCCTGGGAGGCACCCTTTTCCCCCTCCCATCTCCTTCTTTTTCCCCCTTTTTCTTTACTTCTTCCTCTTTTATTTCTCTTCTCTTTCCCTTTCCCTTCTTTTCCTTCTCTCTCTCTTTTTGCTGGGGGGGGGGGGGCCCGCTTCTCCCCCTGGATCTGAGCCTGGTGGTAGAGATAGGAGGGTGATACAGCTAGGATGGTGGTAGAGCTAGGATGGTAGAAGGGGAGGATAGTGTGAGAGGGAGGATAGTGGTAGAGGGAGGATTTTCATGGTCGTATACGATGTATATTGAGCGGAAGAACAAGATAGGTGGTCTTAGTAGAGGTAGGATGGTAGTAGAGGTAGATTGAAATGATCTGTAGGATGGTGGCCGAGGTAGGATGGTAGAACGGGTGGGTGGTAATAGACGTAGGTAGGGTGGTGGTAGAGGTATGGTGGTAGTAAAGGTAGGATGGAAGAACTAGTAAGGTGGTGTTCGTAGACGTAGGATGGTAGTAGAGGTAGGATGTTCATGATCGTATAGGAGGTAGATGAGTGTGAGACAACTAGGATAGAAGAAGAGGCAAGATGGAAGAACAGAAAGGGTGGTGGTAGAGGTAGGATGGAAGAATGGGTAGGGTGGGGGAAGAGTGGGGGTGGACGTAGGATGGTAGTAGAGGTAAAATAAAAGAACAGGGAGGGTGGGGTAGATGTAGGATGGTAGTAGAGGAAGGATGGTAGTAGAGTAGAATGTAAGAACGGGTAGGGTGGGGTGGGGTGGGGTGGATGTAGGATAGTAGTAGAGGTAAAATAGAAGAACAGGTAGGGTGGTAGTAGACGTAGGGAGGTACAACGTGTAGGGTGGGGGTAGAGTGGGGGGGGGGTGGACGTAGGATGGTTGTAGAGGTAGGCTGGGAAAACAAGTAGACGGTAGACGTAGGATAGGGTAGACGTAGGATGGGGTAGATGTAGGATAGTAGTAGAGGTAAGATGGTAGAGTGGGTTAGGTAGGGGTAGCTGTAGGATGGTAGTATATAGAGGTAAAATGGAAGAACAGGTAGGGTGGTGGTGGGGTGGATGTAGGATGGTAGTAGAGGTAGGATGGTAGTAGAGGTAGGATGGTAGTAGAGGTAGAATGGAAGAAGGGGTAGGGGTGGGGGTAGAGTGGGGGTGGACGTAGGATGGTAGTAGAGGTAGGATTGTAGTAGAGGTAAAATGGAAGAACAGGTAGGGTGGGGGTGGGGTGGATGTATGATAGTAGTAGAGGTAGGATGGTAGTAGAGGTAAAATGGAAGAACAGGTAGGGTGGGGGTTGGGTGGATGTAGGATGGTAGTAGAGGTAGGATGGTAGTAGAGGTAGGATGGTAGTAGAGGTAGGATGGAAGAACGGGTAGGGTGGGGGAAGAGTGGGGGTGGACGTAGGATGGTAGTAGAGATAAAATGAAAGAACAGGGAGGGTGGGGTAGATGTAGGATGGTAGTAGAGGAAGGATGGTAGTAGAGGTAAAATGGAAGAACATGTAGGGTGGGGGTGGGGTGGATGTAGGATGGTAGCAGAGTTAGGATGGTAGTAGAGTTAGGATGGTAGTAGAGGTAGGATGGTAGTAGAGGTAGGATGGTAGTAGAGGTAGGATGGTAGTAGAGGTAGAATGGAAGAAGGGGTAGGGTGGGGGTAGAGTGGGGGTGGACGTAGGATGGTAGTAGAGGTAGGATTGTAGTAGAGGTAAAATGGAAGAACAGGTAGGGTGGGGGTTGGGTGGACGTAGGATGGTAGTAGAAGTAGGATGGTAGTAGAGGTAAAATGGAAGAACAGGTAGGGTGGGGGTGGGGTGGATGTATGAATCTAGTAGAGGTAGTAGAGGTAGAATGGAAGAACAGGTAGGGTGGTAGTAGAGGTAGGATGGAAGAATGGGTAGGGTGGGGGTAGAGTGGGGGTGGACGTAGGATGGTAGTAGAGGTAGAATGGAAGAACAGGTAGGGTGGTAGTAGATGTAGGATGGAAGAATGGGTAGAGTGGGGATGGGGTGGATGTAGGATGGTAGTAGAGGTAGGATGGTAGTAGAGGTAGAATGGAAGAACAGGTAGGGTGATAGTAGAGGTAGAATGGAAGAAGGGGTAGGGTGGGGGTAGAATGGGGGTGGACGTAGGATGGTAGTAGAGGTAGGATTGTAGTAGAGGTAGAATGGAAGAAGGGGTAGGGTGGGGGTAGAGTGGGGGTGGACGTAGGATGGTAGTAGAGGTAGGATTGTAGAAGAGGTAAAATGGAAGAACATGTAGGGTGGGGGTGGGGTGGATGTAGGATGGTAGCAGAGTTAGGATGGTAGTAGAGTTAGGATGGTAGTAGAGGTAGGATGGTAGTAGAGGTAGGATGGTAGTAGAGGTAGGATGGTAGTAGAGGTAGAATGGAAGAAGGGGTAGGGTGGGGGTAGAGTGGGGGTGGACGTAGGATGGTAGTAGAGGTAGGATTGTAGTAGAGGTAAAATGGAAGAACAGGTAGGGTGGGGGTTGGGTGGACGTAGGATGGTAGTAGAAGTAGGATGGTAGTAGAGGTAAAATGGAAGAACAGGTAGGGTGGGGGTGGGGTGGATGTATGAATCTAGTAGAGGTAGTAGAGGTAGAATGGAAGAACAGGTAGGGTGGTAGTAGAGGTAGGATGGAAGAATGGGTAGGGTGGGGGTAGAGTGGGGGTGGACGTAGGATGGTAGTAGAGGTAGAATGGAAGAACAGGTAGGGTGGTAGTAGATGTAGGATGGAAGAATGGGTAGAGTGGGGATGGGGTGGATGTAGGATGGTAGTAGAGGTAGGATGGTAGTAGAGGTAGAATGGAAGAACAGGTAGGGTGATAGTAGAGGTAGAATGGAAGAAGGGGTAGGGTGGGGGTAGAGTGGGGGTGGACGTAGGATGGTAGTAGAGGTAGGATTGTAGTAGAGGTAGAATGGAAGAAGGGGTAGGGTGGGGGTAGAGTGGGGGTGGACGTAGGATGGTAGTAGAGGTAGGATTGTAGAAGAGGTAAAATGGAAGAACAGGTAGGGTGGGGGTTGGGTAGATGTAGGATGGTAGTAGAGGTAGGATGGTAGTAGAGGTAAAATGAAAGAACAGGTAGGGTGGGGTGGGGTGGATGTACGAATCCAGTAGAGGTAGTAGAGATAGAATGGAAGGGTGGTAGTAGAGGTAGGATGGAAGAATGGGTAGGGTGGGGGTAGAGTGGGGGTGGACGTAGGATGATAGTAGAGGTAAAATGGAAGAACAGGTAGGGTGGGGGTAGGGTGGGGGTAGAGTGGGGGGGGGGGTGGACGTAGGATGGTAGTAGAGGTAGAATGGAAGAACAGGTAGGGTGGTAGTAGAGGTAGGCTGGGAAAACAAGTAGAGGGTAGACGTAGGATAGGGTAGACATAGGATGGGGTAGATGTAGGATAGTAGTACGGGTAAGATGGTAGAGTGGGTAAGGTAAGGGTAGCTGTAGGATGGTAGTAGAGGTAAAATGGAAGAACAGGTAGGGTGGGGGTGGGGTGGATGTAGGATGGTAGTAGAGGTAGGATGATAATAGAGGGATCATGGTAGAATGGGAAGGGTGAGGGTGGACGTAGGATGGAAGAATGGGTAGGGTGGGGTGGGGTGGATGTAGGATGGTAGTAGAGGTAGGATGGTAGTAGAGGTAGAATGAAAGAACAGGTAGGGTGGTAGTAGAGGTAGGATGGAAGAATGGGTAGGGTGGGGGTAGAGTGGGGGTGGACGTAGGATGGTAGTAGAGGTAAAATGGAAGAACAGGTAGGGTGGGGGTGGGGTGTATGTAGAATAGTAGTAGAGGTAGAATGGAAGAACAGAAAGGGTGGTAGTAGACGTAGGGAGGTAGAACGGGTAGGGTGGGGTAGAGTGGGGGGGGGGGGGGGTGGGCATAGGATGGTAGTAGAGGTAGGATGGAAGAAGGGGTAAGGTGGGGGTAGAGTGGGGGTGGACGTAGGATGGTAGTAGAGGTAGGATTGTAGTAGAGGTAAAATGGAAGAACAGGTAGGGTGGGGGTGGGGTGGATGTAGGATAGTAGTAGAGGTAGGATGAAAGAACAGGTAGGGTGGTAGTAGATGTAGGATGGAAGATTGGGTAGAGTGGGGGTGGGGTGGATGTAGGATGGTAGTAGAGGTAGAATGGAAGAACAGAAAGGGTGGTAGTAGACGTAGGGAGGTAGAACGGGTAGGGTGGGGTAGAGTGGGGGGGGGGTGGACGTAGGATGGTAGTAGAGGTAGGATGGAAGAAGGGGTAAGGTGGGGGTGGACGTAGGATGGTAAGTAGAGGTAGGATTGTAGTAGAGGTAAAATGGAAGAACAGGTAGGGTGGGGGTGGGGTGGATGTAGGATAGTAGTAGAGGTAGGATGGTAGTAGAGGTAGGATGGAAGAATGGGTAGGGTGGGGGTAAAGTGGGGGTGGATGTAGGATAGTAGTAGAGGTAGAATGAAAGAACAGAAAGGGTTGTAGTAGACGTAGGGAGGTAGAACGGGTAGGGTGGGGGTAGAAAGGGGGGGGGGGTGGACGTAGGATGGTAGTAGAGGTAGAATGGAAGAACAGGTAGGGTGGTAGTAGAGGTAGAATGGAAGAAGGGGTAGGGTGGGGGTGGGGTGGATGTAGGATGGTAGTAGAGGTAGGATGGTAGTAGAGGTAGAATGGAAGAAGGGGTAGGGTGGGGGTAGAGTGGGGGTGGAGGATGGTAGTAGAGGTAGGATGGTAGTAGAGGTAGAATGGAAGAAGGGGTAGAATGGAAGAAGGGGTAGGGTGGGGTCGGGGTGGATGTAGGATGGTAGTAGAGGTAGGATGGTGGTAGAGGTAGAATGTAAGAAGGGGTAGGGTGGGGGTAGAGTGGGGGTAGAGTGGGGGTGGACGTAGGATGGTAGTAGAGGTAGGATTGTAGTAGAGGTAAAATGGAAGAACAGGTAGGGTGGGGGTTGGGTGGACGTAGGATGATAGTAGAGGTAGGATGGTAGTAGAGGTTAAATGGAAGAACAGGTAGGGTGGGGGTGGGGTGGATGTACGAATCTAGTAGAGGTAGTAGAGGTAGTAGAGGTAGAATGGAAGAACAGGTAGGGTGGTAGTAGAGGTAGAATGGAAGAAGGGGTAGGGAGGGGATAGAGTGGGGGTGGACATAGGATGGTAGTAGAGGTAGGATGGTAGTAGAGGTAAAATGGAAGAACAGGTAGGGTGGGGTGGGGTGGATGTAGGATAATAGTAGAGGTAGGATGGTAGTAGAGGTAGAATGGAAGAAGGGGTAGGGTGGGGGTAGAGTGGGGGTGGACGTAGGATGGTAGTAGAGGTAGGATTTGAGTAGAGGTAAAATGGAAGAACAGGTAGGGTGGGGGTTGGGTGGATGTAGGATGGTAGTAGAGGTAGGATGGTAGTAGAGGTAGGATGGAAGAATGGGTAGGGTGGGGGTAGAGTGGGGGTGGACGTAGGATGGTAGTAGAGGTAAAATGGAAGAACAGGTAGGGTGGGGGTAGGGTGGGGGTAGGGTGGGGGTGGACGTAGGATGGTAGTAGAGGTAGAATGGAAGAACAGGTAGGGTGGTATTAGAGGTAGGCTGGGAAAACAAGTAGAGGGTAGACGTAGTAGAGGGTAGACGTAGGATTGGGTAGACGTAGGATGGAAGAACAGGTAGGGGGTAGGCGTAGGATGGGGGTAGAACAAGGGTGGTAGTAGGCGTAGGGTGGTAGTAGACGTAGGATGGTAATAGACATAATAGATGGTAGTAGAGGTAGGATAGAAGTATGGATAATGTTGGGGTTGATGAAGGATGGTAGTAGAAATAGGATTGAAGTACAGGTAGGGTGGTAGTAGACGAAGGATGGTAAATGAGTTAGGATGGAAGAATGGGTAGGGTGGTAGTAGGCGTAGGATGGTAGTAGAGGAAGGATTGAAGAATGGGTAGGGTGGGGTAGACGTAGGGTTGGGGTAGGGTGGGGTTGGGGTAGGGTGGGGTAGACGTAGGATTGGGGTAGACGTAGGATGGAAGTCTGACTGTAGTGGGAAAATGGTATGAGATGTAGGAAGGTAGCAGAAGAAGGACTTACGCATACACAAACACATACACGCACTCATTATAAATATCTTTTAAATGTTTGAAAAGCTCATTTCATTGAAGAAAAACACATGACAGTAGAAAGTGTATCAGAATTTCATTTTATCTTTCAACAGTACGTTATGTATTATATCACAAAGTGTATAATAATTCCAAAGAATTATTTATTTATTTATTTATTTATTCATTCATTTATTTATTTATTTCTAATCTTTTGACAGGATAGCCCATTCACCAATAAGTAGTGGTCTTCCATGGGGCCCTGAATAAACATGAACATATTTACATCGTTTATAACGTTTATACAGAACAGTTAAAAAATAATACTCGTTTGCAAAATAAACATATATCATTAACATTATCTTTATTTGTGAAATACATTTATATTTTTTGGTCTCATAAAATCAGTAATTCAATCATTAGAGTTATACAAATTTTTACACTATTGCAATATGTCAAAATATTCTAATAATTATGCATATATTACATTTGAATTTTCTGGATTTTCAATGACATTGACATTGACATTGTTCACAAACAAATAGAGTCAGTAAATAGTATAAATATGCTTCAATAAATCAGTTATGAGTATTGTATTGAAACACAAACAATGATATTACCCAGGGACGTCAATCCTAAGGGTTGCAACTAACTTTAGAAGTAGCTGTCTATAGATCATAATAATGCAATGTGTTCCCCTAAAATGGATTGGCGCCCCTACCCACATCATAATAATAGTCGTTTGCAAAATAAACATATATCATTAACATTATCTTTATTTGTGAAATACATTTATATTTTTTGGTCTCATAAAATCAGTAATTCAATCATAAGAGTTATACAAATTTTTACACTATTGCAATATTACAAAATTGTCAAAATATTCTACTAATTATGCATATATTACATTTGCATTTTCTGGATTTTCAATGACATTGACATTGACATTGTTCACAAACAAATAGAGTCAGTAAATAGTATAAATATGCTTCAATAAATCAGTTATGAGTATTGTATTGAAACACAAACAATGATATTACCCAGGGACGTCAATCCTAAGGGTTGCAACTAACTTTAGAAGTAGCTGTCTATAGAACATAATAATGCAATGTTTTCCCCAATAATGGATTGGCGCCCCTACCCACATCATAATAATACTCGTTTGCAAAATAAACATATATCATTAACATTATCTTTATTTGTGAAATACATTTATATTTTTTGGTCTCATAAAATCAGTAATTCAATCATAAGAGTTATACAAATTTTTACACTATTGCAATATTACAAAATTGTCAAAATATTCTACTAATTATGCATATATTACATTTGCATTTTCTGGATTTTCAATGACATTGACATTGACATTGTTCACAAACAAATAGAGTCAGTAAATAGTATAAATATGCTTCAATAAATCAGTTATGAGTATTGTATTGAAACACAAACAATGATATTACCCAGGGACGTCAATCCTAAGGGTTGCAACTAACTTTAGAAGTAGCTGTCTATAGAACATAATAATGCAATGTTTTCCCCAATAATGGATTGGCGCCCCTACCCACATCATAATAATACTCGTTTGCAAAATAAACATATATCATTAACATTATCTTTATTTGTGAAATACATTTATATTTTTTGGTCTCATAAAATCAGTAATTCAATCATAAGAGTTATACAAATTTTTACACTATTGCAATATGTCAAAATATTCTTCTAATTATGCATATATTACATTTGCATTTTCTGGATTTTCAATGACATTGACATTGACATTGTTCACAAACAAATAGAGTCAGTAAATAGTATAAATATGCTTCAATAAATCAGTTATGAGTATTGTATTGAAACACAAACAATGATATTACCCAGGGACGTCAATCCTAAGGGATTGCAACTTACTTTAGAAGTAGCTGTCTATAGAACATAATAATGCAATGTTTTCCCCAATAATGGATTGGCGCCCCTACCCACATCGATGTGACTGGAGATGTCATGAAGACATTTCTTGAATGTCTCCTCTTGCCATCAAACCTGTCATGTGGGTCCTACATAGCACAGGACGTGCAGTTACCATGGTTACAGGTGGCAAGTAGATTTACCTTGATCACGCAATAGTACAGATATTGGATGAATGTTGGACAAATGAACTTCATTATGTCCAATGGAAATAATCATCCTAGTACCAATTGGAAATTATCCTTGTGGAACTCAAAATCTAATTCTTGTATCGTCAACCAACTTTGATAGGATGAGGATTTAACTATTGATGAAATTAGAAGGGGGTATGTGATGGGGGAAATTCCTCATGTGATTCTTTGCCCCTCCCATATGAGTCGAACGTGGTATATTTGGGATGAGGTACTTTATTGCCCCTCCCCTATAGTATAATAATGGGAGGAGCCCGTCAATGTAGGAGCACTGCTTATATATGCCACTAGCTAGGCTCCTCCCTGTCACCGTATATATGCATTGGTATGCAGGGGAGGGACCCATTTGAAGATGGTATTCTGAGTTTCCCCTCCCCTTCTAGCTTACAACAGGCAATGAGAGGAGCAATTGATTGAAGCTCCTCCCTATCTGTATATGGTATGCAGGGGAGGGACCCATTTGAAGATGATGTTCTGCATTTCCCCTCCCCTTCTGGCTTACAACAGATAATGAGAGGAGCAATTGATTGAAGCTCCTCCCTATCTGTTGTGTTTAAGGATCAGGGAGGGGTACATTCTGACCGGCACATTTTGTGTTTTTTTATCATCCATTGGCCCAGGCTTGGGGTATTCCCTACCACTGTCCTGTAATTCCTGTTGTTTAGCTCAACTAGGAGGGGCTCCATCCTCCCATCCTCACCCCCTTCAAAAAAATATTTGTTATGACCAGACGCCCCAGCCCTCTAAGGGCAAAGGCATTATAGAGTTCCAAAAGAGAATCTCAGTAAAGCTTACTTGCCACCTGTAGTAAAAAAAAAAAGATAAAAAAAGGGTGCAGGTATTTCAATGCTAAACCATCCACTGTATGAAAACGATAAGGATATATGTCTATCCTAAAACCATACAAAAATACCAGTTCAGGGAAAAGGTGCAGAAGAACAGGCTACATACTTGCCTGGCTACACCAAACTGGTATATACTACAAAATGTACGTATCTTCATCGTTATGTAAAAAGCAGCAGTTTAAATGTCAAGTAAAGAGAGAGAGAGGGTATGCACTGACGTGACACAAACATATAAGACAATGGGAGGAAACATACTATGAATTCCTCCTATTTCCCTCTCTCACATATTCTGCTAACATCTTATAATCAAACCTTGAACATAAAGGTATGTTGTTCTAGTGGAACATTGATTATCAATACAACAAACAATGTTGTATGGTAGGAAACTGTCTACCAATAAAGCTATACACTCTCCTATAAATATACAGTGGATGGCACTATACCAGTCAAACATTCTTTTAACCGTGTAACCATGTTTCCCATATAGAGACATCACAGATGTATAAGCACTATAGTATCCTACAATCCAATGACCACCATTTTACGAGGCCATTTGAACATCTAAATAGTGTAAACATTTGTTTTCAGAAGGGAAAAACAAAGTCAAATTTATTTTCAAACATGGCTTTAACATGAACAGGCACCTTGCCTAAGCTAGTACACATACAAGGGACATATCCCTGTATAAACAACAAGATGAAGCAGATAATACTGCTTAGTGGGAACATACACTTGTATGGCATGGTTAAAAGAATGAATGCAATTTGTGGTATAGCTACACTTGTGACAGTTCCTAACTCACCAGAGGTTCCTAACTCACCAGAGGTACACACGTATGCATCCATGAATATGGTACATACATGTACACCATACCAAGCTAACAAGGAAGCTTATGCCAGGCTTCAGGAGGACTACAGCCTCCACCCTCATCAAAATGAGAGCTCCTGGATATGTTAACAGGAGATTATGGGGGTTCTAAAATCAAATTATATTAGAGTATGGCCGTTACTAACAAATATATACCAGTAATTATATGTGATATAAGAATTTCAAACATACTATGGCAAATTAGAAGTGTTTTTAACACAGTATCAGGTATTGCAATCATCCCTTCAATAACATAAACGCATGAATATACAAACAGCAAACTTGTGTTGCATTTAAATCATTTCACAATCAACAATTAGCAACGATAAATCTCTTTTTCACAATAAATGAATCCATCTTTTTTTAAATATCAAATCTATGTTATGATAAAAAGTAAAGCATGATAACTAGTATGATAACCAGTGCAGAACAGAATGTTTGATAACAACTACAATAAGATAACAAAGTATATAGTGCTCTAACTTGGTTCATAATATAAATTATCAAAATATCAATATTAATATTGATACAAAAGCAAACTTGTACAACATTTTGTGTACAGGCAAAAAAAAAAAGGTCTCACATAAATACTTGGAATGTATGATTTACAATTACCAATTGATAATTAAAAAAACAATCATGTTATATTTCTATATTTCTGAATTGTAACAGGGTATGAACATTTCCCACTTGCAAAGTACAAATAAACTTTAGATGCCAGGAATATGTTGACTCTTAATTTTTTCTCATGCTCTCACAATACTAGGAATTAAAGCATGGCACAATGATGCACAACTTTATTAACACTTTCACGTCTGGAAATGAAAACAAAGTTGCTGGTGCAAAAAGAGTTTACTCACCCACGTCTGGGTTAATAAACCCTATTGCATATTCAGGATAAGTTGACATATGCACGTCTGCATGTGCAAACTTTACCTGCTGAACCAGAGGAATATTAAGAGCCATTTTGAAATTGCTTTTTGTGTGCAATTTAACAAACGGATCTTTATCATGTATAATTCCATATATTGTTGTGCAGAGACTGATAAGCAACACGTGACTGAGACTAAATTCAATCTTCAGTCCCGAGATGAATTTGGTTTTTGTTTTTCTCTAAATTCCTCCATCTGGAATTTTCTGCTTAAACAATGCAAGTGGGATGCCTAACAAAATTTTTTTTTTTAATCTTCAAAAGATCAAACTTTAGATGCAAGACAAAAAAGACAATTCGGATAATAAACAAATTTGAACATTAATAAGGAAAATTATACATTTTCATGTACTTTGCATAGTCTAAAATAGTAATAAATACTGCTAAAATAGTAATAAATACTGGTGAATAATATAATGGCACTGATACTAATTACCATACATTAAAAATATTACACAAAAGAACTTGAAGAATAAATGGGAAACTTAAGCCAGTTTGACTTTTCGATTACCTTAAATTATCAAGGTGATCATGAACCAAATATTGCCCATACAAAACAATCTAGTTTAAATCATTTAAATCTGAAACCTATATTTATTTACACTAATTCATTAATTAATTTTTTCAAAACAGTTTATTAAACAATCAATGTCACAACCATGTGGCTGAATTGCACAATCAAAGTCGGAGCTAGAGATTATCTTAAGATGTTGTGACTATGGCAGGAGTTGTCCTCTAATGTCATTAATAATGAAGGTGCATTGTAGACAAAATGGTACTTCTTTCAATAGGAATGTGCACGTTGCTCTATTTGATTACTAATTTATAGTCTTTTTGTTTGTAGATTGATTTGTCCGTTTATCATTAATTTCTTGAAGGCAATAATATATAAGATACATTTGGATGTATGTCATTGTAAAGGTTATACTGCATCAAAAGGTGTCCAGATATATTGAATCAAGTATCTACGAGCAATAAATACGTCCCAATATAAAAAAAAATGTTTTAAAGGAATAAAAAATGTACAAACATTCTCTAAGCAACTCTGAATTTGATAACTTATAGTTACAAAGAAATAGAAGAACAAAATCTTGGCATAATTGTGATGAAATCTTTAGGAAATTATTAAAATATAATATCTAGATTTAACAGTCATAGATTACAAAGAGTAAGAGGGGGGAAAGGAGGAGGGGCTATTACTTAATCTGAAACCTATAATAGCAGTATATAAAGTGTATTATTTATAATAAGTGTAATCATAGTGTAATGGAAAGAGAGAGAGAGAGAGAGAGGAGGAGTGGCATCTCTTGATTTGAATATGATGTGTAATAAACATGAAAATCTTACATTCAAAAGTCTCAACTACATAATATAATATATTTGATTTGATTTGATTTGTTGATCTGTGCGCCAAGAGTGCTATTATGTTGGCAGAGTTGTGCGCAATATAAATGTAGAATTATTATTATTACATGTATAAACAAAAATAGAAAGATGGTTGTTCCTTTCAATATGTTTCAGTGTTCAGAAAAGAAAAGAGCAGGTTAATAAGACAAAAATTGTACAACTAATAGAACATGAGAATAGAGCTAGCTGTGAATCTGCTGGAATGTACTATTAACGAAAAATATTCATATGAGTAAATCAAGATTCAAAATCATGAAGACTAATGTAATATAATTAATACATTAGACGTTTTCTTATGTCTACTTTATTAATGTCTTAAATGGATAATGGGAATCATGGGTGTCGATCCTTACGTAATACCTATTGTTCAGGGGGGATGAATGAATAGATCATCCCCCCTGAACAATTGGTATCATTTACAGATCGACACCCATGATGGGAATAATTTTTGAAAATAAATCGGACATGGAATATCCACAAAAGTAAAGCAATTTCAGAACTAAGAACTACACAAGATAATAGAGGGAGATAAGGGGAATACACTGTACCTCCTGAAATGAATCTAATAAACAACATTTTAAACTAGCAAATCTCTACATTTAACAAAATATAGAGTGACAAACAGAAAACAAGTATAATTCATCTTAATTCTGATTAACAGTATTCAAAAAAGCAAAATCAAGAAATATGAAAAATAATCATTTACAGGAAGAAAGAGAGAGAGAGAAAAAAAAAAGAGAAAAAAAAGAGAGAGAGAGAGAGAGGAAGAAAGAGAGAGAGAGAGAGAGAAGAGAGAGAGGAAGAGAGAGAGAGAAGAGAGAGAGATAAGGGAGCGGGTAGTGAGCACTTTTTTCCTTTTCTTTTTACTCAACACTCAATGTTCAGCATTATATGCAGACCCTTTTCAGTTTTGTAATGAAGATGAGTAATGAACAGGCGGCCTCCAACATTCCTTGGTGAAAAGTATAAAGTCATAATCATTAAACAATAATAGGAGAAGATAACAAAATTCGAGTGAGAAATCCTGCACGCTATTAAAAGATAACTTCCATAGTTCCATTTCATAGTTTAAGGTTTGAAAGATGAAACTCAATATTGTGTGAAAGTTATAACAGAAAGGATAATCTTTATCTTATATTTGTTATTTATTTTATGATTTATTTATATTCCACTTGGGCGAGTTGTAATTTTGCAATCACTTCCGTGAGCACTCTGAGGCGATTGTGTAGCTCACGGGAGCGAATCGCCCATCGCCCCCGTGTATTTTGAGCACTGTTCGTAAATGATAATCATGTTCATTTTTTTCTTCTATTCACTCCATGAATTGTTGCTATTCACTCCATGAATTGCTATTCGCTCCATGAATTGTTGCTATTCACTCCATTAATTTCTGCTATACAACTCATTAGTTGTTGCTATTCACTCCTTAATTGTTGCTATTCAACCCATTTTGGGGTACATTATTCAAACAAGCACAACTAGGCTTGATAAGTTATAAAATTATAGAGACTAAACTAGTTAAATAAAAAATGATTTTATTATTTACTATTTAAATTGAATATACCTCACTTAAGAAATCCAGCCATCTGATTGGTTGAAATTGCAGTCGTGATTTTAGCCATTCCCGTAAAGAAACGAAAAATGTCAAACCTATGTAAGAGTAAAATCCTGGCAAAAATCCAGTTACCGGGAAAATAATAAAATCTTGCTGAAATGCCCATTGGTTGAAGTGTTAACATGTTCTTTGAGCGAGCGCGGATACCATACTTTGTGTGTGTGCGAATTGGTCGCTTAATTTTTAGATTTTTTAATAAGGCGACCGGCGGTCTCGATCGTACTACTAAATCTGGCCTAGATTCTACTTATAGTTTCCAAACAAGGCAAAAATGGCTGAAGAAACTCTTCCTAGATTTCAACTTCTTGATGATGATCAATTGCAAGACTTGATTAATTCTGCTGACAGCAAGAACACCAAAAATTCAGTGAAATTCCCCATAAATATTTTCGAAGATTAGGTCTAGATCTAGACCTGCAAGTTATCATCACAGACCTTGATAGCATAAACAAACTTCCAAATTTGGAGCTGGACAATGTAGGCCTAGGCCTACTCCAAAAGTTTTAAGCTGGTGCTATAGACGGAAGAACGGTTCTTTATACATGAAGAAGTCAATGTTAACTATTAGATTCCGACTTAAGCGTCATTTCCTCAATTCTAACAATGTCAACATGATTAAGCATGAAGATTTTTTAAATTCGACAAGAGTTTTGCAGCAATGCTTAAACACAAAGGATAGAGAGTTGTGACTCACAAACCAGCTATTTCAGCAAAATCCAAGGTTCGCTTGATTTGGATGATCCTGTAGGTCTTCAGGACAAGGTATTTATTTATTTTATCTTTATGACACTCGACAGCTTTGAAATTTGTGAGGAATTAGGGGGAAAATGCTACATCTATACTAGTCCAACTCTCATGCAAATTTCCTCTCTTAAAGCAGTCCCAGATACAACCAGGGACATGTTGCCAACAAGTAAATAATAAAATCAGTTCTGATTTAACTAATTTACCACAATAAAACATATGTATCTACCTATTATTGCTTAGACCAACACAGATGAAAGCAGGGGGCATGTCCCAAACAAAAGTTTGCGGGGGACCAGGCAAAATGCCGCCCTCAAAGACGCTGTAGCAACACACTCCTCACTCGCAGGAATGTAAAGATAACATGAAACAAAAGTTGTTAGGTGAAAGCCAGAAGGCAGCCTTCATAATGACATGAAGCGCTTCCCCATGGAAAAGAGCCCGGGAGGTACCAACACCCCTGGTATCATGTGCACGAGGACGCACACCCTCCGAGAGAGCCTCGGGACCCGCCCTTTGAACCGCCTCAACAAACTATCAAGAGATAGATTCCTTTGAGGCAGGTGAGACGGGCTCCCGCGTGATAAGAAACAGCTGAACGTTGTCAAGGAAAAACCAAAACCCCAGAGGGGAAAGGAGAAACCGATCCACCTACTGACACCTCTCACAGAGGAGTAGTAAGGGTAGTGGACAGTGGGAGTCTAGCCACCAACGGGCAAAGACCCCGAAAAAGGCCAACAACAGCACAGAGCTTCTCAGAAGCCGAGCTTAGCAAGACGGGTCCCGAAACAAAAAGGGAACCGGAACACCAGAAAAGTGCAACTGAGTCCAGTCAAGACACCCCTAGGGCAGGGGCACAGCCCCCACCAGACCCCTGGGTGCCTGATGGACTTCACAGTCGAAGTCACAATCGGAGACTCGACATCTTAAAGCAAACGCTTCCTACCTTACGCCGAAAGGTCGGGTGACGAAGCCTGCTCAAAGGCCTTACTAAAGCTGGTAGGTTTAGCTACAGGCCCAGCGTGGTCGTTACGACCACGCTACACCGCACGTACCTTAAGCTGAAAAGCTTGGTGCTAGAAGCCACTGTGTGACCGGGGGCAACTCATCTGAGAACCCGAGGCATATCCAAAGAAAACCGACAGACTGGGGGCACGAACCCCCAAAGATGGGGTAAGGGGCCGATAATAGCTGCCCCTGGAGGAGCATTAATAGCAGCAGGAGCTGGAGGCTTAAACCCAAACAAGGGAGGACGGCACATGGTGGCAAGCCAACAACAGCACCAGGCAATCCGGGCCTAAAAGGTCTAACAGATGCCGGAGAAGCAACACCCGTGAAGCAACATTCGAGAATCAAGAATCGAACCCGAACCTGAGTCAGGTGTGACCGGAGCCGGCTCAAATGCCGGCTGAAGCACGGTCAAGGATAGGAGCAAACCTCCGTCTGAAACCGTGGTGCCCTTCTACTGACAACTTCAGTAGCCCAAACATTAACTCCAATAAACATGGTGACAACTTTGACGCCAGAGAACTCAGAGAATACATCTGAAACCGAGTATGGTCTGAACGGGTCCGGTTCAAAGCCAGCCGGGGTACAGGCAGAGATAGGCGCCAAGCCACCGCCCAAACGATGTGATGAATTTGACGCCAAACTTTGGCGTCTGCCAATACAACTGATAACCCCAGTTGACCGAGCGAAAAAACTATCAAACCCCAAAACAAAGCTTGGGTGGCTTGGGTGGATGAGCTTTTCCGCTTCTTACGCCTAGATACGGGGGACGAAACGAGCTTCACGGCCGTACTAGAGCTTAAACTTTAGCTTTACGGGCGGTGTGAACAGGGCCTCAAGCTCTTCCGCTTCTCATCCGTAAAGACAACGAGCTACACGGCCTCACTAGAGCCTAAGCTTAGCCTTCTGGCCGTGTGACTGGGGCCTGCTCGTTTCATTGCTTCGTGAGAAGCCTCACTCAGCGAGCTTGTGACCTTTGCGTTCCACTTATGTGATTTCAGGCACCTCAAATGTGGAAGCAGGAATACTGCCGAAATGAATCGGGTGCGTAAACCAGGTCAACCTTCGTGCTTGAGTGCATGGCTTGTGCTTTGCATGACTGCTGTATCGCAACAGAGCGAGGGGCCATGAAGCCCAGGGCCTCTAAAAGACTGACTAACCCCCGTGCCGTGGGGGAAAGCCTCTTATTAGAAGTTTCTATATTCGGTGTAATTGGATCTCTAGATCACAGCGTACTGGCGCCAGGGCGCAGCCTGCAGGCTGGCCCGGACGCAGTACTGCTGGCAACTTACTACAGGGCAAAGCTCCAGTCACACCAGCCCAAAAATACCTGGTGTGGGGAGCAACCTGTCTCGAGCCTGTACTTGAGATGCCCTTACCAACCCCCCCTGCCGACCTAAACTCACTTGCTAGTGAGGCGGTAACGACAGCCGTAACTGGGGGGAGGAAATCGAATCCAGATCCAGAATTCTTGCTCATCGTTAACCTGTCGATCGATGAGACAAAACAAGCTTTGTCTCCTGTATTTAGGGGTAAGAAGCAAAAGAGCTCGTCCACCGAGCCTCGGCTGGGTCTGGAGATAAAACGTGACGTGACATCAGGCGCGAAGATGACCCGGGTTTCACAAAGACGTTCGGGAGTGACCTTGGTTTCTCAAGTGATGTGGTTCCATTCAACGCCGTGGAGCACCAAGGCTCCGCGCTCGCTAAGTCTTTCTGTGAAGTGGTGAGGCGGTACTGCCCCGGTCCCACCAGCCATGAGGCTGAGGAGGCGAAGTGGTAATCTGACGGCCAGGGTTTGGCGTCAAACGTTTCTGTCAGCAGTTTCTGTATCCGCTCAGGCGGCTATGTTTTGGGGTTTGATAATTTTTTAGCTCGGTCAACTGGGGTTACCAGTGGTATCGGTAGACGCCAAAGTTTGGCATCAAATTTATTACCCCTTTTGGACGATGGCTTTGTGCCTATCTCTGCCTGTGCCCCGGCTGGCTTTGAACCGGACCTGTTCACACCGTACTCGGTTTCAGATGTATTCTCTGAGTTCGTTGGCGTCAAAGTTGTCACCATGTTTATTGGAGTTAAAAGTTTGGGCTACTGAAGTTGTCAGTAGACGGGCGCCATGGTTTCAGGCGGAGGTTTGCTCCTATCCTTGCCCGTGCTTCAGCCGGCATTTCAGCCGGTCCCGGTCACACCTGATCAGGTTCGGGTTCAATTTTTGATTCTCGGGTGTTGCTTCTCTGGCATCTGTTAGACCTTTCAGGCCCAGATTGCCTGGTGCTGCTGTTGGCTTGCCCACCATGTGCCATCGGCCCTTGTTTGGGGTTAAGCCTCCAGCTCCTGCTCAGACTATTAGGCTATTAATATTATTATTATTATTATTATTATTATATTTATTATTATCATTATTATTATTATTATCATTATTATTATCATTATCATTATCATTATTATTATTATTATTATTATTATTATTATTTTTATTACTATTATTACTATTATTACTATTATTATTATTATTATTATTATTATTGGTGCTCCTCCAGGGGCAGCTACTATCGGCACCTTACCCCATCTTTGGGGGTGCGTGCCCCCAGTCCGTCGGCTTGAGTGGGACTCTGTCTCGCGGTTTTCTTCAGATATGCCTCCGGTTCTTAGTTGAGTTTCCCCCAGTGACAGAGAGCCCCCGGTCACACGGTGGCTTCTAGCATCAAGCTTTTCAGCCTAAGGTGCGATGTAGCGTGGTTGTAATGACCACGCTGGGCCTGTAGCTAAACCTACCAGCTTTAGTAAGGCCTTTGAGCAGGCTTTGCACCAGACGTTTCGGCGTAAGGTAGGAAGCGTTTGCTTTTGGATGTCGAGTCTCCGATTGTGACTTTGACTGTGAAGTCCATCAGGCACCCAGGGGGATGATGGTAGCTGTGCCCCTGCCCTAGGGGTGTCTTGACTGGACTCAGTTGCACTTTCTGGTGTTCAGGTTCCCTTTTTGTTTTGGGACCCGTCTTGCTAAGCTCGGCTTCTGAGAAGCTCTGTGCTGTTGTTGGCCTTTTTAGGGTCTTTGCCCGTTGTTGGTGGCTAGACTCCCACCGTCCACTTCCCTTGCTACTCCTCTGTGAGAGGAGTCGGTAGGTGGATCAGTTTCTCCTTTCCCCTCTGGGGTTTCGGTTATTCCTAAATATCATTCAACTGTATCTTAAACATGATACCAGGGGTGTTGGTACCTCCCAGGCTCTTTTCCATGGGGTAGCGCTTCATGTCATTATGAAGGCTGCCTTCTGGCTTTCACCAAACACCTTAGTTTCGTGTTATCTTTAGGACATTCCTGCGAGTGAGGAGTGTGTTGCTACGGCCTGGTCCCCCGCTAACTTTTGTTTGGAACATGCCCCCTGCTTTCATCTGTGTTGGTCTAAGCAATAATAGGTAGATACATATGATTTATTGTGGTAAATTAGTTACATCAGAACTGATTTTATTATTTACTATACTAATCTATGTACATTTATCTACCTATGTCCCTCCCTCTGTCCCTTCTCCTTGTTGGCAACATGTCCCTGGTTGTATCTTGGACTGCTTTAAGAGAGGAAGTTTGCATGCGGTCGTAGTGCGCATGTGACAGGTGGTATTGCAGGGCCTTGGGGTGGGGTAAGCACAATTGTGACTTTTTTATTTTGATGACTGCTTCGTCTGTTCACCTACAATTTAAGGGACAGTGCCATGTAGGCTCATCATTCACATGTCACCATCTCCAAGCCAGTAATTACCTACACCTAATACCATGAATATCAAAAAATACCAAAAAAGTTCAGTTCTTGAATTAAAAACGTGCCTCATCCAATATGATATCAATCAGCTCAATGGATGTAGGAAAGAAGAAATTTGGATATATACACAACATTCACTTTAAAAACACTTTTGATGCCAAAGAGTGATGACTGCGTAGTTGAATATCTAGTGCATTATTTTACAATGGTGAAATAATATCCAATGCAAACATCTTCTGACTGCCAAGAGAATTATTGAACGAGACAAAGAAGTTGATGCTTAGTAAGGTTACACTGGTTGCATAGTTATGCAATCCATGACTGTTAATGTCATAAATATTTTCCACACAAGCAAATTACGATTTTTCTAACTAAGGAAAATTACTCTTAAATTAAGGGAGCAGATTGGTGAAAGTTTGAACGAAATCGAACAAACAATAAGGTTATGAATTTTTGAAAGCTGTAATCAAGTTCAAATTGCCTGATCGGTAATGTTGCTGTGATGTAGTGGCGGACAACTATTCAGCTTATTATAACACACAACAGTACTAAAATGTCAATTTTTCAAAATGTATGACCCAGGGGATCTTTTTCAAGCATTTCCATTCCACTTCTAGTTTCTCAATGTCATTTACTTCATTATTTGTTTATTCTATTTCTTCTGTGACTAGGCAATTATACCTATTTCTAACTTCCATAAGGTATTTTTCTGATATCGACTGTTTTATTTAGAGCTTTAACATCCAGAAGAGGGTTTCTTTTTGTTCTGGGGAGTGTATTCTTAGCTTTATTTCAACTTCTGCAATCACCGGGTTGTGATCAGAATCTATGTCAGCCCCTGGGCATGTTTTAACCTGCTTGATTAAATTCTTGAACCTGTTCGTTATTAAAATGTAGTCGATCTGATTTCTATTTGCATCTCCTAGGCTTTTCCAGGTGTAGGTTCTTCTTTTATGTTGTTGGTAAAAGGTGTTGGTTATCATTAGATCATGTTCCTTACAGAACTGAACAAGTCGATCACCCTGTTCATTACGATGGCCTAGTCCATATTGTCCAACAATCTTTCCATCCTTACCTTCCCCGTCTTTATCATTCCAATCACCTATCACGATAACAACTTCTGTTGATTTACAGTGCTTTAGCATTTCATCTATTTGATCGTAATATTTTTCTACTTGTTCATCACTGTAATCACTGGTTGGGGCATACACTTGAATTAATGCTTGGTTAAACGGTTTAGCTTTCAGCTTCATTAACGTCATTCTCTCATTTAATGTCCAGTATTAAACCTAGAATGTGTTTCAAGATTTTTCTTGATTAACATTCCAACACCATGTTGGTGTTTTTCTCCCCCAGAGTATATGAAGGTATAATCATCTCTCTTCATGCATCCATTATTATTCCACCTAGTTTCTGCAATACCTATAATATCTAGTTTCATCCTATTAGCCGCCTGAATGCGGTTATCTAATTTCCCTGCCTTATACAACGTCCTAACATTCCATGTCTTGTTTTCAGGGACAGAGCATCACAACCTTATCTTTCCGAAGGCTTTGAACTAGGTTGGTCATTATAATGTACCTTATTTGCAAAAGGCAGCAACTCTTCCCGAAGGCTATTTACAGCAGGACTAATTGTTTGGGGACCAGTCAGGCTTGCATCTCGCTTTTCTCTCTGTCTGTACTTATTCATGATGTTGCAGACAATGGTAATATACATGTACATGGTGAGGTAACAAACTCTTCCATGGTAACTGGCCGTTGGCTCCATGTAAGCTCATCCCCCCGTAAGTTCTATATGTTATAGATCTATAGGATGGCTACACACCCTATGTTAATTGGGTGACGGTTCAGTTGAGCTGTCACGAGCATGAAGAGAATGGCATGATGACACATAGCAAGCACCTTAAACTACGAACTAGCCCTACCGGGGAAAAAAAATGCCTGATCTTGCTGCACCGTTCTCCAGCAATTTAAGGTACAAGACCAGCTAGAACATCACTCACAGGTGCTCTAGTAAGACAGGTTATAACCTACTTACTAGTTACAGCTAGCCATGTATAATCCAACTTGATCTCCCATAACTCTCAAGGCATCTACAACTATCCATCACCCTGCACGTCGCTGGCTGTAGTGTCTACGGCATTACAGTAGCAATTGTGAGACAAGAAGTACTCAAAATTGGCCAGACCAATTCAGAGGACCTATAATTATATGCTATCCATAATTAATGTGACATAGTACCCCATGGGAGAAGGCGCTCAGGAGATAGAGAGATAGAGTGGGAGGCAAAAAAGATTTTTGCTATGAATGGTATTTATCCTATTCAAAAAAGCAAATCTAGATTTGATAAGTCATAATCATAAATAGTGAGCAAGAAAGTGTGAGACATGGTGAGAGATAGGAAGAAAGGGAGAGAAAGGGAAACAGATGATGGGTCTTGATTTAGAGCTGATATACAGCCGGTAATAATCGCAAAAAGCAACAAAGAGAGAGAGAGAACAAGGGAAGCTAAAATAAAATATGACTCTTATACAATAACAAATTAATCTGATAAACAGTACTTTTATATAAAAAAAAATATACAAAAATATACAAAAATAAATATGCGACTTGGGAACCTGTACCACCAAATTAATAGCAATAAAAAAAGAGGACGGAATTCAATGCGTAAAAAGAGCTAAGCCTATCGAAAAAAGGACAAAATCCTTGAATTTAAATGTGACTCAGCTGTAACGATGTCTCTGCCGGTAGGCGAGAATAGAAAGATGAATGGCGGGCGTGCGTTGCGCACATGAACCCTGGGAAGGCGAATTATGGGGGTGGGGCATACGCGATTGTGATGTTTTTAGAGTTGTGGCGTAGTTTGGATAAACTAGCAAATGATAGGTAGATACATTGATTTATTGTGGTAAATATGGGTATTATGGATGGGTACAATGGATGGGAAAGATAATGAAGAGAAGATGATAAAGTATGAGAAGAAGAAAGAGTATAAATGATAATGTTCTAAAAGGACATAGAAGTGAGAGACAGAAAAAAAAGAAAGTCCATGCAAAGCGTAGCGTCCCTTCGCCGGGTAAAAATGGCCTATATTTAGCAAGTTTTTAATATTTATGAGCTGCCACCTTTGACCTTTGACGTACATACTCAACAACATTACTTACATTATTGAATGAAAACCACATTTTCGCATATATAAATAGGTATTTGGCATATTTAAAGAGCTATGACCTATGACCTACATACTCCAAAGTTGAAATTATGCCGTATTTTGATACCATGTACCTTCATATCAAGTTTCATTCAAATCCGTCGAAAAATTACTAAGATTATTGAACAGAAACCAAATTTTCTTATTAGCTTTTTCCCCACATATTAAATGAGCTCTGACCTTTGACCTACATACTCCGCAATCGAAATTGGGCTGTATTTTGATACTGTTTACCTTCATATGAAATTTCATTGAAATCCGTCAAACATTACTAAAGTTATAGAGCGGAAACCAGATTTGGGTATTTTGCATATTTAATAAGCTATGGCCTTTGACCTTTGATCTACATACTTTGAAATCGAACTTAGGCTGTATTTTGATACCATGTACCTTCATAACAGATTTTATTAAAATCCGCCAAACATTACTAAAGTTATCAAACGTAAATCAGATTTGTTACGAACGGACGGACGGCTGCGTTACTAGATCCCCTCCGACTTCGTCAGCGAGGGGATAATATAAGACTAAAATATACATGTAAGAGAAAGTAAAAAAGAGAAAAGGGGAGATAGATACAGATACAGAAAAAGAAAAAGAAAGACGAAGACATTAACAAAAATACAAACAAATAGAAAGATAAAAATGATATAGAAAGAGGAAAGATACAATTTTCTTTTCAAAACTACACCCTTTGCGATCTCCTCACAACCTTCTCAATCTTGACCACCCTTTCTTTCCTTCCCTTTTTTACTTCCATATGACCTAATTCTTGGTGTACAAACCACATAGTGTTACCGAAAGCCTTGAATTGTGAATGACATACGATATTCTCCTATTGAAAGAAAGATTCAATACTCTTAGAAGATGTAAAGAGCTATCAAGAGAATTCTACAATATCGAGAAACATCCCTGCTGCAATGGAGAGAAGGGTAAACCAGAGAGAACATTGGACAAGATAAACAGCTGCTAAACAATACTGAGAATGATTAGGTATTACACATTTGAAGTAGAGCCTACTGTATTAAAACATTAATTTATATTAGTGGAGACTTGAGAAGAAAAGTAGAAAAAGCTATATATTACATCTTTATTATATTTTAAAGGAGTCCTATCCTACCATAAGAAAAATCAAAACATCCCACAATAAAAGCAATTATATATGATTAAGATACAAACTGGAAAGATAAGAGAAGGAAAAAAACTATTCATTTCACAGAGAGTCTAACAAATCCTATTAGAAAACACACATGGGATTTACAGGTGCTGTATACCTGAAAATAGTGAACACGATGTATTTTTTGTCTGATATAATGCTTAATATGTCCTCTAGTAAATATGAATAATAAACTAAATTTAATTTTGTTTTTTACCCCAGCCACATAAAGGTGATTTATTTCTTCATATGTGATTTTGTGTTTCTTCTTCGAATTGGTAACATGTCAGGAAAATGCACCCCTTTAAAAGATAGGATTGAGAATAATCCACTACAAATAGAGAAACAGAAGGGGATTTGCTTTACCGGTATATGAGTAGAACCTACATATGCATAACATGTATATAATGTATAAGAAAATAGGATTAAATAAAAGTAATTGCAAATGGGAGAAGATGAGATTTCAGTTGTTTCTTTTAAGGGACTGGAAATCTTTACCAAGAATTTTATGATCACTAATGCTAAAGGATTATAATGGTTTTAGTGTTTTCCCGTGTAACTCGTCTCGACTTTGAAGGAAACACACATCCTTTTTTAAACTTAATTTTAAACCTTTTTTTAATAAAAAGAATGTGTTCTATTCAATTTAATTATTTTGTCCATCTTATTTTGTTTTTCATTTAACGTCTCTTTTTAAATTTTAAATTTCATATTTTTTAATTGTATTTTATCATTAGTTTGCAACCATTTTTGTAAGTTCATGATTAATTGTTGGCATCTTTTTTTCTTATTCTTTCGTGCATTCCACATGAAAGAACATTCTGTCTACAAGTACATTAACAGTACACATCCTATAATAGGCCAGTTTGTAATTGCAGTTTGAAAATTTGGTTTTAAAAAATGTGCAAACTGAGAAAAATACTGGTTACATGTTCAAACATTCATTTTATTTTATGCACCAGTATGATATTTCATCATACACAGGTAAAGTTTTGCATCTCTAACTGGAGATAAATGGCATTCATGTGACTCCTCAAGTTCTACAATCCCTATTAGGCCTCTCCATGTTCAGATATATATTTAGTGGTTATTTGGTGCTAATTACAAACTGGGTAATTGGACAGCTCCTGCCAAGTCTAGCTCTTACAACAAGATACATTGATTTGATTTGTTGATTTGTTTTATTGTCCACATTACGTGGAATTTTTTACTTCACATGGCTAATAACTATATACAGTACATAAAGCATAGGTCAATTGAACACATTTTAAATTACACATTGCTCATTAATCACCGAGTAGGTCATATTAATAATTTAAGCTTAACCTTTATAAACTCAACACTAAATTTTATAACAATAAATAATACACATTGAAATATCAGTACAACTACTTTTATGAGATGGATGATTGCAAAACCAATAACTAAACTTACAAAAAAAGACAACTTCTGAACCCTTATAACAATATAACGTATATTAAAAAAGATTTTCAGCCAAATATTCACAAATTCTCAATGTAATAACCTACATGTCAAACCTCAAAAGTATACATGACTTCTATTAGGAGGTATTGGGTAAACTGATCTGGTGAGTAGGAATATATTATCACAAGGTAGACATTGAAATACCTGCATACTTACGACGTGTGTGCGCGTCCCACGGTGAGGCCTGATCTGTGGAATAAAGAGGTTAAACAAATGTTGTATTAGGCATCTCAAAGGATATGATGGGCAGATAAAATCGTAAAAATAAACACAAATTAAACAATTTTGTTAGGTAAAGATTATACCAAGTTTATACATTAATTTCAAAATAGATTTATTTCTGAGTATGTAGACAAAATATAAAGACGTTTTTCACCTTTCAGCCCTACATTTTACATTATATAAACATTTTCCACATAGAGGATACATATAAATGGTATACACTCCAAAATGATGAGGACATGTGCAAACAAAAGCAAAGATGAAGACTCCCCATGTTTTGCCAGGTAATGCTATAATGCTATAAAGAATTAATACTATTTCAAACATATGAAGCCAAAATAATGAACAGTAGACATACCTTCTTGGAATAATTTACAGGCGGTCAAAGAAAGGGAATGGCCTCCGGCGTCTACCTCGACTGACCACACCCAGTCTTTCTTGACTACGATAGTACAGCGGGTCTGGTTTTGAGTGACCATGCACTACCCGTCTCGGCTTCCTCCCTACTACTCCTATAGCAAGGCGTTTACGTCCCGAGAACCTCAGCAGTGTTCGACCCAGTATCCCCCCTCGGTCTCCCCCCTGCTGCTTCTGCGAATCAGTCTGTAGGAAAGGAGAATGATGTGAGTTTAAAAAATCATCTATACTAAGGGGGAAGTCCACACTTAAATTAAGTTGACTGTAATAAAAGCATAACAATAAAAAATATGAAAGTTATGAATTTTAAAGCTGTCATCAGTGAAAAAAATGTGACATCATGCAAGCTCATCTCCTATTTGCTCTGTAGGCTACAGACAATTTCATGAATTTTCATTTTCTTGGATATTGATGACGGAATAGATACGTTTCATACAGGGGTTGCTTAACACTATACTTGAAATGATAATACTTAGGGTAAATATTTGATTGAAACATTAATTGATTGCACCTTTAAAAATTCATAACTTTCTTATTTTTAATCAGTTTATGCCCAAACTTTCACTGAACTGTTTCTCTCATGTTCTGATTCTAAAAAAATACACTTAATATCATGGTGGGCTTCCCCTTTAATTTCATTATGAGCAAGATGTTTCTGTTTCAAACTTTTGTTTAAATTAATAATACAGATTATGTTTCCAGATAAATGAATTTTGAAAAACCCCTATATCATTGTGACAAATAACAATCGTACTATTTGGAAACCTTGGATGCATCTCGGTTCATTTTGATCCAACTGATCATTAAAAGTTGCTGCTATGTTGTAAAGTTTTGGCTCATTGTCAAGTCTTCAATTAAAAAAATTGTGTTTGGTACATTGAATACATTGCATGCTCATCTGTTTAGTTATTTTTTGTGTGGGGGTAGGAATTGTTAGAATATTTAAAATTAGGAAAGCATATAAAAAAATTTACTTACCCAGGCTACAATCACACATTGCCTCGCCTCGCGGCAATCCGGGCCGACCTCCGCAGGTTCTGGTTTGCCCGATTGGCGGCACGACGTTGCTCTCTCTCCGCGGCGAGTTGAACAGCGGCGGCAGCTGCGATCTCTCGCTCTACCAGACGCGGTGACCTTCGTCTCGGGTGGAGTTGCTCACGCTCCTCCGCCCTCCTACGCTGTTCATCCTGCTGTTGGCGATGAGCAGGAACGACCTCCGCACGACCGTTCTCGCGATGCAACTTGTTGACTGTATAAACCAAATGAAAACATAAATGAGGACATGCTACTTATTACATGCATGGCTTTTCACAGATCACATTCAAATACACGATTCTCCATTTATTCTTGAATATACCCCATTCAATGATCCCATATTACAGGGTAAAGGGGTAGGCTACTTTTCACGCAACAAAGTAAGGCCCGTACATACACAAAAATCTGGCCAGTATTGACTTTACACACCGGAGATGGGGGGTGCTTTCAAAGGGAGGGAACATGCATATATGCTGCCTACCCTAAATAACACTGAGTGGAGGGGGAGGGGGAGGGGGAGGCGGAGGGGGGCAGTGTAATTAGTTTCAAAATATTTTGAATCAATATACATATGTACATGAATCAATATTTACTCTTCCATTTTTAATATTTTTACCAATGGCAATATGCTGCCCTCGATCCCTGGAAAATTCTGGATCCGCTAATGGTCTGGGCAAATACATGTAGATCTATAGTCTATGGTCCACAAGATGCCTTTTTAAAATGTAGATCTAAGTTACATGTGAGAGATTTACTTTGAATAAATGCATACCGTGTTGCGTGCAGTAGAGTTCAACAGCGTTTTCGTCTAGCGAGTGACGTCCACGCCGGCTGCAACGTCTGCCATTCCCATGAAGCCCAATATGTGCAGAGCACTGGACCTCGGCTGGCTGTCTGTAATAAAGGAAACATAAAACAGGACATATAGTCTATTACTACTAGATTGCAAATAATAGAATGCGAATATACAAGACAAAAGTGCAGATGTTGCAATTTTGGTAAGACATTCGATAGGGTAATTACAATGAATGATAACTTTCAACTCACTGAAGGGTCAATATCCTGCGTGTATTAAAGGGACTGTATCAGCAGTTTCCATGCGCATCAGAAGGCCATAATTCGCTGACACCAGACTTGGTGGAAATACCATTAATGGGGGTACAAATCTGCACACAGCAAACCCGTTGGCCAGTCAAGAATCCCCCCCCCCCCCTCTGATTTCTCGGATAATACTCGAGAGTTTTCGGGTAACGGGGAAACCAAAGCATTACATAAGGTCTAATGGTCATAAAACTCAAGGCTAACCCGGGTGATTGACAACACCTGTACTGTTGTCTGGTAAACACCCGAACGGTGTCGAATTCTCCATGAGAGCTGACTACCGAGTTGGTAAATTCATTTTTAATTTAGAAAATAACTATATACATACTGTCGGTGTTGCCAGCACTCCTCCGGTTCATCAACAGGCAGGGGTGCCTTCCTCCTACAACGAGTACCCTCCAGGGTATTCATCACACAGTTCCCGCTGAACTTGTTGCCGTAAAAGACCATTATTACACAAGTGAAATAACAGTGGTTCAAAGCAAGCTAAGCGAACGAAGCAAAAGCTAAGTAAATATCTCAAAACGACTTGTCTAGGACAGAATCTAGCAGAGAATGGTAAATTTCTTGCTTCCCATCTTACTCGAAACCTAAAACCGATTCGCGCGAGCGGTCTCTATTTGCATGTTCAATTGAAATACATCACGTGATTTGTTTATACGGCCAATAAGTGGGGAACACTAATTGTTCTCTGGCATGCGTGACGGAATTATTCAATTCCGTTGCGTTGCGTTGAAGGTGTTTCATTTGAATATGAAAAGAGAGGATGCGAGATAAGGGTGTGGTGTGTAGAGGGAAGTCATTCTAGCTTCAGAGTGACATCTGTATGTGATGGTTGCTATGGGTGATATTATGTGATAAACGATGTTAGGATGAACTATTATTTGTCTGCGGTACGATTGTATAGCAGACAAATGTTGTTTGTATCGTTAATGAATGCATACTTATGTTGGGCGGGGGGGGGGGGGGGGGGGGGTGCCCCGATGGAATGTATATTTGCATAGGCAGCTCGTACAGGTGTGCGAGCTAATTCTGCTACGGAGACCAGGGCGTGGCATGAATTAGTGTGTAATATCATTCTAGCTTGAACTTTCAACGAGACAACTTTTATTTACAATAAATGTGCGTTGTGTCATGTAGTGTTACATCAGTGGCGGATCCAGGAGGGGGGGGGGGGCCCGGGGCCCGGGGCGATTTTTACCTTTTTGGGGGGGTTGGGCCCCCCCCCTGGTGCTCAAGGGGGGGGGGGGGGGTGCAAATTTTAAAATTTTCGAGGACCATTCATACTGAATAAACGGCTGGCTCTCAGTAGTCGTTGTCAGGCTATTCCACAATAATTGAATTGTATTATTGTGTTATTTGTGTGTATTGGGAGTCAAGAGGGATGACAGACAAAATAATATGTGAGATTATAGGACATGCAGACTCACATTTGAGACTTTCATAATTCACTCGAAGCAAAGTCATTTTGACTGCAACGGGCGCCAAAAATATGCTGTCGATAATTGATGTGCTATTGAGCATACCGTGCTACCAGGCAGGGGCGGATCCAGCCGGCGGCAGGGAAGGGGAGGGGGCCCAATTCGTGAGAAAATATTTAGTGGCGAAAATTTAAAAATCGCACCGCCGAGAATTCGCTCAGTGGGGTGGGGGGAGGGGGGGGGAGGGGATCGTAGGGATATACTATATTTTTTTTTGGGGGGGCCCTTGAAAATTTGGAAAATTGCATCCCCCCCCCCTTGAACGCCAGGGAGGGGGCCCATCTCCATAAAAAGGTAAAATTAACGTGTTTTTACAGATTTTTTTCGGGGGGACCACAGGCCCACCGGCACCCCCTCCCCCTGGATCCGGCCGCCACTGCGAGCACATTTTCTTTCCCGGAAATTAAAAAATTTGGCCGACCTATATTTCGATGGCTGGGGGGTAAGGTCACTTTTTTGGGGTCACCATTTTGCACACAAAAAAAGGGTTTTTTTCTTCTTTTTTAATTAAAAATCACACACATCAAAAATGTTAGTGGGGGTTCGACCCCCAATCCCCCACCCCCTACGTAAGCGCCTGTACCTATCTATAGTACTCAAGTTATTTTGACCCCCTTAAAAAAAAAATTAGGAGTCCAAAGACAGAGAGAGAAAAAAAACTCCCTCTTTTAGAGTTTAGAGTTTAAAAAATTTTAAAAATGATAATTCCAAGAGTTAACTATACTTCTATAGTATACCCTTTGACTGAATTAATGTGACTTTATGCTGGTGCAACATTGAGATATGATTAATAGGCCTACAATTAACATGACACGTTTAAATAATATCCAACTAAATGTTCTGTGATTCTTACAATGTAAATGTATATACTTTTAACTTGTGTCAGTGGCGGATCTAGGGGGCACAGGGGGCACGTGCCCCCACCCCCCCAAAAAAAAAATAGTGCTCACTACTCCCCCCCCCCCTGCATGGGGAGCAAAACAAAATAGTGCTCATTACCACCCCCCCCCCACCCCACCCCCACCCCCCACCTAAGAAATCCTGAAACAGCGACTGTGTGTATTCAGTTCTGATGCTGCCAAGTTCATGAAAGCTGCAATAAAATACAATTATCTAATACGGTTTTTCTCCCGTCGTTCAAAATAAGCCCTTTTTCTCCAATCATAATGGTTTGCTTTGTTTTTGACCTGTTATCATTAATAATGATAAACTTATGTTATTAATTTACATCATTAAATTACGTAAGCAGTGGCGTAGCTAGTGGCGGGGCAAGAGGTACACCCCCCGGTCGAGTGTGAACCACAGGGACAGAAAAAAACTGAGCAAGACTAACATAAGGGTTCAAAAGAAGCTAGAGGGAAAAGATGAGAGACTGAAATGCCTCCACCTTAAGCACCTACCCCAATCAACAGGCAGATGCGGATCCAGGATTTCTTAGGGGGGCCCAAATTTGAAATTATGCGAGCCAAATATTGGTAAGCAATGGTGACCAGCAGTGACATAATTGGGAGGGGGTGTGTGCAGGGAGGGGCGAGTTTTCCCCTTTTACGTTTCATTAAATCATTAGAGAAAGAAGACGATTCGTTGTACCGTTCTCAACTCTTAATCCTTGTCTAAATTCAGCCCCCCCCCCCCTCCCGCGAGAAGCGCGGAAGCTTCGACGTTTCATTAAATTATTATAGAAAGAAGACGATTCGTTGTACCGTTCTCGAAAATTATCCTTGTCTGAATTCAGTTCCCCTTTCCCTCTCCTGCGCGAAGCGCGAAAGCTTTAACGTTTCATTAATTCATTAGAGATAGAAGACGATTCGTATTTCCATCCTTGACTCTTAATCCTTGTCTGAATGTAGTTCCATCCCCCCCCCCCCTCCTGCGCGAAGCGCGGAAGCTGTGACGTTTTGTTAAATTATTAGAGAAAGAAGACGATTCGTTGTACCATTCTCGACTCTTAATCCTTGTCTGAATTTCAAAAATGTTCTTTATCTACTCGCTTTTCTCCCTACGTCCTCTTCCATTTCTCTCCTCTCTTTTTTTGGCCGGCGTTTTAGGGGGGACCACCCCACCGCCCCCTGGATACGTGCCTGCTGTCAAATGAACATATGTTGATACCTTGTCCGCCCCCGGAAGCTCAGGGGTTTAAGGCAAAAATTTACGGTCAGATTATCATTCAGGGGTCCGCCTTGGGGCCCTAGGCGGGGTTCAGGGGGCAGAGCCCCGGAAGTTCAGTGGTTTTAGGCATGCAATTACGGTCAGATCAGCCTTATTTTGATACCTTCTTATTTTGTGACACTGGCAGGACACTGTTTGGCGTGGGGTCCAGGGGGCAGAGCCCCCAGAAATCAGGGGTTTTAGGCATTAAATTACCGTCAGATGAGCATCTAAGGGCCCGCCTTGGGGCCCTAGGTGGAATCCAGGGGGCAGAGCCTTGGGGGTTTTAGGCATTTAATCATGGTCAGATGAGCATATTTTGATACCTCATTATAATGTGACACTGCAGTTAACTATTTTTTCTTTCTTGCTCTCTTTTTTTCTATTTCTCTTTAATATACTTTTTCAAAAAAATGTGGGGGGAGGGGGGAGGGGGGTTCGAGGATCCCGATCCCCGCCGTTCCGTGGGCCCTGACATGTAGGCATCTCAAGAAGGATTTTTTTGCCTGGCTGTAAATTTAGGAATTGGTCATTTTCCAACAAACGCATAAAAAAGTAAAATTTACTTAAAAGTGTATTTCCCCAAGGCCCCCCGGTCTACACCTTGTTGGCGGGAAAATTGCAACTGATATCCCTTACCTTTCTTCATTCTCTTTTTCTCTCTCTCTCTTCTTTCCCTTTCCCTTCCCTTCCTTCTCTCTCTTTTAGATTTGCTAGGGGGGGGGGGGGAAGGTCGTTTTGGCCCCACCCCGCTCCACACATTGTTGGCGGGACTACCCGCAACTGATATCTCCTTCTTTTCTCCCTTTTCTTTTCTTCTTCCTCTTTTTTGTTCTCCTTTTGCTCTCCTCTTTTCCTTTTCCTTCCTTCTCTCTTTTTTTAGCGGGGATGGGGGGGGGGGGATATACAACTTGTTGGCAGGAAAATTGCAACTGATATCCCCCTTCTTTTCTTTTCTTCTTCCTCTTTTTTCCTTCCCTTTATCTCCTCTTTTCCTTTTTCTTTCCCTTTCCTTCCTTCTCTTTTATTTTTTGATTGGGGGGGGGGGGGGGGGGAGGCAACAGCCTGGGAGGCAAGTCCTTTTACCCCTCCCCCAATCTCCTTCTTCCCTCTTTTCTTTTCTTCTTCCTCTTCTTTTTTCCCTTTCCCTTCTTTTCCTTCTCTCTCTCCTTTTTTTTTTGCAGGGGGGGGGGGGGGCAAGGCCCGCTCGGCCCCCCCTGGATCCGCGCCTGCCACTATGCACCACCACTCTCCGTACTGGCGCAGCAATCAACACTCTTTCTTATAAAGGACAATTAATGATTCTTTTTTACTCCAATTGTGGATGTTATACAATTTATTAATCGTCGAACCGTTTATCATACTCAGAAAACATGAATCATATTCTAATTGCCGATTAAGCTGGATTATCAATTGATTTTCTTAAGCATCTCAGAATCATATCCTCACACGAATATCCCGATTGATGAGACAGATTTACGCCCTCACCGGCCGAAATTTTGAGGCTGCCCCTTCTAAGATGAACGTCCTCGTTTCATTGTTAAAGAATTTATAAGGTTAACATTTCTCTGCACATGAAATAAAACATTGACATGTAGGTACATTCATTTAAAAAAATATATCTTGATCTAACTTATATACATCGTCTGCTTCCTGTGAAAAAGAACATGGTCAAATTTCAACTACAGTTCAATAAAAATGAGAAGAGGGTCTTAAAATGGTTGTAGACATTACAAAATACTTTTTGAAAAATAGAATGTTTATTCAGTTCTTATTCAGTGAAAATCCTGCTGTATGGCGGTAGAATTTGCCATACACATTTTTCGAAAAATATACCACATTTTGTTGTTTTTGATAATTTTTCACAAAATGTCAGATCTAATAATTTTCCAACAAAAGGTGATTGTCTTACTAATTATGACATCTTGTAACGTTCATCATGCCCTAAAAGGTCTAAATTCATGCAAAAAGCTGGCATCCTTGAATCTTTAGAGCAAGGAATAAAGCATTTTACCATCTGCTTTCTGACTCTTTTATTGAAAAACCCACATCACAGAAGGAGCTTAATCACAAAGCTCTCAATGCATTATGTGCTGCTCGGAGCCAAATAGCAACAGCCATTGCCCCAGGATCAGGTCGTCCTAACTGGTCTGGGTTGACGTATCTTGCTCTGCCAGCTCTGGCGGCCATCATAGATGTAGCTTCAGCACTTTGCTCAGCAGCCTGTTTAGGATAGAGAAAAATGATAGGTTGAGATCTGAAAAGTATAGATCTAGTAAAGCTATAAAGGCCAAAAAAAAATCTGAATGGATTGGTTTTCACTCCCTCTATTGGTTCCCCCTTTTTATTTCTCATTGTGTCCATCGTGCTTTTTACCCATACCACCCCCTCTATTGGTTCCCCATTTCTCATTATCTGTTTCCACCTTGCTCTTTACCCGAACCAACCCCTCTATTGGATACCCCTTTCTGTTCCTCTGTGTCCATCTTGCTCTATACCCATACCACCCCCTCTATTGGTTCCCCATTTCTCATTATCTGTTTCCATCTTGCTCTTTACCCGAACCAACCCCTCTATTGGATACCCCTTTCTGTTTCTCTGTTTCCACCTTGCTCTATACCCATACCACCCCCTCTATTGGCTCCCCTTTCTCTTTAACTGTGTCCATCTTTTCTTTTTTTTCTCTCTC
This sequence comes from Strongylocentrotus purpuratus, assembly GCF_000002235.5. Classification (NCBI taxonomy): domain Eukaryota; kingdom Metazoa; phylum Echinodermata; class Echinoidea; order Camarodonta; family Strongylocentrotidae; genus Strongylocentrotus; species Strongylocentrotus purpuratus. Next base: position 4,089,646 of record NW_022145611.1, read on the forward strand.
TCTCTCTCTTCTGTCTTTGATCAAAATGCTAAAGAAAAAGTTATTTTCTGGTTTCATAATTGGTTGTGAAGGATTTTAATCATTTCACATGGGACAATCATCCTATTGGAATACAAACATGATTATCTTCACCTCAAAAATGAATTTACTTCCGACACTCTCATGTATATAAATGAGAGTGAATGATACAATCATCCTGTCATCTAAAACTGATACCCTAAGATCCTTTTACCAGTATGCATAACTATCTCATAGTCTAATCTCTTTTTTCATTAATTATGTCACTCCTTCAATGATTCTTCCACTCCCTTCAAACCCACATCCCCCAAATGTGTACATCTGCACATGCATATATCAGGAGAATAAGAAGGTATTTCTTTTCACTTGGATGAACTCACATTGACTGCATCTTCCAAGGTCTTCATAGAGTCCGAGTTGTTAGTGTGGCCTTCCTTCAGTATCCTGTATGCTGCGTCAAGCGGATCCAGCTGATAAAAATAATCATAAATATTTGTTACAATCATTAAGAATTATAGGTAGTTCTATAGCGCCGTCTATCAAGAAATTCTATTCAGAGGCACATTAATTAGTACCCCCGCTTTGAACCTTTGTCTAGGACTACAGTTTGTGCTTTTACTGTGAAAACTTACAAATTAGCCTTACCCCTATATTACTCTGGCTCTTACTTCCGTCTTAGTCTTTTTCTTCTTTTTTAAAATAAATCTTTCTTCAGATAGAATCAAGGATAACATCATACATAAATATTCATAACAAGCACTTAACCACATGTTTAAATGAGATCAAATCAAATTATATTCCTGTAAATCAGTAATAATCTTCCTATTGTCTTAGTCTTCATTTAGTTATATCTGTATTATTTCAAATGCAACTGAACTAAAACAAGCTTGTGCTTATCTTCTACATTGATTTTGATTAATAATGCATCTCATGCAAATGTTTCCTTTTTGAATTTAAAATCAGTCACTATATGAAAAAGATGCTTGATGCTGTCGCATGAATATCACAGTTTGATTCTTGCATGCCTCTTAAAATCATGTGCAAGAGTCCATGCACAAAATTGCTGAGGGGTGCACAATTTCCACATAATAACAAATTTAACAAATATTTTACTGATAAACTTTCAAATATGAATATACTTATCCAAAACAAACATGGAAAAAAAAAAATCAGTCATTTCTCTTAAAAAATGTGATTCTACAATTAGTGATAAGAATGAAAGTGTTAAAGAATTTTATTCTTTATGTACATGCAGAAATTGATGTCCTGTTTTATATTTAATAGCAAGGTTTTATTTTGTCAAGAATAAAACCAAGAAGATGGGAATGCTTTGTGAAACTCATAACCTTACAAGATATTTATGTCAAATCTTGCAACTATATTCACAGATTCAAACCTCAGAATTTGAATTTTGTAAATTATTGTTCTTTGTAAGGGGTTACACTCAACCGATGATGTGTAATCGTCCATGACCTAGCATCTTTTATCCATCCATGAATGAACCTGCATTCAATCAGCAGATGTATTAGATTTATTTGATTAACAGAAAACCAACGCTCCTTCTCTCCCCTTTTCTTTTCTTCTCTGCAAGTCACTCTTCTGCTATTTTATTTTTATTTTTATTGTAGTATCTAAGTTGAGGGCTGTGGGCACGTCAAGCTACTTTGCTTATTCTGTAGCCCACCTGCATCTAATGTATGTTAATTATGCATGCATGCATGTGTATTATATACATTTGAAATATTGTATCAAACCATATTATGTTCATGAAAAAATGTTTGATGAAAAAAAAAGAAAGATGCAGAAACCAATAAATCAAATCAAATCAAATCAAATCAAATCTATTATGACATACCATGGTTCTGTCCCCAACCTCTGCTTTGCCATACTTCATAATTCGGTCCATGCCTTGCCTGAGGGCTTCTACCCAATCACCAAATCCAGGTTCATCTCCTAATGCTTGTTGAGCTGCTAGCAGGAACAACCCATAGAACTACAATCAAGATCAAAAAATGAATCAAGGATATCATTCTATAATCTGATATTCACTTTATACCAGGTATGAACTTTAAAGAAAAGAAATGGGCAAGTCCTAGCTATTTTGTACCATACATAATTATCCAGTTTGCAATTTTAGTATCTTTTATGATTGCATTAAATTTTAATATAGGCCTCATAGAGCTTGGAATCATACAAAATCACCAGGAAAATGATACATTTGATGTCAATTTACATAAAGGTTATCAAATTTTAATATGAAACACCAAATTACCAAATACTTTGGACTTGCCTAAAGCAAAATTAAACCATCATATTTTTGTTGCAGAACAGCCAAATAATTTAACCAATGTTAACCCGAAGATAATCATCAGTATCCACAATGTATTTCCAATAGTATATTAGAATACAAACACAAGTGAAACTTTCTCATCATATTTTTAAGATGAGGGCATTAATTTGATGAGAAATCCTTTTCATAGAATATTACTCCTCCTATGATATATCTGCCAAACCGACAATATATATATATATATATATATATATATATATAACGAATTAGAAAGCCAAAAAAACTATTTCTTCTTTTCTTCAAAGGGAATGACTTACATCATAATGTGGAGTGCATTTTATACCAATAAATGTATAATTTAATGTATATAAACGAACGCAGTATCATTAGTTGGTATCGGTCATTATGTTACTGATTTATCTACTATGCTTTGTTATACTATTGTACATGTGTAACCAGGTGACTGTTTTATAAAGACTAGTCACATATCCCCATCCTGTTTCCACATAGAATGCTGGATTACATGACTCACTTTATGCAAATATCTTTTAACACGTGACCCCGCAACATTACCTTTGTCCCTTTGTTTCTAAACACCTTGAACTCGTGAACCCGCTTGACTCCTCGCAGTCCGTGTCACGAGTTTAACCATCACACATCTCTTCTTCGCCTCCTGTTTTACAGGTAATTTACCATATTTTGTATTATACTTATATTTAAGTAAATCATTATTATCATGTTATATAACCTTGTGCGGTTGTACTGATGTATGATTGGATATGTTCTGATGTTCGCATTTGTAGATATCGTTGTTTTAAGGGAAGAATTTAAGTTAAGAAAGTGTAGCTTTCTTACAACTATTTGTGAAGCGTTATACTGTATGGGTGAATGGTACCCGCGAATACATATATTTCACATTGTACATAACTATTTAGCTTTCTTACTTAAAGATATGAGCTAATCAATATTTTGTCGTTTATGAACCACTATTGTGATTCTAGTTAGCATTTGACATATTCTAGTTGGGGAAATATTATTACGATTTTCCATATTCGATTTGATAACGTTTTGAGAGATTCCATCTCAGAGGGAGATAACCTTCGATTTGACAATGAACCGGCCAGATTTTGCTAGTCTATAAGTCCGTACTTTCTTATAATATGCATCTAGTTATTATGTCGTTTATTTTGTTTATGATCTTACATTATCATGCCAAGATAATAATCATGTTAATATGTGTTCCGATATACCAGGGATTGGTGTGGAATTGGCGTATAACTTTATAATCATTTATCTACGATACATTGGTGTCTGCGTGATTAGACTATGTACGTTCACAAGGTGTGTAGGGAGTGAGCGCATCGTTGAGAACAAAGAAAGGATTACAACTTTTAACTAATATAGTACCAGTACAAGTATTACCTTGACAAAGAGGAACTTTGGGCTTTTTAGGTTTATTTGTCTCAACTCTGTAATCTGTATAAAGCAGGTACTACAGTATTAGTAGATGAAGCAAATATGCTTTAGCCGTCACTATGTATGAGTGGGCTTTATTATGGTCCAAAACGCTTATTTATCTACTTCGCCCTGTACAGTATGAATTAATATAGAGGACATCAATTACTATTCATTTGCACAATATATGTCCGGTTTACGAAGGAATAATATATATATATATATATATATATATATATATATATATATATTCTTCAATAGTCTCCAGTTGTATATTATTAGTCAGACATGTATAATTATATTTAGTCTATTCGTGTTGGGTTAGTTATAGTTTCTTCGTTATAATTAGTTAGTACATATTAGTTATCGTCTTGTTTACTTTATTTAGGTTTAGTCGGGTTAAAGGGATATTGGCTATCTTCGCAGTTATACGTTTCGAGTATTTGTTATTAAGTTAATAGTTACTATATATTATCCCTTCTAGTGGATGATAAGTCTGTGTTTGTTTATAATGGGAAACGGATATGTTGTTGATATTTCCTTTGCTATTTCATCTAATGGCTAAGTTTGGATGTAAACCTATATATTAGTAAGATAGGAACTATAGTAGTGTATTTGTGTTTTGATTATGTGAGTTTGTTTATGTGTTATATATTATTATTACTTGTTATTAAAAAGGCAGTCCGTGTCACGAGTTTAACCATCACACATCTCTTCTTCGCCTCCTGTTTTACAGACTCATCTCATCTATATTATTTTGGTACCCTACTATTACGAAAGTAACGAGGGCTACATTTGGCGTAGTCGGCAGGGTCGGACGGATTGTCAGTCTTTTAAAAACAGGACGGCACTATTGCGAAGGAAGAAGGACACACGACCGTGTCCCAACATTGACAGGGAGACGCCGAACTTGAGCAGACGAGGATCTGGACTGACTGTGGGAAGGATCGAAACTGACGACGGTCTTGAGCAGACGAGGATCTGGACTGACTGTGGGCTGGATCAGCACAGACATCACTCAAGGGAATAATCTATAATTGTTTTAATTGATATCATTTATTTATATAATTTATTGTCGTTTCAAATTCATTCGAATGTAACCAATTTCTTTTTAGCCTGTTAATCTAATGTTTTCTTTTCTTCCTCTTATTTACGATTGGAGAGTGCCGTTTGTCTTAATCTGATTTTTATCTTATCTGATATAAATGTCTAAATCTAACCATTTTATTTTATTTCATTAATCACGACCTGTCCACAGCTTCTCTACCCCCTGATATAATTTATACCTCTGACATTATCATATTTCTGATTTAAAGATTTTCTTCGTAAAACTCTATAATACCCACAATTTATAATGGCCACTCGAGCAGAACCAGAACTCATGTTCGATTCCCCACTCAACCTGTCCGCCCAACCGGAAGTGCCACCCACAATTACGGGACCAGCATTTACGCAAGTGAGGGGAGTCCCTATCTTCAATGGGAGGGAATCCAAAATATCTGTTGAAGATTGGGTTAGGGACATTGATTACTTTTTCATTGCGAGCCGTACACCACCCTCTCTTCAGTATTCCACAATTGTGAGGAATTTAGGAGGGGAAGCACGTCGCCTCATTCTAAATTTACCCCTGGAGGAGCAGACGGCAGCAGATGCAGTGGAGGAGCTGAAGGCAGAGTATGGGGATACTCCAACGGAGGACCCATTCGCCGCCTTCTACGAGCGGATGCAGCGAAACGGCGAGACCGCTCAATCCTATGCCATCGCGCTGCAGTCGCTCTTCCAAGACATTCAGAGAGAATTCCCGACAGCCGTAACCGGAGCACAGATGGACTCGGTTCTGTGCACCCAGTTCATGCGAGGCCTTAGGGAGGAGGATCTGCGGCTTCGTCTCGCACCAATGAGGCCTCGGGTGATGACTTTTAGGAACCTGCGGGAGGAGGTCAGACGCATAGCAAGGGAGCGCCATACCAAGGCAAGGAGGCCCGCTGTCTATGCTCAGCAGGCATCTCCTAACAATCCAGGTGAAACCCAGGGGAGGCTCGCTCAAATATCCAATAACACGGAGGACGTGCTGAGGCTGGTAGCGGATATCCTGGACCAGCAGGGAAGAACTGATGAGCGGGTAGCTTCCCTGGACAGAAGATTAAAGGCCTTGGAAGTGCAAGAGCCGGCTACATCCACGCGCCCTTCACCTACGCTCCTTTCATCGGATTGCTGGGAGTGTTGCCAGAAAGGGCACTGGAGGAGAGATTGCCCATATCGGAGGAGCGCCCCCCCAATCGGAGGAGAGCCCCGACCAGTTCGGATATAACCGGCAGCCAAGGAGACGCCCTAAACCAAGCGGGTCGTTTAAACGGGTTCGGCCCGCACCGAAGTTAAAGAAAGGGAGTGCGGGCAAAATTGATTTAAATAATAGTTTACCAAATAATAGTTTATCAAATAATAGTTTATCAAGTACTAGTATCCAGCAGAATAGAATCGACCCAGAACTTATACCAGTGATTGGCCCAACAAACCTGGACACGGTGGTCATCAATGGTGTACCCGCCTCTACACTAATTGATTCGGGCTCCCAGGTGACTACTGTTTCATCCTCCTTCATTTCCTCCCATCCTTCTCTTTGTATTTTATCCCCTACTCCCTCCCCAGTACAGATTAGAGGCGCTGGAAGCCACCCATTGGCCCATGGGGGAGTCATCCTTCTTGAGGTAGAGTGCCTGGGCCGCACTTATTCCAAAGTCCCAGCCTTCATCGTGTCCCCAGGGAGCTATGGACCCGGTGTCGACACCCTCATCGGCACAAATCTCATCAGGCTAGCCCAGCAAGACCAGGTGAGGTTACACGGTGCGACATACCTGCAGGTAGTGGAGAGGCAGAACAAGGCATGGTCGGCTGCTTGCTCTGCAATCGAAAGCCGTCGACCAGGGGACGCCCGGGGAAATCTGGGAATAGCAGTTCACCGTGGTCGAGGACGAAGGATTGAGCCGGGCTCGGAAGTGGAGGTTATGTGCCAGGTAGCCAGGAACTGCCCGAGCTGTACAGCTATAGTGGAGCCAATTGGGCATCCAACCAAGGGATCTCGGATGATGGTAGGAAGGACACTCGTAGATGCGTCTCCGGGTCGCTACATACCAATTCGAGTCTTGAATGTGTCCGATAGACCCATCACTATCGGCAAGAATGTCCCTCTGGCTCAACTTTTCCTGGTGTGTGCCATCGAAGAAGCCTCTACGGATCAGCTCACACCTCCTTCAGGACCTTCCCCGTTGCTGGCACAGACCTCAGCGAGCTTCCCTGAACTCGACTTAACCAGCTCCCCCATTACTCCGGAAGAGAAGTTGCGACTGGAGCATCTTCTTGCCGAATACTCGGACGTGTTCTCACAACATGACTTTGATTATGGGTTGGCTAAGGACATCGAACATGACATCCCACTTGCAGATGAAGATCCATTCCGTCTTCCCTACCGGAGAATTCCCCCTGCTCAGTTCCAAGAGGTGAGACGACACATCCAGGAGATGGAACAGGCAGGAGTAATCAAGAAAAGTCATAGCCCGTACGCTTCTCACATTGTGGTGGTACGCAAGAAGGATGACTCCATTCGTCTGTGCATAGATTACCGTCACCTGAATAGCAAGACGAGACGGGATGCTTTCCCAATGCCTAGGATCGACGAGGCCCTCGATGCCCTTGGGAATGCAAAGTATTTCACCACCCTGGACCTAACGAGTGGGTATTGGCAGGTAAAGGTTGCGGAGAAGGATCGACCAAAGACGGCATTTACAACCCCCATGGGACTTTTTGAATGTATCCGGATGCCGTTTGGTCTCCAGAATGCTCCAGCAACTTTCCAGCGCCTGATGACGTCATGCCTAGGGGACCAACAGTTCGAGTCTCTATTGATCTACTTGGATGACATCATCGTTTTCTCCAGCTCCTTCGACGATCACCTTGATCGCCTGACACTTGTCTTCAATCGGCTCCGTCAACAAGGGTTGAAATTAAAGCCTAGGAAGTGTCACCTCCTTCAGACCAAGGTCAAGTATCTGGGTCATGTGATCAGTTAGGAGGGAATCGAGACCGACCCTGAGAAAACCTCATCTGTGACGGACTGGCCTCGTTCGAAGAACAGCAAGGACGTACGTAGGTTCTTGGGATTCACAGGCTATTACAGGAGGTTTGTCCCAGGGTATGCGAAAACAGCGAAGCCATTGTTTCAGCTCACAGAAGGAGGTGGTCGACGCAAGGCTACCCGGAAACCCCTCCCTCCCTTCAATTGGACTGAAGAATGTGAAGCGGCCTTCGAGCTACTCAAATCGAAACTAACGTCTCCTCCAGTACTCGGCTTCCCAGACTTTGAGACCCCATTCCTTCTTGAGGTTGATGCGTCTGGTTCTGGCCTTGGGGCAGTCATCAGTCAACTCCAGGATGGTAATAAGAGGGTGATTGCTTTTGCAAGCAAGGCTTTAACACCATCCGAGAGCAAATACCCAGCTCATAAGCTCGAATTCCTGGGGTTGAAGTGGGCTGTGGTAGACAAGTTTCGTGAGTATCTCCTAGGTCGCCGATTCCATGTCCTGACAGACAACAATCCACTCCTATATGTCACCAGTTCTGCAAAGCTGGATGCAACTGGCCAGCGATGGGTTGCAGCACTTGCAGACTTTGATTTCAGTGTGGAATATAGAAGTGGGAGGCTCAACGCCGCAGCAGACGCTCTTTCAAGGTTGCCAGAGGCATCAGCTGGAGTACCAACTCAAGATGTGCAAGTCGACTGCAGCCATTTAGCAGTGTCAGCCGTTCTGCAAGAAGGATTGCAACCGTCTGGATTTGTACATCCCACAGCTCTCCAGTTGGCAGCCGGTGTATCTAACCCAGGCTCTCCAGGCAACCAAGGTGGGAGTGAGACGGGAACACCCTCCATCGACATCATTCCCGTAGAAACGCTTGCTCGGCAGCAAAGATCGGATCCTGATCTGTCGGTAGTTATGCCGTATGTGGAGCGAGGCTCCAAACCTACCAAGCAGGAGTTACTATATATTATCCCTTCTAGTGGAGGATAAGTCTGTGTTTGTTTATAATGGGAAACGGATATGTTGTTGATATTTCCTTTGCTATTTCATCTAATGGCTAAGTTTGGATGTAAACCTATATATTAGTAAGATAGGAACTATAGTAGTGTATTTGTGTTTTGATTATGTGAGTTTGTTTATGTGTTATATATTATTATTACTTGTTATTAAAAAGGCAGTCCGTGTCACGAGTTTAACCATCACACATCTCTTCTTCGCCTCCTGTTTTACAGACTCATCTCATCTATATTATTTTGGTACCCTACTATTACGAAAGTAACGAGGGCTACACATGTTTAAAACGATTTATATTTTTTGTAAATTGACCCTTTCAGCTTAATGCTGCTGGTTGATGATTATATACCAATAAATAAAAATTAATAAATGAATAATCATCTTACCGCCCCTGAGCTTCCTCCCATGGCTTCCTCAGCAATTATAGACATGTGACCAGCTACATCACTAACGGAGAGCAGCTCTTCACTTTCAATCCAGGTCTTCATTGCTGAGGGTGAGATCAGTTATTAAAATCAATTAATTGGTCAATTTCGTAATGTCACAATCAAATTTAATGCACAAATCTTTGTTAAAAGTGCCTTGTTACACATTTTGTCATTCATCTGTTACAAATAATTGTATTTCTATACCGGTAGTCAGAAAGCAAATGGTATATATCACGTGTTGTTAGGTAGGTCAAGCAATAATGTTTGTCCTACCTAGCAACAACTAATGTACGCAATTAGAATTCTTACTATTGAGATACTTTCATTTGTAACAGGTGAAAATAATGACTCGTAACAAGCGCTTACAAAGATTTGTGCATTAAAATTGATTATAATATGAAAATGTTCTACCAGTATTGGGCAGAAATAATTACTGACAAGTCTACAATTTACTAATGTTATACATGTAAATGTATATGTCATTTATGTCGTTTAAGGCATAATAATTATTAAAGCTGATTCAAAAGTTGTTTTCATGATAATCATTACACGGGGTACTCACAATTTATGTTACACTATTTTCAAGTGTTGTCAAATTCCCAATCCTTTAACGACTTGTAATATCCATGGAAATATAGGGTTCCACAATATTCATGGTTTCCAAAAATTGAGCAATGTGATTAAAGTTTGTGAGGTACAAACGTGTGCAAATCTTGATCCCTTGCAAACGTCTGTTTCTAATCAATAAACCAGTCCAATCTAATCTAATTCAATACAATGCAATTCGTGCATGAAAGCCTCATGCACACATTTATTGTCTTATACTTAAAAATCTAGTATTAATTCACTTTCATCGACTACACTTATCCCCAGAGTATAGTTAAGCTAGGAGCAGACAAGGTGTACCTTCTGCACCCCTTCTAAGGGTGGATCCACAGTCTCCGTCCCCGCTGATGGTGTCAAGATCGTTTAAAAGCTTCTCACTCTCCATCAATCGATAGCATACACTGCTCAAAACAGTCTTAATTCTCTTACAGGACTCTGGAATGAACAAAACAAGAGGGAAAATGATTTTTAAAAAATGAAAAATTAAATCCAAAACCTGACAATTTTATTGTTTTTTGTTTTTGTTTCATTGATTTTATTTCTGTGTTCAAATAACAAATACAAGTTTATACATTTTTACATCAGTATTACAATAGCAAATCAAATCAAATCATTATGTTTAGAATTAGTCCTTTCAAGGCAGGTACTTTTTAGGGCTGAATGGAACACATATTGTTCTTCAAATTGGCAAAATATATATTTTCTTACTGCAACATTTTTAATAATAATAATAATAATAATAATAATATCCTAATAGTCCACTCCAAATTTTATTAAACCGAAACGGAAATTCTTTTTGCCCAATTGATCGTGAGCCCGGCAGCCACTGAGCAGCGCCAGATCGACGTTGATTTAATAAAATGAAATGTCTCTGAAAAAAATTACTTGGGGTAAAAATTTTGCAATGAGTAATTTAAGAAATAAACTAAATCAAATACCTGCTTATGCAGTATACTTTCTTGATGGAAATAATGAAAATCTCACCATTACTCATTTTCTCTCCTTTTCTTGTCACATGGGTGGATCCTAAAGAAGCTTGCTCTAAAACTGGGAGTTCTTTACCAAGTGATATGTTACCATGGCGATGAGATACAGATGGCCACGCTGGAGCGGAGGTTGCCTGATCTATCAACAATCACAATAAATTTTTCTAAGTCATGCATTGAACAAGATAACGGAAGAACTATACCTGAAGTATCTTTTCCGGTAATCAAACAAACAAAATCGACTTTTACTATTTTGTAACTGTTTTACGAGGTATAAAAGCCATGTACGGTATTGGTAAGCAATTTAATACTGTCTATAATAATTCTTTATATTAGTGGATAAAAAAGCATGTTTCCCATAATTTTAGGCATGAGTTGTAAGAAACAAATAATAGATACAAACAATTTTTAAATGACTTTGCACAGATTAGCTTTTTTATCAGTTTCTGTCATATTACGGCACAGTGGAGTAAAAAAAAAAGATAAATATTTCAATTGTGTATTTGTGAAACAAAGACTTATCTCCTTCTCAGTGTGTCACTCTTTATTTATATGGACCAATACGTCTATTTTATTGATCAGGACTATTGTTACTCTGTAAAGTGAAATATAGAATTTATAATTAGAGTGTTGGTCATGTGATCTTTCTGGAATAAATTATGAAGGCTAATTATGAGAATTAGTGTATAGTGTGACTTTTTATAATCTTTATTATGATAAGAAATTGATTCAGCCTTGCTGAAAGTAACATGAAATGCACACAGAAATGTGTTTAAGGGACTACACTTTTTTGAGATATGAAAGTTTGAACCAAACTTTCTTGTCATATTCAAAATGTGAGGTCATTCTTTCTATACTATTCCTCCAAAGTGACATAAAAGAATGAGAAAGAACACAAATCAAATCTTCACCAGAACTCAAACAAATCTTTAAAGCCCATCTGCTCTAGTTTGGCCAGGGGTGATTAACCCTCCCTGCAAGGTCACCAACAGTTGGTTATCTCATCAAATCAGCTCTCAATTAACATAAGAAAAAGAGGACCATGGGGGACCAACAGGCACCAATTAGGCATTGTTTGCTGTATAGAAGGCCCAAGTAGCTATAAGTAGTGCAGTGAGGCTTTAAGATAGGAGTGAAAACCACTCACCAAGATACGAGGCTCGCTGTCCACTCTGGTCCAGGATGAGGATAGTAAGAGAGATGCCGACCATCTCTAGTGATGTCATAAAGCAACCACAGTAAACCATCTCTACCTTGACTTCTGCATCACCTGCAATAGAAGCGAAAAGTTCACAAGATCTAAACAAATGTAAACAATAACACAAAAGTGTGGTACTTCAAAATTAAAAATAAGGATTAATACAATTGTTAACTTACATTCAGGCATTGATTGAGCTCACAAAGACCACCTTTCTTGCTTTCAACAATGTCTGCTACAAAAAAAACTCACAATATTAAAAACAAATAACCTATTCTATATGAGTCTACTAAACATCTTTGAGCTTTTCTTTTTTAATTAATTCCAATTGGCTCACACCAACTAAAACAACAACATCTAGTGAATGGCATAGTAATATACTTAGATCAAACTTGAATGTAAAATTCTGAAGCCTTTTTACAGCTACATAAAATCGGCTGTATTAAAGGTAATACAAAGTTTTGGTATGGATGAATTTGGTTCAAATTGGAAGCATATGCGATTTTATGATCGTTGTCGTGTTTGAAATTGAGTCTAAAGTGATGAAATTGTAAATGATAGACTCTTTACGTTGTATAGCGGCCTCTCAAGACTGATATTACTTTCGCCTTAAAACAATGTTTCTTGACTACCATCGATCGATTTGCTATACCCGTTTGGAAATTATATATCAGATCTACATATTCTGAGATTTTCATGGTCGCAGCTACAATGGAATGGCCTTAGGCGCTAATTAAAATATTCAAAATTTATCGGGAGCACCAGTAAATTTTTGATTAGTCAATTTCTCGAAAGCAGAAGTGTTTTAGGGGCTAAATTTTCTAGTGCTTATAATTCATCTGCAGGGGCATCCAAATATATCCAAGTTGTAAAGAATTACTATCCATCTAATTTTTAAAATTTCCCAAAACTTTGCATTACCTTTAAGGAGTCAATTTGGAGTCGGTAGAGTAGTGTGACTAAGGTATTAAAAAGGAACATATACTTACTGAGGTACTGTAACACAGAGCGAGCTACAATGGCCATCTCCAGATTGGATGTACCGCCTAGGTTGTTGATCATAAGGGCAACCTCATCACCAGATTTCAAGTCCAGTCTACAGTTATTTGTGGAGTCTCTCATCTGGTCCAACATAGTAGCTACAACATCAGTAGCACTTGATAACTATCATGAAGGGAAGTTGAGAGGTTTGAGTATTATCCAACAGCTAATGTTTCTACAATGAATAACATCTTTTTTCTTTGATGAAGATACAATACACACATGAATGATAACCCCCCTGCCCCCCCAGTGGAATAGCAAGGAAAAAATGAAATAAAAACAGTTATTAAATCCAAGAGGGGGAAATATTTATCAATATAAGAATACATAAAAATAATTATCCTCAAATTTGAAACTAGTAAAAATCTATGTTGTCCTTTTAATAGATTAAGCTTGGTGTTATTTAAGAACACAAGATTTACAATTGAACATAAAAACAATCGTAGTCATAACATCTCTAATATTTATAATCAGATCATTTCATAAGCCGATAGTTATATGGGTGTTCATTGCCTAATCAGATGAAAACACAACACAGGCATGTCATTTACACAGGGGTTCAATTACTTCCGTAGAAGCAGTAGAAGTAATCCAATTATGAGCTTCTAAGTCCTAAGACAATATACGGTTAGGAATGATGGTGTAAAACCAATTAGGAGAATCAAGAATGGAAACATTTCATGCAGATATAGAGCCACAACAGAGCATACTTGAATTATCAATAGCACCCAAGAATAAGCACTGGCAATTACCAATCAAACCATGAAAGAAAATGAGACAATTTTGTATTACCTATTCCCTAGCGAATTTAAGCTTTTTCAAGTGAATGAAAAACAAATAAATTTTGCTGTGAATGGAGAATATGGTATGTAGGCCGGTGGGCATGAGATTAGTTAAACTTCCACAATGAATATAATTACACACTCTGTATTTTGATTTAACTTAAAATGTATTTTCATGTTTCACTGACTCATCGCAAATAAAAAGGAAACCATTATTTGTTTTCAGCTAGAAAAAATGACTAAAGTGCAGTGTCAAGATGGGAAACAGTTTTGTGAAACACAAACTGATGAAGTCGATTAGGAAAGTAACATGAAAAGATTAAAAAAGAGAGTTTTTAAAACATACATGCTTCGGGGTGATATAAGTGCACACTAAAAAAAAAAAGAATTCAGGGAGAAAATAAATTGCATCAAACAAAATTCCCCCCCCCCCCCCTTTTGAGTAAAAAAAATGGGGTAAATGGGAAAAATTAAGGAAAAAGAAAAAATAAGGGAAAAAGGGAAAATAAGGGGAAAATCAGGGGGAAAATTAGGAGAAAAAAAAAGAAAAAAAAAACCCGGAAAAAGACGGGAAAATTTTTTAAAATCTGTAAACCGATTTACCCATACGCAAACTCTGGATCCTGGCCACAAGCAAGGGACACTGCATACATCAGTAAATAGTCCTTTCATGTTCTAATTTTATATGTTTGAACCTTTGTTTGCATGTGGACTACCCTGACACTAACCTGTAATTGCTTGATTCCTGCTTCTCCATGTATACCAAGCCCAAGTCCTATTTCCTGTGGACCTAGACTAAATGATGGGCCAGCTCCAGGAACACTACATGGGTACAGACACACCCCAACAGTCCCTGAGAAGATATGAATTATGACAGAGCTGGTAAACAAAAAAGGTCTTTCCAAAGTATTTAATATTCTAGAGTGATGTCACAAATCTCAGCAATATTTGAAGAGCTCTCCAAATGTGAAAGTGGGGCGGTATTTTACCATTTTGAATTGATGATAATATTTACTTAGAATGTTTCCAAGCAGGGAATTTTTATAAATTTGTTTGAGTTAACCCTCCCCTTATGCAATGATGCAAATTAAATCATATTACCTTTGCATATGGCAAATATCTAATACACAGATATTTCTTGATGATTTGACTTGTTACACATACATATTTCAAACTCTGATTGGAAGATTTATAAACAGGAGCACTGTGGTATATTGGTGAACGTTCTTGATTCTCATACGAGAGGTCAGCGGTTCAAAGCCCGCTCTGTGCTTACATCTTTAGACAAGGTTTTATGCTATTGGTTGTTCCTCTGGATAAAGGTGTTTTAAAACAGGGCTGGTACTAGTAATTATGGGGCCCTCACAGAGAGCAGTTTTAATACTGATGAAGTTACCCTGAGTAAATGATACCATATTTATTGTTACCATATTATACCATACTCTATGATTATTCTTTTCTTCTTTCTTATCTAGGAGGTACCATAAAATACTTCTTACCCATTGAAGAGCAGGCCAATACGACAGCTTGTTTAATTTGATGCAATGATAAACCGCTTTCAGCCATGCATCCTGCCAACTAATAACAAAAGCAAAACAAATCCATAATTGTTAAAACTTATTTCATCTCTCTTTCGAATGAAATAGTAAAGGTGCCTTTGTATCTTTTCCATTTCATAAAAATATCTAGATTATGAAATGGAGTATCTTTTATTAACAAAACTGCTTAAGTTGGTGCATGTCAGAAAAAGAAAAAAAATTATTATGAAAATGTGAGTATGATATTTCTTTAATCTAAATTATGTTGAATCCCCGATATAAATTTTAATTATTTGAGCATCTCTAGAGATGGATATGTTGTGCTTTATAAATATTGTTATTATTATGAAAGATTTGGATATCTTTGAATACATTCCATGATAAATAAAATGTGGCAAAGAGTATGTATGACATACCGGTATAAAGATATTAGACATACATTTCAATTGGATGTCCAAGAACTATGATATACTGGTAACATGAAGGTTTTGAGAAACTGGTCACTGGTACCTTGTGAATAAAGACTGTTCCTGCAAGGCCTCTGCGGTCATCTAAATCTTGACCGGCGAGCGCACAGTCGTCCTTGACCACCACCATCTCCACTAGGATGCCCTCTGCTCTGGCCCTCTCCATAGCGATCCCGAAGTTGATACAATCTCCGGTATAATTCTTTACGATCAGCAATGTTCCAGCTTGAGATGAGAATCAGGGCAACAACAAGAACTCTTGGTTTTGTAAACATATATATATATATATATTATATATGACTCTATCAAAAATAATCCCAGACCACGGCCAATTTCTAAATAAAGTGTATGAAAAAGTATCTAAACAGTACTTAAGCTGCAATAACTTAATTGTTTCATTCTTTTTTGTGTGTGTTTTTATTTGGCTCTGTCAGTTTCCAGCTGTGCCGCAGCTTAAGTACAGAGTATATTGTAGTCTCATTTTGCAGACAAAACTTTTACTTTCAATTCCTATCCCATAAATTATGAATGATTGATTAATAGGTAAAACGATGATAATAACTGACATTTACATAGCGCCTAATGCTAATGTTTACAAGCGCTGTGCTCTTATTACGCCCCAATTAACTGAGCGGCCTTAACAAGGCGTTCATTCAAGGAATATTGTCCTCACATAGTGGAAAATGGAGACTAATGTCTTGCCAAAGGACATTAATGCCATGGGAATCATACCACAAACTAGTTTTCTAAAAACTAGAATGATTTCTCATGGAGTTGCTAAGGATGATTAATCTACTCATGGTAGAACTGGCTTGAAGGTCATTTTTGCCTCAATTATACACTTGTTTGAATGTGACCAGTAGAAGTAGCAGTAGTAGGAGGAGTAGGTAGTAGTAGTAGTGGTGATAGCTGTAGTGGTAGTAGCAGCAGTAGTAGTAGTAGTAGTAGTAGTAGTAGTAGTAGTAGTAGTAGTAGTAGTAGTAGTAGTAGTAGTAGAAGTAGTAGACGTAGTAGTAGTAGTAGTAGTAGTAGTAGTAGTATAGTAGTAGAAGTAGTAGTATAGTAGTAGTAGTAGTAGTAGTAGTAGTAGTAGTAGTAGTAGACGTAGTAGTAGTAGTAGTATAGTAGTAGTAGTAATATAGTAGTAGTAGTAGTAGTAGTAGTAGTAGTAGTAGTAGAAGTAGACATAGTAGTAGTAGTAGTAGTAGTATAGTAGTAGTAGTAGTAGTAGTAGTTGAAGAAGTAGTAGTAGCAGTAGTAGTAGTCGTAGTAGACTAGGTTGAATAATGTAGCACAAGGCTTATCTGCCATAATTAGGTCCATTACCTCACCTGGGTTATCTCTACCAACAGCCCGTATAGCTGCTAATATAGAGCTGGTAGGGGGTGAGGCAAAAACAGATCCCGCTATAGCACCACTCAGCATACCAAGTCCAACATAACCTAGGAGAAAATCACCAGAGTGACGATTACTAGATAGTTAATAAAAATAGAACAGCAAGGGGGAAAGAGGATAATAATAATAACACAGTGCTTTTATATTGCATATCACTGCTGATTGGCTCTATACACGTGTGAAGAAAATTCATAGAAGGGAGAACTAGGGTGATTTTTTAGTTCAACAACACATAAGAAACCTCTATGCAGCACAATGTGCTGACTTCTAACACAGAGTCTGACATGGATATATATACTTTACTGTAGATAAATGTACAAATGAATAAATGTGCAAAATTGAAGGGACCTGCAGAATACAGAGCAAATTAGCTTCGGTCACGTCTTTCATCATTTACATCACACTTTCTTCAAGATCAGGTGGTTAAGATGGTTAATAGTCCCAAATTTCTTTTCAAATGTTCCTCACTAAAATGACAAAGATTGAAAAATGCCTAATTCTCCTCTAAAATAGCTACAACTCTTAGATCTGGCCCATAAATCTGGATTTCATGCCACTAGATGAAAGTCAAATAACTCAAATCTTTGTTTTTTATAGTGATGAGCCCTATTTTACGAGTTGTTCTTTTCACCGATTCCTCCAAGGTTATCACCTGCATGAGATGGTTCATGGCCAGAACCTCCACCAGAAAGTAACGTCACTTTCCCGCTCTTCTTCACGTCATCCAAATCATCTCGTACGACTATTCTATGACCGGCTAACTTGGTGATCCCTGGTGTAATAGCAACAAGGCCCTCTATCGCTTCGTCGACACATCGATCAACATCGTTTATAAGCTTTTTGGTGGGCTGAGTAGTCATTTTACAATCTAAACCAGACAGAAAAACAACAGAAAAATCACATGATATAAAAAAGGAATCAACATTAATTGGGACACACACAATATTTCACACATAATTTAAAACTATTGGTCAAGATGTATACTGACCGCTATAGAGCTCACAATGCATTAGGAAGGCTTGTAACAATTACCCACGTAATCACGTTTTGAGTACCTTTGAAGATACAATCTATATAATCTACAAAGTTTAGGGTACGCGTATGCTTGTCCCCTCTTATTGAAAGCACCCCCTTATCTCTGGTGTGTAAGTCAATGGCGGGCCGGACTTTGTTGCGCAAAAAAGTATCCCCTTACTGGACATTTTTGGAACACGCATGCAGTCCCTCCGCCCCTTGGGGGTCAACACTTCCTTTTTTTCACAGGCCACTTAATCATGAATACCGGCACTTTCGGGAGTATGAGACATGACTCTTTTTGTACTTTATCCTACATTTTACCACTTGAAAATAAGAATTACAAGAGCACACACGCACAAGATCTCTTTCCACTTTATTTCTGTATTTCATTCTTCTCATGTTTCTTTTCTAAATACTATTTCTGACAGTACTACTCTTTCCAGACAATCTGTGCTCATGCACAGTTCTTCGATAAGCAGAGGAATTCAATAAGTCCTTGATTTTGAGTTGTTTGCCATTGTTTGAAATGGAAATATAAGCACAGCATTCATACTGCACACGTACGAGGGGCTGAGCCGGGTCAACACATTCACTCAATAAATAAACCACACTAGCTAGGCCATGTACCACTCATCAGATTTAACATCCATAACTGTACATAAAAAGCTTATCAAGTTATTGAGTAAGAAGAGCAAGCTAAATTACAATACCTAGACCCTTATAAACTTCCTTCAGCACAAATAAATGCGCTTTTAATACTGGGCAGTTTCGTGAGGCTAGCTTGCATCAACGAGACAGCTGTACCGGACAGGACAGTTTTTACGTTGAATGTGTATGTCCTACATAATTATACAGTAACGAGTTCTCTGCTTTGCGAACTGCACTCTGTGACCGGACTTCGCTCTAAACAACTATTAAACTACAACAAAATTACAAAATTTCTTTAGATTATGTGTATAAACGTTGGTAGCTAGGTGATCATTTATAGGTCCCTCAAATTGTGGCTATATCAAGAGATGGCAAATTACTGCTAAAAAATACTACGTACTGACCTTCCTCGATCAAGCTCAAGCTAATGCAAATTGACCGCTATAAATGTCCCTCTAGCGTAGTACAATACACTAATCAAACTTGTTGTTCCCGAGCGCGAGCCGTATTACTAGACCTCCGACCACGCACGCGCATATAATGCGAGATAGGGGCGTGTCTATCAATTCTAGGGAATTCCCCCTTTCGGAAAAGGCTGGTGTCACTAATTAGTCTACAAGGCCAGACTATAATTTAACACTTTACCACAATTCCTAATGCCTTGAGCAGAGCCTAGTTCTGTCAGTTTCCAGCTGTGAGTAGCTTATTAAAGTACAGAGCTTATTGTAGTCTCATTTTGCAGACACTGTCTTAATTTGGGTATTTACAGACGAGTATCAATCAGATATGATTATTAATGTCTGGGGATCGACCTTGTCACCATGCATGCATGCATCCGAAAGACGTGACTCAGTTTCGAACCGGGGTCCGCTGAGTCAGTAGCCTCTTGTTGATGCCCTCGCGCTGTTGGAGTCTCTAAATTCTGACGAGCGAAGCGAGTCAGAGAAACCGAGGCGCTTGCGCGGAGGGCCTCTTGACAAGTGCCCTGAATTTCTTATGTTTCACTTTGTTTGGCGAATATTCCGACCCAGCAGAGTTCGGTGAAAGTCATCCAATCAGAGAGAGCTACTATGACGTAATATCTACCGCTCTGTGCGAATTCCCTCCGTCAGAGCGAGACTGGCCGCCTAGTTGTAGTCTGCAAGCACAAACCCTGGTCAGTCGTAAAAGAGAGTGTGCACTATAAGACTACCATATGCCACGTACTATAGCTGCTCCTGACCTATATTGGTACAACCAGTAGGTACCAGTAGATAGCTGGGCTAGGCTTCTCTCAAGGCACAATGATTTTTTGATAAAGTGTCAAATTAGGGTCTGTGCTTGCAGACTAGCCTAGTTGGGCAATCCCGAACACGCACGTACACACACACAATCGTTGCGGTCTAGACATGCATAATTCAGTAGGAAATCGGGTCTCATGAATATATAATTCAGATCACTTGTCAAGAGGCCCTCCGCGCAAGCGCCTCGGTTTCTCTGACTCGCTTCGCTCGTCAGATTTTAGAGACTCCAACAGCGCGAGGGCATCGACAAGAGGCTACTGAGTCAGGCGAAGACAGAGAGCAGATCGTACCACGGACATTATCGCTAGACCAACTCACATTTCCCTGATTTCAATATTCTCATATTCGTGCATTGAGGTGACTGTACCAAATGAAGTTTTGGTATTCATGACTGTATTCGGCAGCAAGGTGCCCGCACACTTAATTCTCTATTTTTATCTATTATGTTGATTATAAAGTAAAAATGTTACCATATCAAATGTGTCTTTGTTTTGCTCGCTCGCAAAATTTAGAAACAAATGTGGTCATTTGTACATGGCACTGTGTCAGAGTGATGCAAAATGAATCTTCTGTAAATGAAATTGGGATTGGGTGACGCGAAAATTTGTATTTCTTAAAAGGGGGCATGACTAAAAAAAGGGGTTAGAAAAACAACGGTTAAGATACAGATAGGTGAAGCGTATTATACTTCACGCCATCATAAAAATAAAAAAAACGTGGTTATGCCGCATCCTATCTGAGCAAGCCTTAATCGTGTTGTTGTGCCCCTTGAATTAATATTCCTCTATATATCTCCTTTCTGAATGATGCTGCGGAAAGTTGATCTGTATCATGCTTTCTATATGCGTTTCACATGTTAGTTATTCTAAATTGACATTGAACTCGTCACCTAATTAGGAGTAGGCCTATTGAAATGTCTTCAGAGAATGGAAGCTTAGAGTAGTATCAAGGCGGTTCGCAAAACCCTCTACATTTTGTGTTTTTAATAAATTAATAATTCACTAACTGGCCTTCTGCACTCCCCTCCCCCTCCCCCTCTCTCTCCTTTTTCTTCGCTCTCTGTCTCTCTCTGTCTCTCTCTCTCTCTCTGCATGTCTCTCTCCATGTCTCCCCTCCACCCGTCCCATTAACTCTCTGCCACACACTTTCTCAGTCTTCGCAATCGCCCTCTTTTATCTCTCCTTTCCCCATCTCTGAATCTCTCCCTCTCCCGTTCTTCTCCTTTTCACCTTCTCCTCTATCTCTCCATATCTCATCTGCTCATTCTTCCCATTCGCTCCCCCTTCTTCTCCCCTCTATCTGTTCCACTTATCCATCGCTCCTTCTTTTCTCTTCTCGCTCTCTCTCTCTCTCTCTCTCTCTCTATTCCCCTTTCTTCTCCGAATATTTCTCCTTGACGTCTCTCTCTTTCCTTGTCTCGTTTCATATTTGGCTCGTTATCATGTATTCTTGGTCATCCGGTATACCTTTTATAAGTGGCGCATGAATATCCACAGTATTAGCTGTTTGAAGGGGGAAATTTAACTTATTCCACCCTCATTTTCTTCAGATTTTACCAGTCGAACTTAAACCAGAACGACATATGGAACGGGGTGTTACAAGGGATAAAAAAAAGTGGATACAGGTTATCATTTTAATGCGCGATAAGTTAAGATCAAAACTTTGTAGATTATACGCTTGTGAACAGAGAGCCTGTGAAGAGATTTCGGTATAGGAGTGATAATAAGAATCTTCTTCAGTTTGTCATAAGACGAGCAGCGGCATTTTGAATTCCGTTGATTTAGTCAATTTGATGTCATCTCCTTTTACGTTATCATATTTTGTAGATATATCTATTATTTTAATGAATACTATAGAAAGAAAAAATAATGATACTACACCTGTACTAATATACTACTACTACTACTACTACTACTACTACTACTTCTTCTACTACTGCTCAGACGCGTACGCAGGATTTCTTCAAGGGGGGGGGGGGGTTAACATTTTTAAATCGTGCCGAAAAATTTCGCATCGGGGGGGGGGGGGGGGGGGGGGTAAGAGGACACTTTTTTTTTTGGTCTCGAAATTTGACATTTTGCTCCGTTGGGG
Organism: Strongylocentrotus purpuratus; assembly: GCF_000002235.5. NCBI lineage: Eukaryota > Metazoa > Echinodermata > Echinoidea > Camarodonta > Strongylocentrotidae > Strongylocentrotus > Strongylocentrotus purpuratus. The sequence continues at coordinate 4,111,976 of NW_022145611.1, forward strand.
GGGGGGGGGTAAGGTCACCTTTTTTAGGTCAGTCATGGGAATAATTTTTTTTATTTATTTTTTTTTATTTTTTATGTTTTTTATTAACAAAACAAAAACAAACAAACAAACAAGGGGGTGGTTTTTTTAGGGGGGTTTATACACATAAAAATACCAAAAGGGGGGGTTTAACCCCCAAACACCCCCTGCGTACGCGCCTGCTACTGCTACTACTACTAATACTACTATTAATGATAATAATAATAATAATGACTATAATAATAATATCGAAATTTAGGAGTGCTGATATTACGAGAAGACATCATGGCGCTTACGAATTTACAGAATGTGAAGAGAAACATGAAATACATACACTCATAAAAATAGGTTAATGATATTAACTTACTGAAGGAAGAGTTCAAGTGAGGAATCATTTGAAATAGGCAAAACAGGTTAATTCTCTGATGCATGAAAAGTGCTCTATTGCTCCATGTTTTCGAAGCAGATATGAGTTGGATTTGTAAATGATTATAATTGTCTCACAATCATATTTGTTTTATTTTGTTTTCTTCTTTTGTTTGCCGTTTTAGTTTGCTGAGCTATCAATGTCTCTTTTCAAAGTGTGCATTAACAATGTACTTGTATAATTTGCAGTGCCATAACTTGAAGACGCCCTATCGGCAAAATATTGTTTTACCTATAACACGTGTCAACGGAGTCTTTTATTTTTATGAAGATTTTGCAAAAATATGATTTATTTTTGATAGATGAAATGTGTATCTAGTCTGAGCTTTATCAATCAGTCGTTATGACTCTTTAGATTGATCAATACAGTTCCGAAAAGATATTTATAAATTATGTCAAGAATATATCATATTGTCTCAATCTTTTAATGACAAAAGGTAAAGAAAATTGTTCTAACTTTATGGGGGAACAATGTATAGAGAGAGAGGGGGGGGGGAGGGATGGGGGAGGTAGAGAGAGAGAGAGAGAGAGGGGAGGAGGGAGATAGATAGAGAGAGAGAGAGAGAGAGAGAGAGAGAGAGGGGTGGGAGTGGGAGAGAAAGGGAGTGGGAGAATATATACATCTATAATAGAACAACAAGCATCTTACCTCACTATCAAGAAATTGAAAATTGCAGCCTGCCTCCGTTTAACATTCAATGGTACAATTTGAAGAGGAACGACGAGTTTCGAACCGTGATTACTGTGCATCCAGATATTATACAACATGTTCAGTAGCTCGCAGCATGCTTGGCCATTTATCACGCATTAATCGAATTGCGCACGGTCCATTTCATGACTGTGACTCTTGAAAATCATTAGGCGAAGTTTTTGTTGGTAAATTGAATAAGAGATCAACGGCAGAGCTTCCTTTTTCTTTCCCAACCGATAATTGCTGCATACGGCGGCGAGAATGCATAGAATCGTACGTGACGTATTGAATCAAGACGTTCTCCTTCCGTCGGCACGGGTATTTATGGACAAGGTTTTAATTGGCAATCACGGTTGTACCAACACGTTTCCGTATGTATGGGACGACTAGTTGAGATTGATGAGGTTTGCGAATAATCAGATCTTGGCTTCCAGGCAATGAGAAATCGAACAAGATATCCCGAATCTCTCAGCTTCGGAGTCGTATAACATTTTGGAAGGATCCGATAGAATTGGACGTAGGGCATGCACGAGCAGGGTAAAATTAAATCACAGGGGCCTACAATCGTGACAATAGGATACTGCAAAGTTTTGTAATAAGGAAATTAATTAAGATTTTCTAGAATTACCTTGGCAACCAAGCAGGCAGAGAAAAACGCATCCTCTCGAAAGAGTGCTGGAATCACGATCAGGGGAGATACACTGCTTTCATAACTCATGAATAACAACAAACATGGTAATATTGAATTGACTTTTATGCTCAAACACAATTATTTATTCACTTTATAAACTTAGTATACTGTCATTCATTCACAATTGTATTAATTCAATACGATGTCCATTATTTAACAAAATCAGAAGACAGAAGAGTCATTACATAAACGGCCATAGGCCTACTTATGATATCATACGATGATGAGGAATAATTTATATCGGCACCTTAAGTTTGAAAGGCTTCTTATCTGGATGAATAAAGTATAATAATTTCTAATGACATTAATTCCAAGCATAATTTTCTTTTCTAATCTGGTTTTACATGTCTTTATCATTAAAGAAGAAAGAATATCTCAAAGGCGTGGGGTGTTGCACACACGCAAGGTCTATAGTTTCGCTCATGCATTTGCCTAAAGAGGTTTCATAAAATATCTCCTTCATAAAACACCACAAATACTACTAATAGTAATAGGCCTACCGGGAGTTTTATTTCATGAGATTGAAATCTGCAACGATCCATTTGAAGCTATACAGGTATTGATATTCCCCCCCCCCCAAAAAAAAAAGAATATATGTAATTCAAAATGACTTCTTATAGTTCTTTCAAGATAATTATATATGTAAAAAGTTGAGAAACGTGTCGCCAATTATCAACAAATTTTAAATCTCTTTTGTGAATTATTCAATCCTTTCTTGTTTTCTTTATTTTAACTGATGCTTTATATAATGGTTAAGATCGACTAATGCACTGCTTCATTATTTCAGAATTTTGAAAAAGTAGAGCTATTTATATAACTGCATTCTACTTCGTGCTGTATAATTCGTTTGGTGTCTTTTCCCTTTTATTTACATGTATAGGTATAGAGGCTACTAGATCCTAACATAGACATCTGTTCACCTCAAGGCAGTCTCCGCTGTAAAGCCTTGCTGTGTCATCGAGCTTTGTGGTAATTAGTATCAATTGGTAAGAGTGGCTTCATAAGCTCCCAATTTTCCACATCATCATATCTCAAATCAAGAAAAGAGATATATGAGAACTTTAAATAGGTGCCTTTTAATGTGTGATTATAAAGACCGCCAGTGTTGTTTGATTAGGCTTGCTACCTCCCTCCCTCCTTCCTACCCGCAAGGAAATCGAAGCAGGAATCTCATAGCAATTTACTTGATTAAATTTTTGGTTAGCCAATACCTATCCCGAGTAGCGACTAGTGGTGCACTATCGCAATCAAAAATTTGTTTAATGATTAATGCAGTGGGCTCTGGCTTTTCTTCTCCGCTAATCGGGCTTCTTTGCCCTCTTTTCTTTCTCACCCTGCTCCGCTTGCGAGGGTGCGGAGCCGCGCGCTCATTCTGCCGTCGCTCAACGTTCCGACCTGCATGGAGTGCGGTCACGCGTGTATCAAACGCACTCGAGATCGCATGCCATGGCTCGGGGGAATACACCCATTCATCCGCCGTTGAAATCGCTACCACCAGCAGAGCGAGATGGCGTTCAGTCAAAGGCGCCTTTCTTAGCAATCAGCGGGTTAAATGAATTGATCACGTGACCCTCCGTTGGGTCCCATCAACAACGTATATGACATATTATGAAGCCGCTCAAATAGGGTGAGATTTGAGAATGTTTGCATCATGGGTAAAAAAATAAGAGAGAGAGTGAGAGAGAGAGAGAGAGAGAGAGAGATGGAAACTCAATGAATTAGCATGATTAACTAAAATCGTCTCCCTTTCAGTTTAGTCTTTGAATGATAACGCTGAGGGGATTATATTCAAGCCTGCCTTTCGTTTTTTTCTCAAACCTTAAATAGACGCCAGAGTCTTAGCCAGATCCTTAGGGTCGAATGTTTTGCGCTCGCTCGGTCGGTCGGGCAAGCGAGGTTGCGGCAAGAGAATTCAACCTCCCCCTCATTCATTACAGCGTGACAGACAGACCAAGTTTCTAGTTGCAGACGATCAAAATGCGATTTTCATGAATTCAAATCAACAATCAGATTTACAAGAGCCATTAGCTTAATTAAACTTTAGAGTACCGCATATTAAATCTTTTACCGATGGGTGCACTGCGTTTCCTTACCGGGATCTGCACTGATTTCTTCCCTCTGTTTGAAAATACTTGCCCAGATTTATTTACAAGGATATCGTATTATTCAAAAAGTTATCTACATGTACATCTGTTACACTGACCAGAAACGGTTTCACTACTGATTATTTACTTGTATATAGGACTACTGTATTTCATTACTGTTTTTTTTTCCCGTAAACCTATCAATGATATTGTAAACTCTTATTTGATTATCCACCTTGTTTTCTTTTCTTTCTTTCACTTTCTACTCCTTCCTCCTTTTTTTAATTAATAATGATATACTGATAATATTTTTTACATGAGATTTGTAGGGCACAGAAAGCAAATGTTCAAGGCGCACTTTGGAAACTATAAAAAGGGGAGATCACATGACAACATCTACAATAGAAGAAAGATAGAACATACACAAATGACAGAACAATTTATTTTATGCCGAATGAAACAAATACGTTTCAAGATTATTGTTTAACACTTGATCTGATCTGCTATTACGAATCTCTCGAGGAAGAGCATTCCACAGCAAGGCTTTGCATGATATTGAGCTTTAGAAAGAACAAGAAATCTGGAGTTTTGAGAGCGTAAAGATCTCAACGGAATGTAAGTATTTACAAATTGATACTGTACTATGGGACAGAGTCATAGACATAATGAAATAAAAGCAAAATAATTTTTGAAACGATGCGTTCACTTATGGGCAAGCAATGGAGTGCTTTGAGACCTATAGTGTGATGTGACTGTGTTTTATGGAGAGGGTCCCTGTACGATCAGAAGCACTCTGTAATTTTTGAGGTAGGTTGAATGAAAGGGCATTTCCAAAATCAAGACGGATTGAAATTAAATCACGTTTAATCTACTCTGTGGCACTGTACTGTGAGTTAGGTATTTACACATGAATCCTTAGTTACGCAACTGATACCGGACTTTTTAGACGCATTGATATTTGTGGAGACATTGCCATGTTTGAATAAAAAACAACATACATGAGATACATCATTCTTATGGCAAGCGAGGGCAATCGAAGTAATATAGATAACTTATTTAACTGAAACTTGGAACCACACAATACGAATTCACATTTGTCAAGATTAAGTTTCAATGAGTTTAACCAAATATGGACGTCCTGTCCAAAAATCTCAAGATTACGGATAGTGCTGGCTGCATTGCTTTGAATGAAGTGAGTATTTGAATATCATCTGCATTAATATGATATCCAAAAGAGTGGTGTTGAAGAATACTTTTCAGATCCATTAAATAGGTACAAAATCGTAATCTTCTTTTTCTCCACCTATTTTTTAAAAATTTCTTATCATTCCATATCAATTTCACAATATTGAATGTCTTTATTTTATATTTGGGAATATTTCACATCGTACTTCTTGCATGTATTTTATATATTTTTCATTTTCATTCGTAAATTTCAAAATGTATCAGTTTTTAGCTGTGACTTTGAATTTGTATCACTTAACCTTGTCAATAACATTAAATTCATCTCGTTTGTAGTAAAACCCAGGAAGGCTTGAACCTTTAAAGTCAGGCAACTTAGACCATCTACTACTTATTAATTGACAAAGGATTATAACGCCATTAAAATCAGCTTGATTTCCTCGATGACCGCAGACATACTTAATTTGACTCGAACCCCTATTTCTTTAGCATTCTATTTAAGGATGACATTTTATTGAGTCATGTACGGATACAACTGTAGATATTCACAGTATGTTAATTATTCTTACAGTACAAAGCTTTGAGTTTAAATCTTTTATTAGCTTTTTTGCATGCTACAGACTAAAATATTGATATAAAACATGATACAAGTTTACGGAGCAGTACATTTTTGTTATATACTTCGATCATTGTATTTCCCTTACTTTCAAAATGCTGAATGTCTTGGTTGAAGTGGCAAATCACAGGAGCACCAATATCTAGGACATACTTTGTATACATTCTAAAACTATTTCCACCAAGTACGTTAATGAGGTACGATTATACCTCAGGCATATCCGAATCACTCACTGAATGTATGCAATATTTACTTGTCCTTCTCAGGTTGTCACTGTTCATTCTTTCCTTCCAGAAACTATTATGCCAATTAAGTGCCACAATGCTGCATCTAATTGCCAATTAAAGAGTTTTTATCCCTTTTCCCCAAGGGAATGCAAACGTTTATTTCTGCAAAGCGCTTAGGAAGTTTCCAATTTATTTGTCTATACCATCTGTATCGTTTGATTTTTAGTGTACCTGTTATGTTTATGTTGTATTACTGTGGTTTTAGTTTAATATTTAAGGTGAATTGAATCTGCTAATTAATAAGGTTTGGATGAACATCATTTTTATTACAGTGTGCATTTATGCTTTATATCGATTAAAAGAACAATTTTGTTACCTGGTTTCTAGAAAAAGCCATGTTATATATATATATCAAGCTTGTCGTTTTAATAAAAATCTTAAAATCCCTGGGAAGTAAATACATTTTCAATTAATTATAAAATAATTTCCTTTGATGAATTATTTAGTTTTTATTTGGTTCTATTATTTAGTAGAAGTATGTCGCTCATCGAAACAAATCTATTTTAATTACTTAGAGAGCTTTTCATAGTGAGTCAGCAATAATGTGTATGTTTGAAGCCAGAAGGGCGTTAACTCACATACTTTAACACAGAGTTAACACCCTTTTGACTCTGAGTAGACATGCCTCACGACCTCTTGCTCGAACTAAACGCCAATCGATTTATAAAGCCATTATCCTTTCATAGAAAATAGCATACACGTTGGCTTTTAACTTGCATCGTATATATTGTTAAATAATGAGACTGAAATAAAAACAAACATGTGACATGTTATCTCTTCAATTGGCGCGTATATCAATACAAGATAATGCTTCCGGAGTATAACTGATCACGTGACCGCTGGCGCCATGTCCCTTTCTTCTGAAGACTCAAGGACACGGCGCCGCTTAACTTGTGATCTCAATCTTTCTACTCTAGTGAAACTCAACGTGATAGAGGTCAATTAAAACAATTCCGTGTCATTATGAGGAGCAGCGTGTCAATCGATTGTAATAGGTGCAGGATAGAATCACAAACACGTTTAACACGATTACCGTGATGTAAACTATTTACCCGAAGCGTCGAGTGCATTAAGTGTTTCACACATGCATGCTTTAGTTGATTTTACTCACAGTCCTCATATACCACATCGATGAAAAACCCATCAATCCGCACCAACGGTTTATCGATGAAGATTTACAGAATTGTGTCCTTTAAGAAGACACTTGAGAATGGTTGGCTCCCAGTTCAGGGCCAGTTATCATTTCACTATAGTCGTTATATCTTCAACCATTAAGATGCGACTTTAATTGGATTAAACTGTATCATATCGTAAGAATTAAGGTATATAGCCTAGCAAGAGGGATGCATGCAGGGCAAGCGATGACTTATTGGTATATACAACTTTATTAAAACAAAACCATTGGAGAGATGAATGTCATCGAACTTTAAAATGGTTTTATTATTTCCTTTATAACAGACCTTACACTTATCTTCTCAAACAATTAGAAGCAGATCGTGTTTTTACTCTCCTTCTTCCATTTCCATCAAAACAAAGTAGGCTTAAGATTTTAAAGCAGAACTCGATGCATTTTGGAACTTCATTTGGTTTGTTATAAGAGCATGGTCTACAAATATATAAAAATGAACGAAATATACGAAGAGAATGTGTTTAGTATAGGTTACATAAATATTATATAATTTTTTTTCTCAATAATAAACGATATTATGTGTTGATTTAAAAGGATAATTTCTTATCTTTTCTAACACCAATGAAAATAATTTTGCCTCGTAAAACACTTTGCTTGAAATTTGATATTGATGTCTTTTTGGCTGTCTGTATTTGAGGATGAAACTGTTCCTGAAAGAAATGTTTAAAACATGAATTGCATTGATATATAAGAATTATAGCATTGTTCTTTCCGACACAAGCTAGAATTAAACTGTCTTGAGGTCATCCCTCTTTGAAAGAGCTAGACCATCTCAACGGAATCGATAAAGTCACACGCAACCAATAGCATATGAAATTGATTCTTATTGGACATATTAGTGTTTTGACAACTACTTGTTTTAATAATCGCAAACCATTCTAGCCATAATTAGTTGCTAGGAACTACAGGAAATACAACACTGTTCAAGACTTGCATGGTGTGTATAGTAATTTAGGCCTACCTAATGCCCATCTATACTATTCTGATAAGTTTTGCTACAAAACACAAACAATTTTAATTTTTGTATATTCCTATAGTGAATATTTTCAATTATACTGAACTTCATATCGACGATCTACAATCTACAATCATCCAAAATGGTTCTTTGAAGAAGCCAGTGTTCGTTCTCTTTCCCTTCCTGTGCATTGCATTTCATACTTTCATTAGAGATGTAATTCTAGCAATAAGATACTTCCACCTATACATGAAGATCTTTATCTTCCCCCTTTTTTTCTATAATAGAATCCATCTAACGTTTCATGTTTGCTTACTTCATCAATCGTTTCAATTACGAAGGGATACAAACACTTTTGGGGAGCTTGCGGCATTGTAGGTGTCCGTGGACTTCATTCAAGATAACAAGAGACGTTCCTCCCACCAAGAAATGAAACTTTCTTTTTCGTGTCTTCTTCTCTTTTTTTCTTCCTTTGCCGCCGATCCTCCTATTGTGCCCCATCAAAACAAAAAATTCAGACGCTTGGGGTTCTTTACAAACTAATTTACACCCTGGAGGAGGTTTGTGGGAGTCACAATAAAGAGGAGTCATATCAGTTTCAATCTACGTAACACACCCTAACAAAACATCGGAGGAAACGGATACACTAGCGATTCTTCACATCCTTTGTGGTGGGACTTTCCATACAATAGACACACTAGACAACCGTGTCCGGGCCTAATTTCACAAAGTATTTCATCCTTATCAGATTTCTGTCCAAATGGCAATACGAACCGGTATGAAATGATGAGATAACAAGAAATACACAGATGAATATATTGATAAAGGCGGGGAGAAATCAGTTATATATACGAGGCGAAATACTAATGCAAAGATGTAATTGGGTAGCGAACGAATTTATGTAATCCTCTTAGAGTTTTCCCGCATGGATCTTGCACAACAAATTCATTCTATTTGATACCCTGTTTTGTAAAGCATTCTTTAATTTCTAGATGCTTTAATTTCTAGATGCTTCTTATTTTGTGTAGTACTAGTATTCTTTAAAATACAAACGAATGAACGGATACTCTCACATTACATTCAATCTTACTTTGTGTAACATTATTATTATTCTAGTTCTAAGAAAGAGGTCGGGATACATACATTTGGTAAATCTATATAGAGAAATCGCATAAATACCAACCAACTAATAGAGTTTGGATTATCATCAATTAATGTATATTAACAGGACCAAAATGTAAGCAGTGAATTGCAACTGATCTTGTTTTCCCTTTTATCCTGAAAGAATATGTTTGAATAAATAAATAAATATATAAGATTGCTCTGCCAACTTTTGAGAATGTCCAAAGATACAATATACATGTACTAATGATGTAAAATTCTTTAGGATTCTCCCTATAAATTATTGATAATGCATTATACAGCTTAATAACAGTGATGATAACAATAATACATGTAATAATATAATAGCTCAATAGACAAAGTAGTCTCCTTTATTTTTTCAGTTTAAAAGTATGAAAACTATAATGTGCTGACAATATTAAAGAAATATAACAAGTACGGTTTGCAAGAAAGGCACGCTTTATCCGCACATACATGTAGTTCTTTACTGCTAATACGGGTTTGATGATGGTAATGGTGTCGGCACGCCTTTCATATCGCTGGGTCGACCGGGCCGTGATGTCTTAAAAGAAATTTGAAATATAATTGAAATGTTACTCGGCATAGGATGAAAGGTTCCGGCGTATTAAGCCAAAAAAGAAGAAGAGAGAATTCGTGCAAAATTGCATAATGGTCCTATTCAAAGACATTCATTGTGAAGACTCTCGGTGACCAAATCCTGAAGCGATGTAAAGCTAGGAAGGCTTTCTTGTCAGATATTTCAATTTCTTTATTTAGATTATACTTCGATTCGCACGTATGGATGTATTGTGTCGGGATGCCTGATGTCAGCTGCTATTATTTCATAGACTGTTGATAATTTTGTTAAGATCATGAATTCCTGGTTCCCGCTCTACATCTATTCACTTTTAAATAGACCAGCACGAAATAATGGTGTAACATTACATTTTGTGCTGCTTGGTCGGAAAGAGACCTTAATAGCGCGTACTTATTTTGAACTGAGAGAATGACCGATAAGAGGTTTAAATTGATTTTTATTGACGTATCATGTAGATGGTTTAATCAATCTCTAATGGAGTACAACAACATAATTTGAAGTAAAAGTTCATTCTACGAGAATAAATCATATATATTAGTTTTCACTTAGTAATGTCAGTTAAAATGATTATATTGTCAACGTTGAATAATAAAAAAGAAAACGGTAATGCATATTTAGCCACTATTTAAAGGATTAACATCCGTATTTGCAAAAGATAGCTCTTCTTCTTCATCAGAAAGTGAATGTAAATAAATTATTTAAAACAATAATAATAACAATTATGATAATAATATTACATCTATATAGCCCCTTTTCATTGGATACAGGAGCGCATAAACAAGAAATACTTACAATCAAAGAGAGAGAACATTATCATACAAAGCTTAAATTACTTACAAACAGAGAGGAATATTACAACAAATTAGAAAAGAAAACAATCATTTTAAGACCATATCGGTCGTAAACTGTGTAATGCTTGCTTTTCGTGAAGATAATAATCAAAAGCACTTGCTAACTTCAAGCCAAGCTATTCTAATATAGCGTTGTGAATTAGATTTCTTCTTCACGTTTCTAACACATCCCGCCGAAACTTTGCCACTCTGAACATGTTATTATTCTCTCATATTCATTTCCCACAATTGTGTGAATATTTCCAAAAGATTAGTCAGAGTGATTAATTTGTCCATTTTTTTTCTTTCATTGCAATATTGATTTATACACAAACAGAAAGCTAACAGTGCACATCTATACAAAGGGGAATCTTATTTGGGAGAGGAAAAGTGTCTGAAATACACCAATCGATGGTAAAATATTGAGCAAGGAAAAAAGTGAGAAAAAACTGTTGGAGAGGGTGGAGGAGAGGAGTTTGGAGAGAGAAAGAGAGAGAGAGAGGGGGATAACGAGAGAATAACGACTAAACAGGAGAGAGAGAGGGGGAGATATATATAGAGAGAGAGAGAGAGAGAGAGAGAGAAGAGGGAAATTAAGGAGCGAGTGAGACGTTTTGTGAATGGCAAAGGGTTTGAGTTTATTCCACTTGGGGAAAATTAAAGGCAAAAAATATGGGTGAAATTATGATTGGAACTAATTTACGCTCGACCTAGAATTGGCTGTGTGTACGGAAGAGGTGTTAAATGAAGTAATTAATGATCATTCTAGCATGATCAAAGTTCGCATCTTGCACTTTCTTACAAGAACCACGTTGTTGTAATCATATAATTTCTAATTGATTTATTTCTGTGCTCGCATCTCTCTGGTGAGAATGATAGGTAAATGAGGTGAGAATAAAGGGAATGGTGATAGAGGGTGCACGGAAAGTGAGACTGAGACGAGAAAACAGATTAGAGTTCCGAAATGAAAAAAGTACACGTGAATATTTTGTCGACTAATAATGAAAACAAAATCCTAAAATCATGTGTTTTAAAGAATGTTTATGATTAGTAGTATTTGTAATGATGTTTGATGCCAGCACGAAAATACTGATAACACACTATGTTTTGGATGAGGAAACGGGCTAAATATAGAGAGTATTGTCTTGCATGGAAATGTAAGACATGGAGAGTGGGAGGTAAAGAGATTTTGAGAAAGATAGAGAGAGAGAGAGAGAGAGAGAGTGAAAGAGGGAGAGAGATGAAAAGTATGTGGGTGTGTGTGCGTGTGTATTTAAGAGAGAAGAAGGGAGAGAGATATATATATAGATAGAAAGAGCGGAGAGCTTGAGAGAGGGGGAGGGGTGAGACAACGGAGGGAGAAAAGGCGGTCAGTGTATGGTGTGCGTGTGTCCTTATGTGTGTACGAGCGTGTGGAAGACAGAGAGAGAGAAGGAAAAAAAGGTGACAGATGATCAGAGAAAATATGAAAAAAGGAGGAAGAGTGAGAGAGAGAAAAAAAAAGAGAGAGAGAGAGAGACTGACAGACAGACATACACAGAAAATGAGTGAGGGCCGGAGAGCGAGAGAGAGAGGGATGAGATGGTTAGTGGGGAATAATTTGGAAAAAAGAAAGGGGAAAAAGAAAGGAAAACATTTTAGTTTTTAAAGAAGAAAAGAGAAGAAAAAAGAATATAAAGGAAGAACTCAAGCAGAAGCGAATGAATGTAGGTGTTCGAGTCAAGCACACACAAACATTGTCGCGGCAGTAAGACATAACACCACTTGACCGAACCATTTTGTTTAATCGGCTGTCCTACCCCTGGGCTATTATTGGCGGGGGGAATTATTTATATTCATAGGTCTGAGAGCGATAATTGCCTTTCCCCAATACGTCAAGAAGCATCGCAATTAATGCTCATGCTAGCAGTCAACTTGCTGTCTGTTATACCAGTTTTCACGCAACGGTTCTGAACAATGTCGGAAGAAATGGAATGCTAAAGGAAAGGAAAAAAAAAATCATTGAAAAGGAATTTTGAACAAGATAAAAATACTATTTTCTTTCACTTCTTAATATAATGGCTATAACTCTGCTTCACAGGACAAGACAGTGATCGTAAAGATAAATGATAGAAAAATGTTTAAAAAATTAATCCGTTCAAAATCTTAGAATTACGAACTTTGAATGTACACAAAAAAAAGGTAAATGGAAAATGATTATGCAAAAACAATCCCTTTGACAAGCATGATAGCAGACTCATGAAATTTAAAGCTAAGAACGTCAATAATTTGTTGTGTGTGTATGGGTCATTATTTCATTCTCTCGAGATTTCGTTTTTTCTCCCTGACATTAATAAGAAACTGCATATGATATTTCAAAAAGTCTTACACTTAATGGAATAGATGAGGATTCCAATAATTTTGATCATATTTGTAAGCTAATAAAATCGCTTTTTTTAAACTGAACGAAGTGTGTCATATTTTTTAACCTCCTTTTCACCATTCCTTTAAATCACTTGTTTTAAGCATTTATTAAATATTAAAATCAAAACTCATCTTCAACCATTAAAAATAGGTCATTTCTTTGGTACCATATATTTTTGATGGAATAGTAAACGGCTTCATCGAAGCAAAAATACCATTATTTCAATTGATTTCACAAGGTCAATACGCAGAAAATCAATAGAAAGATGAATTGCCACTCAATTTATTCGTATCAGAGAACGTAGTAATAGTGTGAAAGTACTCTGAATGCACACGTTCTATTTATTGCTATTCAATTATAAAATGGTTTAATGCATCCTCGAATTGTGCATGGTGTGCCACTTAATATTTGATATCTCTTTTGTTCTAGAATTTGTTCAACGGCGAACTTTAGAATTCTTTAAACAAGACGATCGAATGAAAAAAAATGATTTTCGGAATGATTTTTATTTACCAGACAATCAATTATGTTGCCATGAACAATCTTAGGCCAGATTAAATTCACTTTTAACTTATAATATAAATATTTTCAAAATATTATGTTACGAAGTTTCAACCAAGCAGTAAGCGTTTTTGTGTGAAGACATAGAACAAAATGATACAACAAATTTCATATCTGATTCTTTTTTATTGATTCAATAAAAAAAAGAGAAAAAAATAAAAATCGCTTACAATTCTCTTCTATCATTGGTGAAACTGATAGAAAATTACTTTCAAGGCATATCAAATCTACATCTACCTTTAAACTGTCAATACAGCAGGAGATTCATTAGTGAGATAATGCAGTGTTTTCTGCATCGTAGAATTACGTTGGTTATTATCACTTACAAATGGATGACAAAGTGTTGAGGGTGAATTTTTAAGCAAAACGTTTATTGCCTCAAAATATATTTGTTGGACAGTACACGTGTTGTAATCGCTATTAGAAAGAAAGTAGTACAAATAACTTTTATAATTAAATTAAGGGGAAAAGGATTGTATTGCCCTATACATGTACCTACTATATTGTCAATTGGAGAATTTCATTCAAATCTGCAATTCATGTTCTTGTAATGCGAAGAGTGATACAAACTTTAGTTAATGATTTTAAATGTCTGACACTCAGATTTTAAACGACATGTGTTCTTGGAAGGATATTTACTCTTAAAAACTTAAACTTAAGGACCTTCTTGGTGGTAAATTGAATGTCATGCTTTATTTCCATCGACCTTTCTGTCTATTATATTCCATTAATATCCATTTATGAGTGCGAGCAGCACCATTCCCGAGCAGACTACCGCTTGAATGCGCACGCCGCCTCCTCGTAAACTCGTACATAACTCTACGTCACTGGTATTTCATCCAATCAGCGGTCTTGATACAGGGACGTTGTATGTGTATCCCGTCTCGGTTGGTTTGATAGGTAAGACTGATTGACACTGGTCGAAAGAGAGAAAGGTGGCGGGAGTCCGGACTTTTGGGTGGGCTACTCTTTTATTCAACTTCGAACGCAATCATTAGCGAGCGATTAGACAATAGCTAATTACTTTTAAGTAGTGACAAACACCAATAATACTCTTGTATTGTCGAGCATCACAGTTACTCGCTAATCGAGGAATTAGGAGAAAGAGTGCTGACTACTATTTTGGAGTAGGCTACTTGGAGTCGATGAGTTAAAGGCTTGATGTGTAACTCAAAGACGGAGGGAGTTGTCATTAGAAGATTCCTCCACTCATCTCGCAATAGCTCCCCCCGCCGTGAGACCACAATACCATTGCTCCTTCGATCAATCGCTATATAAATCATCTCATCTCGATGGGTTGGTGATTCTGTCTCCTAAGAGCTGTCTTAGCTATCACTCTTGCTCAATCTTCGCCATCATTTCAAAGATTTCTACTTCCGGATTTTCACATTTTCAGCTTACAATTCTAATCGAGTGCTTTCTGCTGGCTCTTGCTGAGTTGTTGTTGAAACACTCACAGTTGGGCATGTCTTTATCTTGTGTAGAAAGTAACGAAGGACGGTTTTTCTGACATTCTCAATCACGTCGTTAGACTACCTAAATCGGTTGTGACATGACAAATGAAAATAACTACAACTCTTCATTTACTTGACATTTTAACGATTCAGATAATATATACTTTAAAATTAGATATAAGGGACTGTCACAATGACAGGTGAAACGCTAACTTCGTCGACGTCTTCGATCTCGCTACCTAGTAGTCATGGTCCACCTCGACTATCTGTTCCTGCGGCGACGTCGCCTATTCATGGCACTTCCCCTGGTCATCAACGATCATCGTTCGCTATCCATGAACTCCTGGGGCTTGGTCGTCAAGAGCAGCAGAAATCTCGGGAATTCATCCCATCACGACCGCTCATCTCCCCGCTGATGGCGGCTGCGGCAGCCGGTCATCCAGCCATGGCGAGTGTAGCATCGTGCATACCCGGGTTTCATCCGTCCACCGCCTCGCTTTACTTCGCTGCCGCCAAGGCTTCGGTAGGCTACGATCACGCTGCTCTGGCAGCCTTAGCCATGCACAGTAGCTTCGTACAACAAGCACGAAGTCCAACTGGTCTACCACCGTTAGCAGACTCGAGAAACGGTAAGACGAATTTCAAATTGATCACACTTATCATTACATTGATTATTATCTTCAATTTTTCTACTAACGCTATCAAGGCCATTCCCTGTAAAATTGAATAAGAAAAAAATTGGAATGTTTTGCAAAACTTTGTCTTTTAAATCAATGATAAAGTATTGATATCTGAAGGTACATAACCTGTTCTTAATTCAGACTAATGTGTCTTGTAAAATGCAAGATTTAGTTAACTTTTTATCCTTCGTAAATCTCTCGATCCAAGTTTGTTTCTCTGGTGGTTAAAGAAATAATGTTGATAGATTCATTTCAAGATGAAATACCACAGATAATATGTTTCTTTTTTACTTTTATTTATTCATTTATTTATTTTACCTTTGAACAATTTCTTACATTGTGTTAAAACCAAGTGATGGCGTATTATAGACCACTCTCTTTCTAGATTGTTTGAGTCATTTTGTTTGTTTGTTTTCAGTCAGTTGATATCTAAGAGAGTACGAGCTGTTAACACTAAGTGACATGTCGAAAATCCCACATTTGATAAAACCGACAAGTTTTATCAAAATTCATTATCTGAAATCTTATTAATATCTTTAATACTAATAAATACTGAGCGCGAGAGAAGCATAATATGTATAAGCTGTTGATCTGTAATGTATAATTTGTAAAGCTAAGATCATCCGTCCACCTCGTTTCAACACAGTAGTGATATATAGGTGAGCTTATGCTCTCGCAGAGTTGCAAGTTGTTGCCATTGTAGCCGTTCGGGAAAACGTGAATAAAATGATTCATATTTTTAAACAAAATATTCTTTAAATGATTTATTAACGCTTTATGTATAAAACAATGATGAAGTATGATCACTGTTTATTAATTGGCCCAGCTATGTTTAGACTTAATTGTATAATTCACCTAATCAAGAGAACCAGGCATCTTAGAAGGTATCTGTTTTGCAATTGCTTTTTCTTGAAGACATTGTATAAAACAATGTCTGCAATCGTGAAAATCACTTTTGTGAATCCGGGGATTCTTCGAAACATGCTTCAGGAGAAATTGCTGTCAGTTTTTAACCCTAAGCAAATTGCTAACTTGAACCCTGGACCTATTACACTTATACATTACCCTTTCCTTATATAAGTTTGTTGAAAAAAGCCTGGTAAAAATATTGCTGGTGCATGTATAGGTTCTGAGACATTAGTCTATCATTCTATAATTTCGTATTATCAAAAACTTATTGAATCACTTTGTTATCATTACTAGTGATAAGATTGAAATTATGCGTCCATGCCGCTTCATTTGGGAACGTAACTTCATTGCCAAACAATTTAGTGTATCTGTTTATAAATTATATGCTACTTTTGTCTTTTTAACAAACTTTTTAAAAATAATACAAAGAACATACATTTACAATTATATCATATAAATGTAATTGGTTTACAGATGCCATTCCTTAAAAAAATAACAACAAAAACACCCACCTTAACAAGAGAAAGTAATTGTAACCAAGGATTTGTATAAAATAGAAGAAAAATGTTTTCTAGAGTACAATGAAAAGAAGAGCAACTGTTCTGTCTTTTTAGTGTTTGCTTATTGTTGTTTGTTTGTTTTTTGTTGTTGAAAGAATATTATTCCACCTTTGATATATACATTAGATTCTCATCGACGAGGCTTAAAAATCTGACTGGATCTTAATATGATACATCCTCATATTGAGGTATTTGTTCAAAAGACATCATTGGTTATTATACACACTTACAAACGGATAAGATCGTGAGAGAGAAGAGAGAGAAAGAGATGGGAGAGAATGGGATGAGGAGAAAGAGGGTGTGGACGAGGGAGAGAGAGAGAGAGAGAGAGAAAGAGAGAGAAGGGGGAAGAGAGTCGTTGATTATATTTGTTTGTACAAATATAAAGAAAAAACATGTAAAGTGTCCAATCTCACGATTTTTAAAAGGTTTTAGCATATCAAATAATTCGTCATTGACACTTAAACAAAATAATAAACAATTCATCCAAGTACTTATGATAATCTATTAAGCGAAAAAAAAAAATGAAAACATACTCAAAGTTAAGTGTCAATTCCCCCAAATGTGTGTAGCTACAATTACGTATTGGATAAGTGATTCTATAATATTTAAAAGGCGTCATCAGTAAATAAAGCTGCTTTATTTCAGCTCCAAAGTGTGTAGCAACAATTACGTATTAGAGAAGTGATTCTGTAATACTTAAAAGCGTCATTAGTGAATAAAGCTGCTTTATTTCAGCTCCAAAGCGCTTATGTACTTAGGGAAATATACATGTCGAATGTTCTTATCAATCAAGGTATTCCTGGGAGTGCGTTGCAACTATTTAAGTCGCTTAATACTTTTACGATAATTTAAGAAATAGTATGGCTACCAGAGTATAAGACCATTAGTACATGGGGATTAGAATGATCTAGCTCCTAATTCAATCAGTGCATGCATTCTGCCTCTTACATTTATAACATTCGGGAAATCAAATTGTAACGGTAGTCAAAGGACTAATTTTCAGCTTTTTGAACCAAGTGCCTATTATTGAGAAACATAATTCTCCCAAGGTATATGCATTAGTACAACGACTGAAGTGCATTGCAACGTGAAAGGAACTCCTCAACAAAATCACGAGAAGATTTTAATTGTATTTTTCTTTCGACTACGATTGGAAAACTCTTGTAGCAAACTCTAATTGATGGCTGCATTGCGGATTAGCTAGGGGATTTCCAATGTATGTATCATGATGGATTGAGTAAAGCGTTCTTGGGTATCGGTTATTAGCGTTTAAACAATAAGAACCCTGTAGCGGTAATAATTGTTAGTACGAGATTTTCAATTTGCCTCTAATCTCCAGGGTGTTACGTGTACGTACAAACCCTTTACACAATTTCTCCATCTTCTTTCGTCCTTATTGTAATCGTATTCGTCCAGCGTAACCGCAGATTTTTCGCGGATGGATCGTTCGGTGAAGAAAATAGAACTGCGAAATCAAGTTTGCTTTCGGGAAAGAAAATTTTCTTCATTTATTTAATATTCTAATTGTGTAGATTCTTAGTGTGCTTTAGTGCGCTGAACTTGGAATTAATGGGAGGTGTATTGTGTGATGTTGGTCAAGATTTGAGCAAGGAGTTACCAGTTATGAGTTGATTTGAGTAGGTAGGGACGCGGGGAGGGAGAGTGTATAATAGAGGGTGCTTTATTAGATTGGGATGCTAAGAGCTGAAAATGAATCGTCGATTCTTAGACCAATCATGAGATGAAATTGCCTTCGTGGATGAATCTTAGAACCGTATTATGGTGTAGTAACAATACAGCAGTCAATTAGTAAATGGGTAAACCAATCCAATTCACATAACATGCACTTTGTCCGTTTGTTACCTCTCATTCTCTCTTCCTTGAGTCTTTATGGGGATGGTAGTAACGTTAGCGGTACGAAACGAGACCGATTCCTTGTAAAAGTGTTACAAAAATGATTCAGATTTTTTTTCTCATGTCTCGTTCCCTTCCTCTCCGCTAAAGATCCACTATCTTAAGTATGTTGAATATTAATTTAAATTATTTGTTTTCGCCTTGAGCATCTCTAGAGATGGATATGTTGCGCTTTATAAATATTGTTATTATTATTATTATTATTACCACAATCCCTAAATCCCCCTGTTAATCTCTCATCTGTATCTCTCTTTCTCTATCATAGGCTTATTTCCTTTCTTTCCCCCGTGTTGTTCACTTTCTCTCTTCTCCTCACAATCATTTATCAACAAATATCACCCTATTGACGTTCGTCTATATACCACTAGTTGGTGTCTCAATACTGTGTGTAAATTCACCTGTAGGAGCACTATAGGTTCAGTGGTTAATTGACTCTCAACTGCAAGGTGGAAGGTTCGACACCTTGCTCGGTGCTCATGTCCGAACACAAAGCGTTTTTGGTTATAATTTATCTCTCGACCTGGTTGGAAAATGGATTATATAACTGGTATCGAATCTAACGTCGATGTAATTTCCAAAACACTTTGAAAGTGCATAATGGCGATATGCCCATATCAACTTACGATATGTAACATACAAAAACGGATTATTTATATTTATAATACTTACGTTAATACTTATTAAACATACAGAAGTCATTCATGTGTCCATTTTTACAGCTTCTCTTCAATAAACAAAACCACTAGCCAGTACCCTTTCAATCGTTACTTAAACGAGGTGTCATGATAATGACGGAAACTTCTTTCTTTGACTTGATAAACAGGTATTTTCGTCGGCTGCCAGGACAAATGACGTAAACGCTATTTATTGTCGATAGAATTAGCGGCCTTCGTGTGAGTGTCTATTATGAGTGTCCTACATAATACAATTCAGTGGGTATCTCACAAGTGGTACTACTCTGACATCACTATATTAATTAAAAATGGCGACTCCAATGGGACAATGACTCGCAAGGACCTTGCAAACTTTGGAGTGATTGTTTTCATTGCAACTATGAGTAATTTCAAGATATTTTTAACTGGCTCACACATTTCTATAACATTATCAGCTAATGTTTTATGAGTTTCATTCGTCTTTAAAGGATAATTTAAAAGAGGAAAGACAGGTTAATTCTCTGATGGAAAGTGAAATATTTGTCCACGTGTTCGCCATCAAAGCCACTGTATATCGTTTTTCAGTAGTTGAGAGTCTGGAGTTTGGAATAACAAGTTTATAATTATTCGATTGTCTACAATACTACAGAAATCACTTCCTCTCAACCCACCTTTCCCCTCCCCTTCCTACCCCCCCCCCCTTTGACTGACTGATGTTAGAGTCAAAGGTCATCCTTGATTGGTACTTGACTGCGCCAATTTTTATTTTACCACTTATAAAATAGATGTTGGGTGGTTTGAGTGAAAAGTACAGTAGTTGACAATGACGCCATTAGAACTAAACATCCCTGCGGGACTATACCCATCATGTTCTCACAGCCCCCCAACTAACCAACCCGTTCCCACATGCAGCTATCGTGTCACTCATTTTGTTCTCATGCATAACCCCAATTCCATCCTGGCTCTTTCATTCATCTTTCTTGCTCGGTGTGTTCGGATCTACCTGTCATCAATCTGATGTTCCTTAGTTGGGAATACTGAGTTGGTTTAATAATTATTGTTTAACAGTTTTCCTTTCTATCGGTAGATTGTGCCAGTGCATGAAAAGTAGAAACAGCATGTCTTATTCTTTAGAACATAAATCGAAGTGCATTGACTCACTACCAGGAATTATATTACTCACACGAATCTCTATAATTATTTATATCGCACTAGGTATAAGCAGCGGGCAAATATTCCTTCAACAGTAAGACTGGTGTCTATAATTGTATACGGTGTATTGGACTAGATTATAATAAGTGTTTAATCCTGTCGTTTTAAAACGATAATTAGGGATGAGTAAAGTCACTTTGAATGCTGTATCAAGCTGAGATCCGCATGCTGATGAGTCTGTTTTGGCGCGAATAAGCTAGAGCTTAAGACCACTGAGACCATCTTATCGGCGACAGTTATTTTGATTGACGTTGATATTCATAGGGCACCTATAGGGAAAGTCAAGTTAATTGAGACAGTCCCTCTTAGCATCGCAAAAGGCGCCATATTTTGAAAGGTAAGATAAGTGGTGTGACTCAATGGATTATCACAGACAGGCTGGACATGAAGACTAACTGATGAGTGCTGTCAAAATGACATATTTACAAAGTCACTTCTACAAATTTCTCTCTATTATTAAAGCAAACATGTCTCTTGAATGACAAAACTGCGCTGGAATATACCTTTTGTGTTAAAAAGTCTTTCTTTCCATGCGTATTCATTTTTTTCTTTTTCAAATTGATTTCGGATTTGTTTAAATACTCGCATGTTGATGAGATATTACGAAAAAATTATACTGTAATTGATTGAAAACCGTGCACTTTGTACATGCAGGATGAGAGATTGAAACTCGAAAGAAGGCTAAACCTGAGCTCTCTAATGCTACGGTCACAAAGGTTCATACGAACGCTAATTTCGTACGAATCTCCCTGTTTTTCCATTGTCTTCCCGAATTTCCATTGTCTGGAAATCGTTCGTACGGCGTTCGTAGCAGTTCGTAATGGCATTTGTGACCGAGGCTTTACATAATTGATTCGACAAACGTGTTTCATTGTCTTATTGTGTGGGTGTGGGTGTGTTGTGAGCGTATGGAGGTTGGAGTCCGCTTCAAATAAGCTTACTGTCGTTTTTCATATTTCTTATGCATATTTTCTGGTACAATTCTAATCGTCTTCAAAATTCTGTGAAGCATGAACAGGTAACAAATGATCTTTTCTCCCCAAAGTTTCAAACTTACTTCGTTTGCACGAAGTCAATAAACAGTTGATACATGGGAAATTGATATGCATTGTATCATGTTTATGCAAATACTTCGTCCCAATTTTGAGATATTGATTTTAATGTCAAGATGAACTCCGCTCAAACTTTATAATAATTTATGTAAAAACTTAAAAGTATGCAGGATCGAGCCTACGGGTGATTTAACTATACAAGAGGGAAAATCATGACTATTCACAGTCCTTCACAATACCATTAGTATACATAACGTTTAAAAAAAAAAAATCATTTGGGATTAGCACAATGTTTCACTTTCTTCGTAGTTAGAATAAATATTTCCCCCATGCAATGACTTTCGTAGCATTCACGCCCTCTCTCTCTCTCTCTCTCTCTTTACCCTGTCCCTTCGTATACTTCTAAACTTTACTTTCTCTCTCACTTCCTCTTTCTATCCCACCTCATTTCTTTAAATACCTTAAATACTCTTCAATCCTCCTCCCTCTTCCTTTCCCTGTCTTACTCTTCCACGTTTATGTCTTTTCTTTTTCCATTTTACTTCGTCTGAAACCGAATCCCACTCTCTCCCGGTCTAGTTTCCTTTGCCGCTTTATACATTGACTACAAATGAATTTACTTTATCTTGCTTGACGATTGGATCATCTGAAAAAGAACAGTAACACCTTTCGCTAATACGTGTTCCACCTTGTTCCACCTGTACTAAAGAACAAATACACACACTCTCTCTCTCTCTCTGACCCCCTTCCAGCCTAAGTTCCATTAGTAGCTGATCTTCATATCCGAGATAATCTCATTTACAGCAACTTAAATACATATGCACTCACGCTTAAGTCAAAACAAAGAGCGCTCTAAGTGGCAAAATTGTGTAAACCCATTACGGGCCGCGTGGCGGGTAAAAAACGAGATTAGGATACCGTTGAAAAATGTCAATGGTTTAGCGGGCATATCAGGGCAACGACATTGCCGTGATTTAATAAAAGGAGCAGTTTCAGACTGACTTGCCATTCTTAAATGTGGATATATTGGATGAAATAACATGTAGCTGGATATTCCCCTTATTTCAATGCATGACTTTTTATTTGAAATATGATTTGAAATACATTTACAAATATTAGAGTTCAAACTCAACGTTAAAAAGAAAAAGTGAAATTTCAGGTGAAATTTATAACACAAAAATATTGTAGCCCATAAATGTTATTGAGCTAATTTCAAATAGGTTTCTGAAAAACCCAAATAATATAATTACTCTATCACATTATAGCTTTTAAACAATTGAATGTGCTTCGAAAGGAGAATGATAATTACAAATTGCATGTACAGTATAAGATATTTTTAATTGACTTTTAAAGTGTCATAAAATCATTCGTTAAAACAATAAATCGATATGAGCGAATTCCAGTAATGTATACACAATTACATAAAAATTACGATAAACAAAAGGCTTAAATTTTTAGATATTCCACTGTTTCTATTTTTGAAAGTGAAAAAAATAATTCTTATTCACATTTGAAAGAAATTCAATGTTGTCACTTCCCAAATGAAAAAAGAAGCCATTCTCATTTTTTCTCTCCAGAACTTCTTCTGTTAAGGGGAAATCTTTAATGACCGTGAACATTTTAGTTTAGATTTAAACTGCTATTTACCAATTCAAATTAAGATGATTTCTAGTTTGGGCCTATGCGGTGCTATCTTTTCAGAACTTTCATCTACAGGAAGTGTGTCTGGCATTCTCTAAAATAATCGTGAAATCCAAGCTTGACTTATACCTGAACTCTTTTCCGTCTTGTCCAATATTAATCTATAATACACAGGTCAAAATTGATAATCAAATAAACATCGTATTAAAAGAAAATGTACGAAATTCTTCAAATTTTAATGCGATATTTAGCATGATCATTCTTGGTTTGTCGTACGGGCCAATGATACAAAATATTTTTCTTAATCAAATGGAAAATAAAATTGTCATACATACATACATACAATTGTCTTTTATATAGCGCAACATCCAACGAATTGCTCGAAGCGCTTTACAGAAATAATGACATAGTAAACACAAGATAATACATGTATAAAAGAGTAATTATAATAACAAACAAAAATATTAGAATTACAATTTACAATTAACAAGAAAGAGAATTTCATTAATAATGAGAATGGAAGAAAAAAATAAGTATGACGTGTGTTTGCATCAAACAATCTATACCCAGATTGGAAAATTGAGTGAACTGAAGCTTGTATAGGTCTATGTCGTGTACATTTAGACAAAACATGATTTTTATTTGATCTTTAGTAAGACAAGCTGTGCATAACAATGACAGGTTTGTATTTCCACCTAGTACCATCTTCATTATAGGGGGCGTAGATAAGTGTCAGAGTTTTTGGTCTGTACGTCACGTCTTTTCTTACATTCGCTCATTTATTAATCGAGAGACCTGCTGTTTTTAAGAGCCCCGCACCTGCGAGCTTGAAACCCGGCACGCGAATCGCGGCGCCACCGTTACCAACAAGAAATTAAATAGCGCGCCCTTACCCGGCAGAGAGTTGCGTGAGCATGGTCCAATGTTGACCGACAATACCCTGAAATTGGATTAGCGTCAAATGAAAACCATCAAGGAAAAGCTTTTTTGATCCCACATGACACCTCCAACTGCATAACCAAGTTAGAAACTAACTAATAATATACAAGCACCACATCCCTAGACATGCATGCTTTCGCATGCAACACCTTGTGTTAAATATGCACAATGCGTTGTGTACTCGTTGGCACGTGTAGCGTGCGCTGACAGTTGAGGAAGAGAAATTGGATTAGGTGCTTCAACCAACATCATCTTCATCCCTGCCTGACATCCTCAAATCAAAGTCCCAGAACTTTTCCCCGCTATACGAAAAAATTAACTCGTAATGAATACGCAGTATACAATATCCTTTAGTTAGTAGATGTAATGTGTTGTCATGATTATTTCGTATACCCGATCCTTGGTCGTAAGGAAATGAAAATAACAAGAGGCACGCAAAAACTTCTCTAACATGTCCAAGTTTGTTGTCAAATTTGCCTTCCAATCAGTACGCACCTGCATGGTACACATCAAGATTGACATTCGACATATCTTTATTGGATGTAGTTACCACAGACAACCTCGTTCAAATTCAAAATGACCGTTAATGTTTTATCATGATAAAAACTGATGGAATCATTTTAGTTCACGTGACAAATCATCATCATCATCCTCATCTGCATCACCATCATCGAAATTTGTATTTTCAATTACCTATCCGATTCTGCTTAATAAATGTGTTAATATAGCTTTGTCTGGGGCTGTCGTATTATCAAGCAATCTGCTTACAATGACAGTCCTTCTTCCGCAAATAATTGTATAATGTTTTATAATGTTTGAGGAAATTTAGTATTTGTGACAGTTTATCATTTCGTTTTTGAAAATAACAATTTATATAGATTTATGTAATTGCTTATTTATGATTCATTGTCAGAAAAAAATACTTATTGTCCTTTATATTATTATTGTTATCGAAAAACTGTATGCTTACATGAATGCAGAAGAAAATCAAATCAAATCGTTAGTTGTTGTTCTTAAATAGTTTGTCTGTGTGTACAAAGTGGTATAAAGTTACTTTTTACAAATCAGTTTTATGTTTTATTAGCCAGCAAGGTGTTTACGTTACTTAATGTTTATGACGTTGTTTAATGAATTGGACAGACATAGCTTTCTCGAACTGGCTGAAATCAGACTTGAGGAAGTTTTAGACATAATGGAAAAAACCACATGCATTAACAAAAGTAAGTTTCAGGTGTGTTTATATAATCTTCAGCCATTCAAATGAAATAGAGGTTTAAGTCGATAGTTCGAGGCACGACAAAACTGATTAAGCTGTGATGACCATCCTCCTTAATTGAAATGTTACATTCATTTATTTGTCATCATGGTCAAATTAAGTTAAATTTATTTTTAATTCAAAAGATAAATAATTTTTCATGCAAAAAATTCAAAAAATTCATTATAAACTAGACCTTTTTGGATACGTATCTGCAGTATTCCAATAAAACAAAATTAATATAATCTGCAATGATTTGTAGGGACATAATGGCATGTTAGGGTTATTCGTATGTTCTTGCAAAAGCATCTTAATACAGAAAAGGGGAAGAAAAAAAGCCTGAAAAGATTATTAGACATTTCAAATGTATTGAAATATCTACCGGTAGATGGTTGAATAAGAAAGTATTAACATTTATGGCATTTCAGCATTTGTGCCACCACGGAGGGTAATTTTATATTTTCTCTTTCCCGTAACCTGTTTTTTCAATAAAAACGCAATCCAAGAAACAAATGCAAAAAGAAAAAATCAGACAGCTAAGAAAAGTGTTATGTTTTTTTAATGATTTGAATATCACTGCAGTGACAAAGTCAAATGTGAAAATTGGACCGGAGCCTGTTTTGATATTATGCTCATAACATTTGGTTTTGAATAATAACTTAATTTTATCACAGGAAAAAAAAAGAAGTTTCTTGTTCTCAATTAGTCGTTGGATTTTCTAAACAGTACTTTCCAGCATGTTGCCCTTATTTACCTCTACCATTATAATATAAGCACCTTATTATCCTGGTATTAAGGTTATATACAGGTACATTAGATAGGATTATCAAATTTGTGACAATTAATGTATGCTATAATAGTGGATCGAATCATGTAAGTAGTTTCCTACGATTAGGTTGTAAGTAGACTAACATGACTGAAAACCAAATGTATGCATAAGGTATATAGGGCCTAAATGTGTACTCTTAATTATTTTGTAAAGCTGGAACCTTCTTTTTTTCTTCACGAGAGTCAAGTAATGGAAAGTAATGACCTCATAAGATCTTTTTGCAATCAAAGTAATTAAATTGTGGTTCGGCGTGCCCTTGCTGCAGTGCTAACTTGCAGATAATGAAACTAATTTCAATATTGCGGTCCCTGACCTGGTATGAGTTAGGAAGAAGTGTATACCAAGCCAACGTGAGCGTCAAACAGCCTACAAATTATACAAACGGAAGAAAATTTAGTACAAAATTCGATTTTCGTCTAATATATTCTGTAAACTAGGGGGAATTAAACAAATCAACATTAAAAAGCAAACATTCATGAAGTCTGGCATTTTAAATCTTTGAATCTTTGTTTTGTTGGGGGGGGGGGGGGGCGGCATCCTACCGATGGGATTGTTGTAAAGAAGACTCCAGTACTACGGAAGAATGGTATGTGTATTAAAAGAAAAATTATCATGCCATTTGAAAAACGACATTACTTTGAGTTAAGATATAATTGTTCCTTTCAAAATTTTACCGACAGAATCTTCACAGTCACCCAAGTAGTAATAATCAAGGCCATATATATATATATTTATATATATTTCATCACTTGCACACACCTTTGGAAATGGCGCCTTTTCATGACCCCTGACTAGAACGGCGCCGCAAACACTTAAAAGTACAATCGAAAGTTTGCTGGGTGCTCTAATTGCCAAACGACCACTTAGTGCTTTCACCACTTCTATTTTAAATTGT
The DNA here is from genome assembly GCF_000002235.5 of Strongylocentrotus purpuratus. Classification (NCBI taxonomy): domain Eukaryota; kingdom Metazoa; phylum Echinodermata; class Echinoidea; order Camarodonta; family Strongylocentrotidae; genus Strongylocentrotus; species Strongylocentrotus purpuratus. The sequence goes on from NW_022145611.1 coordinate 4,139,626, forward strand.
TTCAATCCTGTTTTTCACACATTACTGGCCAAGAAGTCATTTTATGAGAAGGGATACTCCAAGAAATAGAATCGAATCTCGTCAACGAAGTTAGAGCCTATAGTCGCGAGTGAGGAAGAAAGCGCAGACGTTCGATACTTCCCGCCGGTAGTATCGGGTTTTTTTGGCGCGTCGCCGCACCGCTACGCTAACACTACTAACAGCCAATACGATATTGCTGCGACAATTTCGCCCAATTACCCCCACCTCCCGGGCAAGACATTTTATGCCACTGAAACATGTAGTGATAATTAGATTCTCTTCGACCGGATTTATTATTGAATTAGCTTCGAACTTGGTGTTTGGGTAAAGAGAAAAAGAAAAAGATTGTGATGCTATACAGATGGGTTGATGAGGAGAGAGTAAGAGAGTGTAACGGAGTCTGGGGAATAGAAGACGAGAGAGAAGAAAATGAGAGTTATGGAGAGACGAGAAGAAGAGTACACAAGCGGATGAAATAACAGTGTAGAAATCGAATGGTGGGAAGATAATGCCCAAACCTGATAGCATGTCGAGCCACTTGTAGCAAATTTAGGACCCTAATCCGCATAACCAGCAGAGTTTGAGGCTCAAGTTCGCGCAAATTTCATCGGGACGCCGTTTTCTAGCCTTACTCGTAGTGGCTTCATAGCATGGGCATTGATTTCTAGAGTCTATGGCTTGAGAAGACAAGTGCTTCCTTAGTAATCCACTTCCGTCCTCCGAAACCTAATCAATTTTAGGCCTTCCTTCTAAAACCCATATTTCGATGGATTTTCCCTGGTTTCCAAGGAAAAAGAAGAGTTGGAAACGAGACAAAAGAAAAGTCTTTAGCGTTTGACCTCTTTGATTAAATCGTTTCAATGCGTTTCTGTCTATGGTTTTCCTCTACTTTTTTCAACTGGAAGAATTAAACCGTTTTCATCCCCCAAAATATTGAGAATTGCGACAGGGGTATCGGTTTGTACGATTCGAAAGAAGAAGCTTTTAACATTAATTAGAGTATTGGGCAAGTGCTGCAGGAAGATGGAATTTTGGACTGCATCACGCCGGTAGCGAACCCATTCGAGATGGCCGATCAGATTTCCAAAATGGTCGAAACGCGCTAATTGGCGTACGAAAACACGTCCCAATATTCATTTCTATGCCAGAAGTTTATTGTGCATGCGCGTCGCTCTCGACGAAGAAATACCACACTGCACGGAGGAGAACGGCTGCCGTGACGGCGGGGTGTACGGGAATAGAAGAACGGTGTGAGACAAATACAGCGATTTCAGTTTCAGTAAGGCAATTTCGAAAATTAGCTCTCGTGCCGCATACATCGCAATACACGGGTTAGCTGCGGGCGAGAAAGTGATCTGAGGCTTCGAAGTGATGCGAAGAAATGAGAGCCTTGCAAGACCTCCCAGCCGAATCAATCTCTATGCGAGCACCATAGTCCTCAGGCTTTTACTTCCACCTTGTTCCCTCTCACATTGCCATTTTTTTTAACAGTCGAGAAGGAGTGGGCTAGGTTGTGATGTCGAGAGTCGAGACAGTCTCTGCCTGCCACGATACAATTCCAATTTGCCACTCATATCAGAATTTGGTCCCGAGTGACTAGCAATCGCATGCAAAAGTGGACTAATTCGATGTCAGATGGGCACAAAAGACGCAGAAGATTAATTGCAATCATCGAAAGCGACAGGTACACCCTACCTACTGACTGATCACATGGGCGACACCACCAATGACCCACAATAAAAAAAAAAGTGAAAATAGCCTATTGACGATATTAGCTTTTTCTATGAAAAGGAGATGGACAGAGAGACATATATATATAATCATATAGACATACAGACAAACAGATATAGAAAGAGAGCGTAAGAATGATGGAGAAAGCGGTAGAGAGAGAAGGAAGAGAGATAGGGAGAACGAGAAAGAAAGAGAATGATTGGGTGAGAGAAAGAGAGACGGAGAGAGAGAGAGGGGGGGGGGGGATTTAAGTAATTACAAAAGTTTGTTTTCTCCTGAAAAAAGTAGATATATTACGTTGGCATAATAATTGTTACGTAATGTTACTCCTATCATTTCAAAGTATTATGTCATTGGTTGGATCTCTAACATGTCGGCTAGGTTAGTTTCTCGAGAGAAAGTTTAAACGTTTAAACATTAGCTTTATAGTCCTGGGGAGTGTTTCACAAAGATCCTAAGTAGAACTTAACACTAAGTTGGACTTAAAAAGTGTGGACAGCCATTGGAGCCTTTAAATGAAATATATTCAAAAGCAAAAATTGGAGTATTTTAGACATTTCATCAATTCCACATCAAGAACATGAAATCTCCCATGATAATAGAAAATATGAATGATTTGAATCAACATTTTATGCCTTCTAAAAAAAAAATACAAAATGTTTTCAAGGATGCTAATGGCTTCCCATAAATTTTAAGTCCAACTTAGAGATAAGTTCAACTTAGGATCTTTGTGAAACACCCCCCAGATCTTACATGTTACCACGTTACGACTTCGTTACGACTTTGCTACGACTGGAGTTTTGAAGAAATCCTGATCGCCTACAAATCGCAGTGACGTCATCTTGGGACCTTCGTTTTTAGCCCCCAAAATAAAAATAAAGGAAACTGACATAAAACTATCATTTTCTCTTTGAAATGAACCAACTCCGATCAGAAATACATTCTGGATACTTTTTTTTTTAATTACTAAATAAGAAAAGACAAATTCAATTTGGCATGAAATTTTACAAGTTTGTTTCCCTAGCGAACTTTTTATCCAGGCTCACCAGACAATATTATTTCGAATATATCTTGCAGTTCGACGTTAAACTAGTACATGTATAGGATTACAAATTCCTAATACCTAGCTGATTAGGACATGGTTTCTGATTAGTGTAATGTTTAGATGTAATAACTGATTTCTTTCTCCCTATCTCTTTTTCTTTAGACATTTTGATTGAAGAGAATCATGACCGGATTTTCAGTCAGCACTCACCATCTTCTGTCAATAGTATGGGCAAGAAGAAGAGAAAGAAGAGACGGCACAGGTATGTATTCATTAAACCATAAACCATCTCCCTCTTCTTCATCTTCATCATTTGTTCTGATACCTCCCTGCCCCCCCCCCTCTCCGCCCCTTTCTTTCTCTCTCTCTCTCTCTCTCTCTCTCTCTCTTTTAGAACTTGTTTATGTACATCATAATATAAATGGCAGATCGGGTAACGTAATGTCCCCAGCAAGAGTCTCGTGGTTCTCGGGAACTTTTGTTTGCCCTTGATTTCTCAGAGAATTAACTACAAAAATTGTTTACAAATCTTGAAGTTTTAAAATCAGTTATAGTAGAATAAGCCGCCTTTAGTATTCTAAACATAGAGGTGATCACATGTTTTTTGTTGTTGATTTAATAATGTCGAATGTTATCTGAAATTTCGAAATCATGGAAATATCGAATATACATTATAGAACCAATTTAGGTTAAGAGATCGAGGAGGAGGTGTATATAAAAATTCGAGAAAGCTTTTTTAAAAGTAACCGTTTAAGACGACTGAGGTTCGAAAAAATCGAAACGTCAAGCTTATAAATAAAAAGGTGGCAACTCCGTCTTTTTACCATTGCAGGCGAAATCATTAAGGATATAGCTCAAATCTAAAGAATTACCAATGTCTCATCTACAAGTAAAAGGGGATGACTAAGAACAGAGCTAGAAAACAACGGAGGTAATTTGATAGAATCGAGAAAATTCCGCGAAACAAGAGCAGAGAAAAGAAAATTAGAATGTATAAGTGTCCCGACATTGATGGATTACATGCTAAAGAATCAGACGATTCCCTAAACTTTTTTTCTCGTCCGAGTAATTATCTTGAAATGTTTGCTAGAGATTGCTTGCTTGCGTTAGTAACGTGATTTGAAAATTGGATAATTGTTCAAATGACATCCCCAAACATGGTGACCGTTGGGTGGTTGATGATAGAGAGGGTACCGGTCAAAGATCTTATGCTAACACTTGATGAATCTGTGTCTCCTGTCGATTAAAGTTGTTTTCTTACCAGGTTAATGCCCGCTTTCATGTATTAGCTACTACGTGAGGACACTTCCCTGCTTCCAAACACATTAGATACAGCCATGAATTCTGTCGTTAATAAATTTTTCATAAATATATAGGAAGGTATATAACTACTTCCGGAAAGATTCAGTTTTAGCACATAGGAGGAAATGGGTGACATTCATGCTTATATAGCTTGTATTGTTAGAGGTGTCGTGGTCGCGTGGATACGTCACCGGAGTGTCGATCACATTGCAAGGTCCGTGATTCGAGTCCTGCCGCAGCACTAATGTCCTTTGACAATAAAATTAATCTACGTTTGCCACACTCAACCCAGGTATTGTAAATGGGTACCTGGCAGGAATTAATTCATTGAAATGCTAGAGCGTCGTAATGGCAGCAGTGCTAAAGCCAGGGTAATAATCGGGAGCTCCTTGAGTGTCAAGTCTGACAGATTCGTGCGCTATACAAGAACCCAGTATTATTATTATTATTATTATTTTTATAAACCTAGGTCAAGATGCGAGTATTTTTATGAGTAAATTAGAGTAAATAACCTTGACACAAAGACAGTATTTATCTCCTCTTGAACTAGCATCGTTCAGATTTAATTCTCTCATATCGGCCTTATTTTATTGTCATGTTGATTTTATGATTGTGTTTAATATTATTGTACAACTATAGATCTGTTGAAAGCGAATATAAGATTATCTGGGCGGAGTAAAATAGTATTTCGTAATTATTCTCTTAATGCAAATTTACAATCAATTAATTAAAAAAAAGATCGCAAAGACAAAAAATGTTTTGCACTCATGAGAATAATCTAAAGTACAAAGTTCATGAGATAAAGAAAGTTTTGAAAATCTGCTGGCAACATTTTTCAGATTGGCTAGAGAGAGAGAGAGAGAGAGATAAAGATAATCAGAGAGAGAGAGAGAGAGAGAGGGGACGACGTTAGGGGGAGGGGTCAGGAAATCTTGTGTCCCCTATCCAATGAATTTAGAAATATGTCCCCTCTCAAATTCATAAACTTTGTCTCGCGTCAGAAATTTTGGAGAGATATAATTATTCCGAAAAATGGAGATTTTTTTTTTTTAAGAGATTTCTGAGACCCCCTTTCAAAATATTCCGTCGCCACTACAGCTATTCGAAATCGAACTAGAGTTTGGATCCCCCACGTCAGCATGACTCGTCACCATTCTAAAGATGAACCCTCTCTTCCTTCCGACCATAGAATTAATGAGGATAATGGAGAAAGAGAAGAAACGTATAAACCAATAAGAGCTACTCGGTAGAAAAGGGTGATGGCACTTTTTTTCTTCTTCCAATGCTGTATAGCTCAATTTGGTGGACATCGGTTTTGTAATGTATTCCCGAGTGAGATGACATTTTCTTTCAGATCGTCCCTTCTCTAATTAGATAATGAAATCAAACATCTCAATTCGAGGAGATTGCTTTTCTTCAAGGCTACTTAAGAAGGAGAAGCTAGAGTATGGCACAGCTTCTTTCTTTATAGACTACCACTTGGGGAAATGCATTTGGAAATGATACACCCGCGATCGGTCACAAATGTCATTATTTCATCAATTAGTTCTATATGATTGTCTGGATGTATATCTACATCGTCAACAACTGATGTATAGCACTGATGTATAATGTTACTTCATTATATTGCTTATATATAAACTATATACATATATGCTTCTTTTTTTTTTAAACATAAAACCCCTATATAATATCGGCGCTAGTATGACCTTAAATCCATTCCCAGTATGATCGTTTCAAAACAAAGTCTTTAAAAATGTTTAACTTGATGGGCGCGATTTTCACTCATTCAAAATTAGATCATGACTATGATTATATAAACAAATAGAAAGAGTTGATATTCTTAGGGCTACTTAAGATTGAAAGAAAAAAAAAATTGATAAACTTTTTATTCTTTATCAACCTAAGGAACTACATACGCCAGCATTTTCTTAGAATATTATTTTTCTATGAAATACAAACAAAATAATAGAAAGATTTTTTTTTTTAGGGCTACTTAACGTTGAAGGGAAAAAAAAATTGAAAAAGTTTCTATTCTTTATCAACCTACTGTACACACAATAGCATTTTCGTAGAATAATGTTATTCAATTCCTTTAAAACGTTTGAAAAGTTTAAATTGTCGGAAAAAACTCCAAAATATTAGTATTATTTCAACCATCTCATTGTTCGGAAGTACAAAGATTCACGAGTTTATTACTACATGTGATAATGTCGATTGCTTAGAGAAAAATTGGAAATAGATAACAGTAGATTAAAGTTTTAATCCTCTGGATATAACAAAAGTTGTCTTTATTTTACGACTTTGATTGAGACTTATCCATAATTCATACTATTGTATAAGTTCCGTAGTATACTTGGTGAACCAAAGCATTACTTATTTTGTACACCACCGCCCATGTAATTGCATTGCTCTTGTTAGTCATGATTGAATGCTAATACCTGGTAATTATCGAAAATGAGGCAATGTGAAAATGGGGAGGAAATGTGATCAAAATGTGCGTTGAGGCAGAAGGCAGATCATACCGGGCCCATTGAATGCAAGACGGGTTAGCAGCAGACAACCAGCGGTCTGAGACCCCGTGGCAATACCGTACCATCACACTACGAATACGCCTCCAAGATACGCCAAATTATCGCCCGAGTGGAGGATTGGCAACGCAGTTATGACCGGCCATCTGTCAAACGAGAAACTTGAGAACATCTCCCCTCCCCCATCGGGAGTATGTACCTTACTCCTAAGGGAGGGGCATCGAGAATTCATCAAAATTCGATACTTTAAATTTGAGTGATTAGTTGTGGCGCCCAACCATGAATAATGCCGGTATACCTTACATCTTAACACAAGACTATACAAGAATGTCAGCACGCCAATCGTTTTCCTAATACTTATACTTATTCCTCCTTCTTAATTTAATTGCGTATATTAGCTTCAAATACTATGCCTGCTCTGTGTTACGTCTGAGGTCTATTTACATCGGACAAGACGAGTAATAAATGTATTAAAATATTAACAATAATTATATTTTGAAGATAGGTCAATCAAGTTGCATATTGCTCCACCCATCAATATACTAATAGAGTTAAGCTCTTGCTTAACTGAAAGATTATAACTCTGATAAAGATTCTGATTAAGAACAAGATTTTCAAGTTCATTAGAAGAAAAATGAAGTTAAAGTTTGAAAATTAAAAAGACATTTAATGATTCCAATCATGCCAATGGGGCTCTACTGTTCAACACTATTATTTTGTCTCCATTTTATTTTGTCCTCTTTCTTCTCGTTTATTTCTTATTTTTTAACAAAATTAATTAGTAGTTATTGTCTTTATTCAGTAACATCGCAGGTACAATTAATATGTTTGTATGTAGTTGACTATAAGAGAGTAATTGTCTTTAATGAGACATTCATTCAATCCATCAAGCAGAAACTGGTACAACATGATATTTCATATTATTATTAGGAAAGGAAGAGGAAAACAGATGATGAAAGGAATGAATCAAGCGATTAATAGTATGAAGAATTGATATATTATTTTTAGCTATATCCTAAATGGTTAAAATGTGTAAATGTTTAAATCATGCACTTATGAAACAAGACTATTTAGAACCAGATAATGGTATTTGTCATTCATAAAATCATGATACTGAGGACACGAGCAATATCGACAAGATTTCAAAATCGTGAAAAGATGTTTTCCATTTTGTTCATGGTGGTGTGCTTACAGTATAGTAAACACCATTCAAAGGGAAACGCCACTCAGTTTAATGTTGTATAATGAGTAGTGAAGCCTGTTGTTGTTGGTTTGAGTTTATAGGTACTTATCATTCAAATGTGAATATAAGATAAGATTGTGCAATATCAATATTTAATGGACCCTGTTTGTGAACTTACTTTACCAGATCAATAATATAAGCATGGTTTCTAGGCCTACTTTTTAGTTAACTTTTCTACCATCCTCATACCATGACAGTTGTAGTTTGATGGTATTTGGTTTAGTGAGATTCCAGCTGCTTTCAAACTCATACGTCTTTTGTATTACACTTCATCGACATTCTCAGACTTCGTTGGAGGAGCCTGCGCCTTTGAATGTATTTTTTAAAACAAAAATATGATTCCATATAAATGCTATGCATCACCATCACCATTCACCATCACCATCATCATATAGCATTTTTCAAATTTCTAAGCGATTGTTTAAATTAAATAATAATATTCACATTTGTATATTTTGTATAGCACTTTATACTAAGTTTCTAAGCGCTTTACATTGTAATTATTATGACCTCGGTCATTGGTTGCAATTGCTAATCCGCACATAATAGTGCGCACACTCCATTTCTTGTGGAGGATTTCGGCCACTTGCAGGCGCCATTTACAAGCTCACACATGGCAATCCAACCACATAAACATTATATATTGGATATAACTATTAGTCATAAATATCATAATGCTAACCTACTTCATTGATGACAAAAATTATTTATTTATGATTTGCTTTACAGGACGATCTTTACATCATATCAACTTGATGAATTAGAGAAATCGTTCAACGAAGCTCATTATCCTGATGTATATGCCAGAGAACTTTTAGCACTCAAGACTGATCTACCCGAAGACAGAATACAGGTAAGATTTTTCCTTTTGATTTCATATTTTCCAAGTTTATATCATTCATGGTGAAAACTTACTACAGCCCAAAAGATTATACAGCCATAAGGCCTGCTCCTTTTTTTCTCTTCTTGAAATCTCTTATAAAAAAATACATGGGAGCGATGAGCGATTAGCTCTGCATGGGAAGCTCTGAAATAGCTCCGGATAACTAAAAAAGAGCTCTGCAAATATGAAAATAAAATGCTTAAATATCGATAAATCCTAAAAGACTTCCCACATACAGAAAAGTTATTTAAAAAAACACATTTATATCATTTATGGAAAAAAATGAAAAAATTCCGGAGCCACTTAAAAATACACAAGGGAGTTGTTTTTCTTTAAATGCCACACCGTCCTGTCTTTATAATTTGCATTTTTAAAAACTTAGAACATCTTTTTTTAGATTAGGTAATCCCTCTCAATGTTTTTTTTATACTCATTTTTTTAAAATTGATTTCAGTGATGATCAAAGCTTACTACAGCACTACCTTAAGAATATATGTTCAGTTCAGTTTATTTCATCTCCAGTTCAATCTTATTCCGACTCATAACTTACTACCGCCGCAAAATAGCACATTACCACACTCACAAAACAAATCTTCTTAACAATTGCATAGGCATATAGTAACTTACACGATGACATTTTTAAATTTTCGGACGAGGACAATTTTTTTATTTTAAGGATGGGGAGTTATTATCCAGTTCCAATGATTCTATTCGTTGTTTATGGCCTCATCCATCTTAACATGAAGGAAAATTATGATTAACAATATATCTATACCCAAAAGATAACAGTAATTGAATGAAAATAGACTAAGTATCTGCCATCATTGCAACTTGGCCGAAATGTCAAAGAAAAAGGAAAAGAGAAACGAAAAGGTTTCAAAAGTAATTGATTATTCGGTTTCATTGAGAAAAAAAGACTTTTAATGGAATACTGTAAATACTAGTTAAACAATAATAATTGTCACATACTGATGTTATGAACGAACCCTGCCAAACGAACATGGTATTGGACGATGATAAAATTATTTCCGTTGTTATCTTTCTCGCCAAACAAGACTGACGATTAAAACAAGTAGCCTCATTATATAAGAGAAGACAGTTATTTGATGCTGACGAAAAAGAAAATAAGCAAATAGTAAAATAAATAACCAATAGTCGTAGGTTGTAAAGGTTAGCTTGTCATACATCATAGATTTATTTATTGATTGTAAACTGTTCACTGATCATAGATGTACCTTGAACTATTACAGATGGATTTAAAAAGTGTTTCTCGAGCATCGGGGAAACATCGCCCTCATGCTAGCCCACATCCATATAAACCCTCTAAAACGATGGATACACATCCTAAATAAGGAAATGAAATGAAAGAAATGTCATCTTATTTTACACTCAGATTTTTAGTTTAGGGGCTTTGGAATTTAGAACATGGAAGAGTAGCGGAGAGAAATTGCTGTTGCCTCTGATTTCACGAACTCGAAACTAGTTTCTGCCAAGCTCGGGTTGTTGCGGGTGATTGAAGCGACACGGTCCCTAGTGACTTAGCCGACTCCTCCCCGTCGAGGACAGGCTAGCTCCAGCTATCCTACCCATCTTATATCTTGCGTGCCATGACAGGCTTGGCTTATTATAAGAGCACTAAGCTTTAAGCTGATTACTGGGTCTTAATTTCAAATTAATTATCAAAATGGCACAAAGGTGTATGTGTCTCTGATCCAGTTTTCTCAAATTCATTTCTCCTTTCCTTAATAGGCATAAGGAAAAGGGAGATAGGATGCTTGTAAGATGTGTTCACATTATCCTTAATTGTAAAAGCGAAAGTATTAACATCACCATTTAAAAGGACTGAGGAGTGACGGTGTTATCAAACTGGCAGGTTACCTCTTTTAACATGCTGGATCTACCCTTTGTGTAATGTTATATTCAACATATTAAAAACACTTATATATTATTTATAAAACGCGTCACTCCTGGGCTCTTTTAAATAACGATTCGATACTTTAGTTTTGGGAGTGATGATGTTCAAACAAGGTTCAATAGACTTGTCACTGCATACTGAAAAATACATTTTGTTTCAAATTAATATTTATATAATATTTTTGTTCCTTTTGCATGAAAGACGCGATACGGTTGAAAAAATAAATATGATGAATAATACACCTTTATAAATCGAAGTATCACTAATATTCATTAAAAAAAAATCAGAGAAATTGAGTTGAGAAGCATAGTGCCGTTAATTTAAACTGAAGGTCCATTGGTGACATAATCAGAGAAGTTTAATGGACACGCCCATCAAAGGGTATTTAAGATGCTTCGGGAAACCGTGCCATTAAAAATTACTGAACCCTTGATACAATTAGAGTTTGAGTATACAATGGGAATGACGAAAATAGTATATTCTTACATGTATATCGAGCTTGAAAAAAATAAAATCGGGGTTTAAATTCCATCACCCCACTATTACACTTTGGAGTTTGGTTCTGGATATATCACGCCCTTTAATACCCATCAGAATCTGATGTAGAAAATGGGTGAAAGTTGGTTAAAGAGGATGTTGGTAATTGCCATGGTTACCGTCCACCACTCACAACGACGGTGCAGTGATTGAGATATAGGTTATACAAGTGTGAACGTGGATACCGTTCTATTTAGGATGAAGATGATGAGGGGAAAAGATTGGATTTTAGCTACTCATGTGAAAGAGAGAGGGACGACTGATTGGACGTTAATGCCTAATCGGAAGGATAACTAAGCGTTAAAGTTCGGTCATGCGCCGGGGGACTACAGTAAAACGATTCCCTTCAGTTAGATTCTAAGATGATTGGTACACCGCCTGCGGGAGCCAGGCCGACTGAGCTCGTCTAGTTTTAGAATGCCTCTGCTCTGCCTCCGTCCGCCTAGGAGTGATGAAAACAGTACAGAAAGCAAAGACAAAGACGCAATTGAATTGTTAGAGTACTTTGCCTCAATCTGCAAGGCAGATAGAAATGGAAATCGAAGAAAAAAGCTAATCCGAAAACGCGGCAAACGTGACGTACTTAATTTCCAATTTGGCGCCTAATTTGACAAATGAACAATTTTCCGGTGTTTGAAGAAATGACACGAAGTTGTGGTAATGAGGTTCGACTCGGGTGCTTGATTAACTCACTGTAATAACTCAACCTCAAAACAATTTGATGTACTAAGAAAAACTATAGGAGCTAGAGTTCACCCGGGAAATCAACTCGGATCAACCGTTGTTGTCTCAGCTCCAACTCTAAAGTTTGCTTTTCTCAAAGACCAATTTTATATCATGCCCTGCGTCTAATTTGTTACAATCTTTTCCCTGAACCCGTGTTTCCCCCGTTCCTTTCATCCGCTTTCCCCTCGCTCTGTTTGTTTATTCTATTGTGTGCTCACGAAAATTAAATTTGCAAATTTGTCTGTTTTCGTTGCGGGAAATAAATATGGTGGAGAGAGGTAGGTGGGGTTGGAGCGTGGGTATGGAAGCCCAAGTTTGGATTGATGTATTGAGTGATGATGTCGTTGTCCGGACTGAAATTTGATGTTGGGCTGGTCAGGCACGCTCTGGGTTGTGTACATCCAGACATTGGGGAGCATCGTGGATAGATGTCTTAAGGGTGCAAATTAAGAATAATTTGATAAAGAGGTAATCCAGCAAGAAATGAAAAGCTCTAAATCATGTAGCAAAACTTTGACAAGGTATCTGGAAATCAAATCAACTTCATTTCACCTACACGCTTTTACGAACTGAGTATTTCCACCTTGTCTATAAAATACCCAAGCCTTTCTAAAATGGCAGAGTATCAATTACCATTGGGAGATATCATGATGACGACGAAAGATGAGTCCTGCTTTGACGTCGCCTTTACTACTCGTGGTCTAGTGGATAGGTCGTCGGACTCTGAATCACACGATTCATGATTCGGATCCCTGCGACATGGCGAACGTAATTTGGCAAGACACAAATCTGCATTTTCCACTCTCTACCCAAGTTATGCAAATGGGTACCTTGTATAAAGTAATAATCCATTAATGCTTTAGCGCTTATCAGGTTGACTTAACTGAACTAAAGCTGGAGCAAGAATGATAATTTGTAATAAGCGCAGTGGAGAACTGCTCTATTATATAAATACATCTATCATTATTATCATACAGGCCTTTTTGTTAAATCATTTTGATATTTGCTTTAGTTTACAATGCTGCGTTTGTTGTTTTTATCGAAGTCGAATGATTTCAAAGGATTTCTTGAATAAATTATTCCATCCCTTTTTATCACTTAACCGTCCAAGCATGTTGCAAGCCCAGTCATTCATAATCAGTCATTCTGTACAGGATAAGAATTCAAATCAAAATAAAAATGAATTCAATTTTTTCTCGATTAGTCACAGCATCCAGTCAAGCTTGCTTTAAAAATTCCACTTCAAAATACCTTATATGTAACTGTAAGTGCTGAATCACTGTCAAAAATGGATAATAATCATCAATAATTTGCTATCGTCAGTATACGTTCAATCTAAGTGATCATTAGGTGACGAATAACTCAAATTGCAAAGTGAAATCAACATCTAACTTTTAAACAGTCGTAGCTCTCGAGAAAATCGTGCAATTACCGACATGGCACTCATTAAGGTCTTTGTATTGCAGTGTTTGTCTGAAACAACTTCTGAATGGCCTGCTTTTAGCCGCCATATTGCCTGACTTCAAACATTCCCTCCACGTGTCTGATTGGTTCGCTCATTCCCAATCATCTATTGTTATTTACCGGCGTATCACTTTGCCTTGCTCGATCGCAACCCAACTGAAGTGACGATGCTCGAGTGCTAATTGGTAGGCAATTATCAATCCAGTGATTGCTTCCATATTGATTCCTTCAGGAAAACCCGTGACTGCGTCAAAGAAAATTCGCAAAGTCGAGCGGTGATGATCTTTAAAAATGCATGGATCTTGCTTGGAGCGAGACCGTATAGCGAGAGCGAATAATAATTGATGTCCAGCTAGAATACATATCTTGACTACATACAGCATATGTAACATATATTGTAATGGATTTCATTTTAGCACGTATTTCGTGACAATTTTTACTACCGTTGGTCACTAAGTTTATCTTCTAAATAATGCAAGGAACTTGGTCAGATTCTAATGACTCATTTATCAAAATCACCGCACAATGCATCAACATTTCAGTTCGAAGGAGAGCTGAATAGATGGTGTTAAATTTACGATGTTATATTTTTCCGAAATAATCACCCTGTTAACTTCCTAATGTTTGCATTTTGTGGGGTTTAAAGTGTGTGCCTCAAATGAGGTGTTTATTTACATTCAGGCATCGAAATAGTTGTGAGAACAAATATGATTGAAGTACAGTGTTATCAATACAAATCACATATTTTCTCTACTGTACAATATTTTGCTACTTTTCGTCTAAAGGGCTTTTAACAGTTTCTCTGGCAACCTTTTGACTGTCTTTTTTTAGTTCCTGGTTCACAACAATTCTGTTTTTAATTTCTCCTTCGAATAAGTAATTTAGTTTGAAATGGTTTTCATAAAAACCATACTTATTCCGGAATACTAACATTTTGAATATACACCGGAATGCGATTGGTATCATATCTCTTTCTGTCAATATTAATCTTAAGTAAACAAGAGATATCCATGCATAAATCAATATTAACAGTGTACTTCACAACATGTTTGATTTAATCAAATATTATTTGTTGTTACCTTCTAAATATGTATGGATACGAGGATATTTACTATTCTTTCTTGTGAGTTACAGATATGCAACTATCACAATCACTGTTCATACCATGTGAATGCTTTCAATGATGTGGATAATATACGAAAACGTACAACCAACCCAAACAATTTAAGGAGTATCACAAATTATTTTTGATTAGGAAAACACGAATGTATTTGTATCACTCTCACTTTGTTGGATTAAAATGAATGATTCTCACTCACTATCACTGAAATTGTAACGTCATATTATAAAATCATCACATCGTAAGTGTACTAACAATGAAAACATCATACATTATGAGATCGATAAAAACTCTTGACATCATGCTAAAAAATATGCTGTTGAAATTTGATCGTTGTATTCTTTAAAGGCACACTGCCAAACTTGTAGCTACTTGCTCCCTCTATATAGAAAACTTCCCCAATCGGTGCCTGTTGGTACCCCATGATCCTCTTTTTCTTATGTTAAATGAGAGCTGAGTTAATGAGATAGCCACCTGTCACAGTGACCTCAATGGCTCGCTGTGTGGTCTAATCCCTTCTTGTCCAGTAGTGGTGACGGTCTTTAATAATACCCTGTTCAATCCCCCTGACAATTATGAATGGTATTTCTTATCTAGTCATGACTTGGTTTCATTGAGAATAACAGCGATATTGGTTTAATGTTCATGGCTCACTTTACAAATACATCACCAATGGACAAACCCTTTGATTTGACCATGTGATCCGTGATGACTTTTCGACGAAAAAAAAAACTTTCTTGCTTTCCAGAGTTCAAACAGTCACTGTGATGTAATTTCAATCGAATATCCGAGGTAACATTGACAAAAGAAAAATATCATAAGGTGGTATGTACTTTTACACATATCCCCTCTTATATTTGTCAGAATATTTTTTCTTTCTTTCAGTACATTTCTTGTAGAACAGATAGCTCAAGAATGACTTTGCATTTTCCTTCACAGTTGGCACAATGGTAGACTTTTCGATGTCATATAGATAATATGACGTCATCTGGGCGCCATTTTGTGAATTTCACATATCTCTAATATCTCTATAACCAAATGGTTATCTTTCTTCCTTTCGTTCTTCTAGGTTTGGTTTCAGAATCGTCGGGCTAAGTGGCGAAAGAAGGAGAAGTGCTGGGGCAGGAGTAGTGTGATGGCGGAGTACGGTCTATACGGGGCTATGGTCAGGCATTCTCTCCCTCTCCCAGACAGTATTTTGAAAGCAGCTGAAGAAGGAGATAGCTGCGCTCCGTGGTTGCTAGGTAAGTATTTCGAATTATAGTAATGATAATGATGGTGATATGATGAGTGTAATCATAATAATAATTGATGATAATAACAATAATACAAGATATTTCAATAATATTATTAGTAATAATAATAATAATAATAATGATAATAATAATAAATAAATAGTAATAATGATAATAATAATAACAATTAATTATAATAATATTAACAACAATAATGATGATAGTATATAATAATGTTAATAATAATAATAACAATGATAAAACAACAATACTACTATAGGCCTATACTACTACAATTCTACTTCTAACAACAAAAACAACAACCTCAACAAGATTAATAATTATCGTTACAGTATGGTCTTATCTGTCTAGGATATTGAGAGCCCTGCAATTAATGCTATCACACCATTGCCGAGTACCGATTTAATGCTCCTTGGCCAAAAGGGACAAATTTAGTAAAACACCTTGTCCATGGCGATGTGTAAACAAGCCAAAAGAGGAGACAAATAAAAAATGCATCCACACGAAACTTTATTTGGGGAATGCGATTCAAATCATGCGTTCTTAAAGAATACTTTAATTACGAAGAACAAAACTGGTCTAATAATTGCGATATCTATTCAATACAGATCATTGATGCTCAGAACAGATATATGCCGCCATGTTTGGCATGTAGTATATTAGCTCTTCAATTTACAAGGGCATTGTAGGATCGACAACTGTCAAATCTCTGTTTATTCTCCATTTACTTTACAGTCAATATACTCATGTTCTCTTCCTACAGGTATGCACAAAAAATCGGTGGATATTCCTGACGTGACCGGTGATGAAAAAGAAGACAAGATCTACCGAGAAAGCAAGAGTAGCATCACCAAGGAAACGCTTCATCAACAAAACGACTCGAGTATGAGCGGTGCAGATGATATTAGGACCAATAGCATCGCATCTTTACGGGCTAAAGCTCAAGAGCATAGCGCCAGACTCCTAAGCGGCAATGCTCGGCCCTGCATCACTACGACAGGGTGCTCCGAGGCAGCATCAAGTAGGGACCAGCACTCATCCAGTGATTCTCATATTGGAACCGGGGAGAAGAGAGACAGTGGGGTGTGGTCGGGGGATGATGAACGCGCCAATTGTTCGACGTCATCTCCCGATGGCCACGCCCATGGCCACGCCCATCATGGTCAAGATGACAGAAGACATGGCCATCGGGTCCGACATGGTGATTGGGCATCGGGAGATTCATCGTCAGGTGACGAAAGCCATGATGAAGAATGCGATGAAATCGAGGTCGACTCATGAACACGTGACATCGATGTTGTGATATCAATGATATGTGACATTAATGTCATCAAAATGGCCGCCGATGTAAGTTTGATTTGTATATACTTGCCAAGTAAATTAACAGAGCGAAATATGAATGAATTAGATTTATCGTCATAAATGACATTATATTGCAAGACATTTTCTTTGTGCAGGCACGTTGATCACCATTTTATATTCATTGCTATATGATTTTAGAAACGATAAGACGATTTATGCTTATCTTTTATAATACTTATACCGAGTGAGTAAAAAAAAAGTTTACAACTAGAAAATTGCTAATTATTTTTAAAATCATCTATGAACAGTAAATTAATATACATCTTATGAAAGAGTGTTTTATCCCAAATCATTTGGAACCATTTTTGTGTGGTATGTGTTCACGCTTGGATGAACAGGTGGCATTGTTTGCGAGAGTGCAAAAATCGACTTGCGCCAAAGTGATGCCTACAGTATGTATTATGTTGGGATTAGCGGAGTGAGAGAATGGATTGAATGTATCAAATGAAATGGATTGCATATGTTTTTTTGCAAAGGGCAAAGACACACACACCCACATACGCGCGCACAAAATGTTCGCTGATATTTGATATTCGATATTTGATATGTGTGGCATGATTAATTTCGTTAGGGATGTTATTTGGATCTGCAAAGACCGAATTAATACCCAAATCCCAATTGTTTTATTCAAACATCACATAGGCAACTTTGGCGCAAGTCGATGTTTGCACTCTCGCAAACAATATCTCCTGTTCATCCAAGCGTAAACACATATCACACAAAAATGGTACCAAATGATTTGGGATAAAACACTCTTTCAAGACATATAACAATTTAATGTTCATCGATGATTTTTTTTTTAAATAATTAGAAATTTTCTAGGTGTAAACTTTTTTTTGACTCACACTGTAGTTTATCATACATGACTTGTACAAAATACTAAACATAATTAATTCAATGATTTATAAAACCACTGAACGGATGGCGCCGTAATTCTCTTCCTCTCTTATACATTCTCTTACCATTTATTTCGCCGTTCAGTTAACCATCCTATCTATTTCCTTCCCTTCGTTTCTCCCTCACTCTCCACTGCCCCCTTTTCTCACTTTAACTGTTACGCTCTCTATCGCTTGTTCTTTTAGTGTATATCAGTCGTCATTAGGAATTTGTGTTGTGCTTGTAGTAATATGAATATATTAAAATGATGCTACCTTTGTCTATAAATAAGTGATGCCTACTTTCATAAAATACCAGTGTACGAATTATTCTCCCTTCTTCATGAACTTGCATACACCAAAGCTATCGACTCAGTTCTGGAGCATTATGCTTATTCAGAACAGGTTTTTTACACAAGATATAGGGAAAGTGAAGAGAGAGAGAGAGAGAGAGAGACTGCGCTTAATGACGGAGAATGTGAGGAAATAGACTGCAGTGTTATGATTAATACTTTTTGTTGTAAATCTGTATAAACACACGGGTGTATATCGATATTGTAAATAATATATGGATGAGCATTGAGAAACTTAAAAAATTAATGTTTAGACTTGCAGTTTTAATTTTAGTAGGAACAAAAATCTACTAATTATTTGTTTAGAATATTCCAATAATTGATCAGAGTCGTTTAGAAGAAAAACCTACTAATTTTATTGTATCCATTAAGTATCAATTAGTTTTCATCAAAATACAGATATTAAATGTCGAGTTATCTCACTACATTGTATTAGCGAACAAATTATTGTAATTTAATTCTGTACTAGTATAAATTCGTTAAAGTATAACGGCCTTTGTGTGAGAAATTAGTTACTTTCAAGTTTTATTCAATATCATAATTTGGAACATTATAATCTTAATTCGAAATTGATATTGTTCCCTTTACAATTTTATATTAATAAAAAAAAAATGATTGTGTTCACATTACATTAACAACTTTGAATCGTAGATGTAAATTAAACTTTTAGTTACTTAATCCCTCAACTGAAATATGCAATGTCAGGTTTCAAACGAATATTGCCGGTATTGAAATTTTTTGAAATTTCAAACTCTTAACTCTTTATTTTATTAGTAATAATTTTAGCAATAGTATGAAAAGAACTAAGAATGCATAATATGAACAACATCGACATAAGGCATTCGCATAATTATGCCTCATAATCATTATGCAGTTGCTCAAATGATTTCGTTGCTAAATGTTCCTATAATATTTCTGCTATTTTACATACTCGGAGCACAAAGTAGTGGAAATGTGTTATAACGTGACATCTTTATTGTATTGTGTAAGCTATACGCACAGACGGAAATGCTCTCAAAAGAGATAAAATGATAATCAATGGGAGAGATAGAGAGAGAGAGAGAGTAAGAGAGAGAGAGAGAGAGAGAGAGTGAGAGAGAGAAGATTGAGGGTGATGGTATATTTCCTCATTTTATTATCAAGATTCAATCACACTGAAGCAATTTGTACATCAAAATAGTCTTATTCACTTGAAATATATGAAATGTGGGCTTTATTACTTTAACATTAGAAAGATAAATTACATTGGAAAATTTGTACTTCAATATTAAGACTCAAATAAGTAATTATTGTATAAATTGTATTCCATGTATACATTATTGTATAAACTATTAAATAAAATTCAGAACATATCCCGTTGACTCCTGAATTATCTTATTCCCATATGCTTAACACAGGGACCACCAGGTTCCCGTAAGCAATGGGATATTATGCATGTCTTGGACTGAGTTTATTTATATCGGCTTCACGCTATATCAGTTAATGAATGTTTTGGGACATTTTGCGATATCCAGATACATTTAATCCATATCATGTTAAAGTTTCTAGCATTTACAGAGTAATCATTCATTTGTTGTGAATTTCAACGCCTACATAGGAGCTATAAACGGGAAATTCTGCGAATGTAAACCAAAGACGAATCTAGAATATTGTCAGATGATTATGGGGAGGGGCGGCGAAATGTTTGAAAAATATAGAGGTATTCAATATCGTAGAAAAAACGTTATAGGCAGTCATTAAGACTCATCTTCACTCAAAGAAGGGAAGGGGAGGGGGTTCATGCCCCTAGATTCGACCATGGATGAATTACACAGTCAATGTCTATCATATCAGTCTTTGTTCTGAAGGTTGGCCTTTTCCTTATCTTTGACGCCCGCTTGTTTCCCTCTTGTTTTAAAAGATAGAAAGTAAGAATAGGTTCTTACAGTTAGGCTATCACTTGCATAAATAAGAGCAATCAAGCGGTAACGAACGTAATATACTGACAACTCATCTCCCCCCCCCCCCCCCAACCCACACAAATCCACACCTTCCCAGCAGTGCTTAATTAATAAGCTTTGACTTCTCCACTCGAGCGGGAAAACACGGCGAGCCGCGCCGCTGGAATACGTGCTCTAGCTATGATCGGTAGCATTTGAAAACATCCAGATCTATAAGCATTTATCATTAGTAAAATTCACCAAAATAAATTGTGCTTAAGTTTTGTTCATACTCCCTGACTTTTTCCGCTTGTTAATCATGTTTTTCTGGTTGAAAGTTGGCGCGGTATATATGCTTTTGTTAGTAGTAACAAGCTTGCAGCGGTTGTGTGATTTTCGTCTCTTTTGAGGGAAATTGAAGATGGTTTTGTAGTCTTGAGTTGAGAGCGCGAACCGACCCGCTGAGGCAGCACGAATCTAATTTGGGCGGCACACAGAGATCGTAGGTAAATTAGACTTTATCATGCCAAGTCACAAAACACATATCATAGAAGGAGGGGGGAAATCCATCTAAGAAGAGAGGACGAGGTGATGTTGCGAGAAGAATGGAAGTAGGGAACAGTGAGAGAGAGGGGGAGTTAAAAGGGAGGAAGAAGAGGAAGAGAGAGAGAGAGAGAGAGAGAGAGAGAGAGAGAGGGAGAGAGAAAGAGAAAGAGAAAGAGAGAGAGAGTATGTGTGTGTGTGTGTGTGTGTGTGCGTGTGCGCGCGCGTGTATGTGTGTGTGTGTGTGTGTGAAAGACAGAGAGAGAGAGAGAGAGAGAGAGAGAGGAGTATATAAAGATAAGAGAAAGATTGGCTAACATAGAGCAGAGAAGGGCTAGGTTTGCGAAAGAGGATATCCTAAAACAAAAACGAAAGCTCGGATGAAAGAGGAGACAGGGAAAACATTTGAAAGAGTGAGAGTTAGATAGCACTTCTGGTGGAATAGGCTAGTGGCGAAATAGTGATTAAAAGGTAGACATGCAAGAAGGATCAGATGCAAATGTTAGCTTTGTAATTCTTTAGGAAAATTTCTTGCAAAATAAATGACAGCAATGAAAACTTACAGATACTATACAAATCTAATTGTTTAATAGTATGTAGTCGTCGATTTATTCCATCAACTTAATTCTTCTAGGTGAAACATTTCTTTCGCTAGCGAAATGGGATATTGGTGAAGAGGGTGGAAAATACAGGAAAATGTGTATTTTAAGAAACGCATAGTAGGCCTAAGCCTTTAATATTCAAGATATAATTCTTTTTCTACTTATCCACTCTCTCTCTTGCTCTCCCCCCCCTCTCTCTCTCTCTCTCTCTCTCTCTCTCTCTCTCTCTCTCTCTCTCTATATATATATATATATCTTTCCCATATTCTTTCCCTTTTTTGACACCACTCTTTCTCCATCCCTTCCCCCCTTTTTCTATTTTTCCACCACACAAGACCTCTACATGTCTCCCTCTATTTTCTATTTCTATTTCTCTTCGCTCTTCCTCCCCTCTCTCTCTCTCTTTATCTCTCTCTCTCTCTCTCTCTCTCTCTTTCTCTCTCTCTCTCTTTCTCACTCCTTCCTCTTTTCATATTCCGTCCTTTCTTCTCTCTCCGTCTCCTCTTTCTCTTTCTTTCTTTCTCCAACTGAGAACGCGACACAAAATAAGGAGCAGCGTTGATGTAAAACCTACCTAAAAGGTGGCATGATTTCTCAAATCTATTAACATTAATTTTGACAAATGAAAATGAATGTTGATGTCACTAATATAAGAATAGATACCGGTACCAGGAACGTATCAGAAAGTTCATTAAAAATTGAAATATTCCAATCACTAACTTACCCACGTACATTCGTTTTCTGCAAGCATGACACCCATAGTACAAGGGTATAATTAAACTACATGCACGAGGAAATAATATTCTAATTAAGCATCAAATACATAAATGGTGGAATATTTCTCAGTCGTTGAAAATAAAAAGCCATTTATATACAAATTAGATATCAGCAAGAGCTATTAAAGATGCAGGTTGCTATAAATGGTTCATCAATATAATAGAATGCCACTCATCATGGTTCATGTCAACACGGTTCAATATCGATGGAAAATATGAAAGTGATGGCATACCTTTCCACATCAGTATAACAAAATTACTGGCAACTCAAGTTCAATGCATTGCTATTAGCAGAGAGTAGGGGCGTCGGAGCGTCTTCCAAATTGGCGGGGGGGGGGGGGGAGGTACCAACAAATGACACTTTCAGAAAAAGGGGCACCTACAATTTTAAGGGAAACTTCAAGGCAAAAATATACAATCATTAGACATTGGTATAAAAATTGCGATTACATTATCAGGAATGATTTCAATATGTGTTTCTCTTTTTACATGGTCCAATATACTGCTTAAGAATCATATTTTGCAGTTGGATGTGATGGTCTGAATATTCAAAATGCGAGGGAGCAAAAAAAAATGTAAGATTTGTGAGCATTGCGACTGTTTGAAGAAAAATGAACAATCCTGATAGTGTTTTCAGCTCATTTTCAAAATGAAAGACTAAAAAGTCCTTTAATAAGTTATAGAATTATAACAACTATAGCTTTGGGGGAAATTAAAGAAAAAACTGCTCTTAGTCGCTTTAAGTTAGGGGTACATGTTATGGAGAAAGGAAAAAGGGGGCAATTTATCAGAGGTGAAAAGAGACACAGCACGCACCTGAAAAGAGGCACTCACTATAGATGAAAACGGGCACCTAATATGAGGATGGAAAAGGGGCACTTATCAGATTTAAATAAGGAGCATTTAACATAGGCGACAAGGCGTATTTATGAGATGGGGAAGGGGTTCTTATCAAAACAGAAAAGAGGCACTTATTAGAAAGGAAAAGGGGGCACGTGAAGGGACACCTATGAGAGGTAAAAGGGGGCACTTGCCAAAAAAATAGGGGAACCTCATAGACTTGAATAGGTGCAACTATCAGAGGTGAAGAAGGCACTTATCATAGGTGGTAGGGTGCACTTATATAATGCGGAATGGGTACTTTTAGGGTACTTGAAAACATCATGTGGGGGCACTGTGCCCCCTGCAACCCCCGTCGGAGGGCGCTGCTCATGGCAATTTTCTCTGCCTTTAGTAGAGAGAAGAAAAGGTCGAGAACACTTAGGCATAATAAAGGACAGGAATACTTAGTCATTACCGAAATTAGTTAATGTACATGTGTAAGTCATAGGTGTCTTTCGTCTTTTAGTGACCACCGTCTGGAAATTGTGTACTATTCCGTGAACCAAATAAAAAAATAGTGATGAGTTCAACACGTCTGCGGGTGTAATTGATGTTTGTTAAAATTAATTTCTTGAGTTTTCCCGCTGGTTGGGCACGGAGTGGTCGGCAAGACGTGGTTATGCCGGGGACTCTCCCCTGTCATCACTGCGTAATGGGCTATCTAAACGTGTGTCGAGGGCCACTTGATAACGGCACAATTAGATTGTAGATAAAATGAATATAATAAGGTTATCAATTACTCATGTCGTTATGTCATTTTGCTAGGTGATGACTGAAGAGGCAAGGGTGGATGGCTCGCAGACCAGTCAGACATTATCATTTTCATCATCTACAGGGGTTATACAGGCACTTCCATATTTTCCCCAGAGTAATACAATTTTCAATTTTCATTGACGTTATGTATGATAAAGAAATTCATCAAACACACCGGCTGGGTTTATCATTTTTGCATTTATTACATAAACTTGTCAGAATTAATTAAACAGTTTCTTTACAGGCTTATCTAATAGCTTAACATATATTCCTATATCACCATATCTATGTCTTATAATTATGATACGTGTATATTCCATTTCTAATCCTATATGCAATTTATTATCCATATTTCCTCCATAGTTCCTCCACTTTTAGTCCATCATATCTTCATATCTCTATGCCCTCCATAAAGGCCTCTCTCTCTTCAATTTATTCACTCGTTGTGCCATCTATTCCTAATTTTCCTCCGCTCTTTTTTTCTCTTCACCTGACTTTTAATATATCTCCCATTTTCCCTCTTTGCACATAATCAACCAATCAAGTCCCACGCTCTTTTCACAACTGTCTCGCATCCCTCTTCACGCCCATCTTTCTGCCATCCTGTATATAACATCTCTCTCTCTCCCTCTTATCCACAGGTCTTCTGTCCTTATGGTAGTCTTTCTCTCTCTCTCTCCCTCTCTCTCCATTTGATCTCTATCTATCTATCTATCTGTAATTTGTTTTTATTCAAAAATTCATTGACACTTATGAAATTTCTACCTTTAAAATGGCTTTTATTTTAATGAGCAAATACAAGTAAATTGTCAACATGAGCAACCTGGACACAGATGTTACATCCTGGACACAGATACATCCAAGAGCTAGAACACATCTCTGGATACATATAATGTTCATTATCAGAGCAAAATATGATTTCATCTTTAAACATTACTGTTCCTTAATTCTGAACTACTTCAAAACGATGTAATAAATAAACATATCGATAACTGGATGCTTTTTGAACCGAGTGCCCAAATGAATTTGATATCATCTTCGCAACAGGCAAAACTAACTGATACTTGTACCAAGAACATACATGCCAACATTTGAAAATCAGAAATCTGTACAAATTATGCTATTTTAAAAAAAAAGAGGAACAATCCTAACTCTCCTATTCAATACTACAGACAAATTTGTACAGGAAGAGGAACACCTGCATTAAAATGATAATTATCTTCTCCCAAAAAGAGGAATGTTCCTCTTTAATCTGAACAGTTGGCATGTATGCAAGAAGTAAGATAGCACTGAAGTTACAGAGCACATGTTTAGCACCTACAAAAAAGGAACCTAAGATTTTGAATAGGCCCAAAATACCTTGACTTGGTCTTGAAATTCAACTTGAACATCAACATTAATATCAATGACAGCTTTGTTCATATTGCTGGGATATCCATCCCATAGAATGCATAAGGAGTGTAATACTTATGCCTGGGTTCTGGTCTAGGACTCACCCAGCAACCATTTGATCCACAGTCTTGATTATGTACTTGACTATACCACACTTTAACAAAGTTGAAGGTGTAAAATCAAGAAACTAACTAAAATCGAATTTACCATATTTATTTCATTTCATCTGAAAGGAACTATAAGGCCTATACCAGGAAACACCAGAAAACAGCTGTAAATTTTGTTTCCTCTAAAACCTCAACACAGATGAGTACATAATTAGGATAACCAGTTCATAAACAGAATCAATGTTTAAACTTATGCCATGGTTTTCAAGTAAAATACTTTTGCCATATTCAAAGGATAAACATTTCTTTTATATTTGTGATTTGTATATTTTGACACTTGTGATTTCTATACCTCCATAACACTTCAGCCATGATGTGTCTTTAAAATGAAATTGAAAGGCGTGCCATGTCCAATTCTGACTACACATAACACAATAAAACCAGGTGTGTACATGTAGTGCTGTGAGCAATGCCATTCACATAAAACATATTACAATAACTTATCTGTTACTGTGCCATTCAAGTTAAACAGGCACTGGTGATTGACACTTGGAAGACTAATTTGTAACTCCCCATTGCTTTTCAACTTATTTCTAGGTGACAAAAGTGACAACCAGATATAAGGCCATTTGTCCTCAGGGGGTAATTGTCCTAGAACCGGCCAAGGGTAAGTGACCATAATGCTACCTTGACTAATGGTCAGAAGTAAGTGACCATAATGGTAAATAACCTCAACAATAGGCCAGAAGTGACCATCATGGTACCATGCCTATGGACCAGGAGTAAAGTGACCATAGTATTATCTATTGGCCAGGGGTAAGTGACGATAATGGTACGTCACCTAATGGCCGGTTTTATGTGACCATAATGGTTCCTTAACCATTGGCTAGGGGTACGTGACGATAATGTTACGTTACTTAATGGCCAGGTGTATGTGACCATACTGATTCCTTGACTTCTGGCCAGGAGTAAGTGATTATAAGTGACCACTGCAATACCTTGACCTTGACTACAATGGTACCTTAACCTGTTGACTACTCAATTATCTTATCCCCATTGGCTTAATACAGGGATCACTTGGTTCCAGTAGACAATGGGTAAATAATTTGCATGGGGTAAGTGACCAATGGGTACCGTTACAATTGGATCAAGTGACTACAACAGTCTTTTGACCATTAGCCATACATACATAAGTGATCCAGGATCAAATGACCATAATGATACCTTGACAATGAGCAATTTACAATTACAGTACCTTAACCAGAGTAGGTGAATCGATAGTACCTTGACTATTTGCTAGGGGTAAGTGACCAATGGGTACCTTTAAAATTGGTTTACGTGACTACGACAATATACTGGCCATTAGCTTTAGGTATATGACCGTAATGGTACTTTGACTAATGGCAAGGGATGATTGACCAATGGGTACATTTACCATTGGGTTAAATGACAATGTGAGTACTTGACCTCTAGCCATTGGTAAGTGACCATGTGCTACATCATGATGCTATCATCTTTTACCAGGTAACCATGCATTTCCTAGTTAACCAATTGCATACTGGAACAGGGTAGTTCCTGTATTAAGTATATGGGCAATACACAAATTCAGTACTTAAAAAATTAAGGTACCATGATGCCATCGGGTAAAAGATAAATGCAAGTGACTACATCAGTATCTTGAGCATTAGCTTTGGGTATTAAAGTGACCATGAACTCCATCGCGATGATATCATCTTCTTCCAGGTACCCAAGCGTTACCATGGGAATCAGGTTTGTCTGTGTAAGGGATATCCCAGATCCAGGGCCGATCTGAAACAGGAAAAGAACAAAAACATTGGTTTTAGCAGAAATTTAAGAGGATTGAGGACAAAAGTCAATGTTTTCCTTTTTAAAAGATGTTTATAACACCTTAAGTAGATAATCCATATTATTAACGTTATGCTACATCTTTTATGGTGCCCAAGCAGTTATGTTGTAGAGTTGTCTGTCCATACCAATTTTTGTTATCAAGATAACTAGAGTACTATAGAAGATATCAGAACAAATCTAGGTTCAAGTATGTGCCAGCAAGGAATTAAGAATAAATTTACATAGAGGCATATTAGATACAAATCTAGTATTCATCCATTATTCCTTTAACTGATTCATTCTTTATATGCCACACATAATCTCCCTGCACAATATTGTATTTTCATGGGATAGATATACAAAAGGCTTCAGGATAAATTAACTGATTTCAGTGCAAGATTAATTAACATGGGCTTTAACAAAAAGATGGGTAATTTTGCAAAGCCATTGTGTTTCAGAAGGCAATCATTCCGTCAATTGGTGTCTGTTTTTTTCGCAACTACCACACTTGCAGAGAGGTGAAGAAAGAAACTGAAGTGCTAATGAGATCAATTAGGGAGTGAATTGATTTTTTTTTAATTATTGTTAAAAATATTCTCCTGTAAACAACCTTTTTGATTGTGATACAATGAAAATTTGTTTTATGTAATAACTACCAATCAGATGAATCTCTTCAAGGATGTAAATTACCTGTTTTAGAATAGGGTGTGAGAGGAACGTCCCAAGGAAGAGAGAATTCTTTCTGGCCACGCCCCTCCGTCAGAGAGAATGTCTTCCTACTCTTATCCTGCAAGAAGTAGTATGGAATGCTAAATACACATTGTGATTTCATTTCTAATCAAATGAGCACTTTTCTGAAGAAGAAAAAAAACATAAAAAGAGAACAAAGAACAACCCCCCCCCCCCCAAAAAAAAAAAAAAAACTACCACAACAACAACAGATAAATGGAGAAAGACTCGGAAAAAGACTCATAATTCTAAATGATTGTACAGCAAATGAAACTATTCAAATTTAAATGGTCTGATGAGCAATGTAAATGGAAAACATGGCTGTTCATTCACTCTTATTACATACCATATTATACATTAACACATTATACGATGAACTATTATTAAGTCTCAAGATCTGTGAATATATAACTCTGCAAGTGGAAGACTAAGCTAGCTTGTGAAGTCAGCGCGAAAAATCTATCAAGATTTAAACAGAGTAACAAGAGAGGAATATAATATGGCGAATGTAACCTGCTTTATGACAGGAAGAAAGGATGAAAATGAAGTGATTTTAATAAATGAAGCATCAGTGGTTGTCAAAAGAGATATGATTAATTACATCATGGTTGCCACAGGAGTGGAATAAGCAGATTGCGTTGTATGTGACCACACATGCAATGACAAATTTAAAATTGAATTTACAAAAGCACCCATAAGATTTACGGTTAATCAAATATTTCACTTCATCGCTTATACGAATCGGAAGAAAATGGATATATAACAATGATTAAATTGTGCATACATGATATAATAGCTAGTGCAAAGAAATCTCTACTTTGAATGATTGTGAGACTGTGTGGTTTCAATTACAACAAAACAAGATTGAGAAAGAAGGAATTAATCCTGATGAGAGCAAAAAAGAAGCAGGAACAAAAAGATCATTTAAAAAACTAGAAATATAGAATGGGATAAACGGTGGAAGATGATAAGAGAGCTACAGAGAAAGAAATTGAGATGAGAACACACACATGTAGAGGAAGAGAGAGAGAGAGAGATGAGGTGGAGGAGAGAGGGGAGGTGTCACATCAAAATGGAAGGGGATAAATATATAAATATAAAATAGGGAGAAGTGGCGATAAAATATAGAAATATAAAAGAATACAATTAAAGATAAGAATGACAAAATTTATTGCTGTGAAAGAAAGGGAATAAAAGAAGCAAGTAAGAGATGAGAGAGATAGATAGATAGAGAGAGAGAAAGATAGATAGAGAGAAAGAAAGAGAAAGAGTGAGAGAGAGAGAGAGAGATCATAGAGACCAAGAATATAACTTGTGAAGGAAACAAACACAAGAGGAAAATGACAGAAAGATTGATGACTGGCCATCGAACATGACTTTTCACCCTTTTGTAATGAAATGGATAGACCCTATCACAAACTATTACATCTAACACTGTCAACATATGTACAATTGGACTTGTCTAACGCAATTACAAACTCCCTAATTTGATTACCATGAAACCCCCAGCACCTAAATGTGTGTACAGTACATTCTCTTAGCAATATTTCACAGCATGCCATGAATAAGGTAAACTACCATTAAATCATCAAACCCCCCAAATGGACAGTTATTTTGTTCTTTCAATCACAAGCTCTGAAATAATACACTTTTGCTAACGGAAGTAAAGGCATGACAGGTTTGTATAGTAATAGTAAGGGAAAGACAACCGAGTCAATATAATAGGGTGTATTTACCTTATAAGTGGGGCACATTTGCTGCCAGTTCTGCTACAATCTTGCAATAAATCATTTCTAATTTCCACACCGGTTTGACATCGAAATTTGTAAAATACATGCACTTAGAGCGGGGAGAAAGGGGGCAGATCTAAGCTGTAATTGTTTCATTGGATTCGCAAACACTCGTAATATGACAGCTCTTTGTGCTTATGCTCAGGAATCATTTCATTTCACTATTTTGAGTTAAACAAGAGAAATAATCAGATAAACCACGACATGTTTGCTTCGTTTCTTGATGGCCATGTCTTGTACTACTCTTTTCTTTTCAATGGATGAATAAAGTTGGTGACTAAAGGTATTTTACATCAATGGCAGAAACGGGCACCGTTTGATTTTGATCAAAAGCAAGGCTTTTGTCATCACAGTCACTGCGCTTGATTTTTTCTGAGAGGACAACTGATTTGGTCTTTTAAGAAACTTTTACAATTATCTATTGAAGCCAAACAAATTTGCTTTGATATTAATCACATAACATGTCACTCTTAACCATTAAAACTAAGGATTGAAAAACGTCATTTCATTTATTGGTTTATTCTTTGAATCTGAGTGACTTTCAAACCTTTCTACTGAGAACAAAGAAGAAAGAATACAAGATTGGCAATATTATGCACAAGTCATGTATTCTGAAAGAATGAGGAATGACCAATAAATTTGAAAGAATAGAAATAATTGAAGGATAAAAAATGAAAGGATAAAAGGGTGAAAGATATTCTGAAATATTAATGGAAATATGATGAATACGCTTTAGGGCAGATATGCTATAATCAAAGATAAGTGATGACTGTAATGAAAAATGATCTCATGTAAAAATGAAAGATGACAGAAATGATGAAGAAAAAATATTTATAATGAGAGAGTGAGTGTACACTTGTCTTACCACCCCTTTCTGAATCACTCTATTTTTTCATCTATTATATATATCAATATGCACTTAATTACAACATTTCAAAAGTTTAAAATTAAAATGTATTAATCTTAATATCTATGCAAAGAGATAAATAAATATTGAAGAGAATAATGGCTTAGTATCTCTCTCATCTTCCTATTTCCATTTTAATATTTTATGAACTGTGATGCATATTCACACAACTTTCCTCACATGTTCTCTTTCCTTCCTCTCTTACATATTTCTCTTTCCCTACTTACCTATGTATTGTCTTTCTTACTTCCTTATGTATTCTCTTTCCTAACCCACTCCCCCTCTCTCTCTCTCTCTCTCTCTCTCTCTCTCTCTCTCTGTGTTTCCCTCCCTCCCTCTCCCTCTTAGGATGCTTCATGCATAGTGTAAAATGCATGACTTAAAAAAAAACAACTAATCATTGATATTTTGTGAAATCAAAAATTAAAAATGTAACAACATAACAAAAAAACCTCTTTATAATTTTTGTGTATCAATATTATATTATTCATAACAAGATGATTACATCTGTGACCCTAATATGCCTCCTCCTATATGCATATTCATTAATCAATGATCATGGGACCTTTAGCATCTGACCTCACAAACTCAAACTCTTTTCACTTTATCTTGTCTTACTCATACATACTTGAGCAAAGTTTGGTTGACATTTGTTCAATGTTCATAAAGTTATCACAGTAATAAGATATTTCCTGGAATTTTTAAAACACTTTCATGACCTGTGATCTTTCACCTTTGACCTCTTGCTTGTACACTCAAAATCTATTCAGTTCATCATTGCATGCTCATCAGGGGCGTAGACAACGGGGGGGATGAGGGGGATGCATCCCCCCCACCTCACAAGGTGGGGGGGATGGCATGTACAATCATCCCCCCCAGGTTTTGGGGGATGATATTTGCTTACTTAATAAGTCATAATGATGATAATAATAGTAATAATAATAATGATAACAATTATAATATTAATAATAATAATAATTATGATGATGATAATAATAATCCTCATCATTATTGTAATTGTGTTTATTGTTATTAGCCGCATTAGGTTAGGGGGTTTAACCCCTACCCCCCCCCCCCCTTGGGCGGCCCAACAAACAAACAAAAAAAAGGGGGGGGGGGGAAAGAAGAAGAAAAAAAGAAAAAAAGAAAGAAAAAAGAACGCACGCTGGAGAGAAACCCAGTCAAGTGCAAATATTGTGAGAAGATATTCAACTCATCTGGTAACTTAACCAAACACATGATAACTCTGGATATAACTGTGTATTTAACTGTTACTTGATTTTAAAAGACGTTATCATGCACTGCTTTTCATGGTCTCCATTGTGTTAATAGATGCCAGGAAAACATCACTTACGGGGTTCAAATAAACACCCCAAAAAAAATCGGCTCGCCGCTTTGCGGCTCGTGGACGATGCTCTGCATCGTCATTATTTTGGTCAACCCCCCCCTTAGCAAAAAGCTAGATCTGCCCCTGAGTCATCCCCCCCAGGTGTACGAACCTGTCTACGCCACTGATGCTCATAATACTTTGTCCAAGTTTGGTTTGAACTGCTTCTCAATGCTTTTCTAGTTACTGTGGTAAAAAGATATCTTCGGTTTTTTTTAAAAACACTTTTATGACATTTGGACCTTTGACCTCCAATACTTAAAATCTAACCTGTTCACCCTTGCATACTCATACATATTTCTTTTCATGTTTGGTTTCAAGTGTTTCAATTCTTTTTTAGTTATCATGACATGGTGACAAGACTTTTTTTGGCATTTCTAAACACTTTTATGACCCTGTGATCTTTGACCTCTTACAACAAAAAACATAATCAGTTCATCCTTGCATGCTCATATGTATTCGATCTAAGTTCGGTTAAAATCTGGTCAACTTCGTGGTAAAGAAAAGCGGAATGGATGGACAACCCACAAAATAATGCCTCTGGCAACACCTTTGGTGGTGGACGGAGGCATACAAATTATATCATTTTATTCATGTCTTATTCAAAACTTTGCAAATATTGAAATTTTATAAACATTCCTAACCTAATGGGAAGATACAAGTCTATTAAAAACTAAACCCTTCAGATTACTAAAAAAACAAAACAAAAAAAACAACAAAAAAAAAACACACACAAAAAGAAAAAAAAAGAAAAAAAAAAAAAATCACTTTTGAGCAAGCACAATAGGAGATAGTCCACCCTAACAACAGCATTCCCCAAGATATTGTTCATTTGATCATATTATCACCTTCAATCTATATGAAATTGGTCATGTGACTGTTTCTTAAACACGATTCAAACAATGACGTCATGATATTTTATCATAATTATATCAATGTTCAGAGAGAGAGAGAGAAAGAAATATAAAAATGATACAAATGAGAATGCGCAAAAAAACCCCAAGAGAAATTCATTAGATGTACATCATTGCAGCATATGTCTTTAAGAATTTCCAGGTTCATATTGCCCTGAGCTCGCCATGCCTTGGGCGGAGAGAAGAAAGCGTTAGGAAGAATAAGAGCAAAGGGCTTCTGCTTCAAAGCTGCCAAAGTTGACATCGTTTTCTCTAAGGTATCCAGTGGAGTCAACAAGTCACAAAGCGAGCCAGTTCTTCAAAAGGATGTGCAAAATGAGCCAGGGACAAGATCTCCTGAAGTACCCAGAAACATTGTGACTTTAGAGTTACCAGATGAGCAAAGAAGGGTCAAAGTTTCAGCAGTCAGTACAGACATCAACCCAGTTTTGGAAGAAAGACTGGAAGATTCAACTGCAATTTCAGAAGAAGATGTTGTAGATCAAGTCTCGTCTTGATCAGAACTTTGTCTGAGAGACCGAGTGAATCACCAACAAACCCTGCAAGGATTTCAAATTCACAGACATCAGGATGATCAAGACCCTTACGAACAATCCTTCACCTTCAACTCAAGCAAGTACCTCTGTCATGACTGTGAGAGATCACCGTGTAGAGGCATCTACTTTCACAGCAAGAGTGCCAGACGGACACTTAAGGTCAGGAGATGAGGAGGTTATCTGGAATGCAGGATCTAGAGATGTATTGTGCCAAGTGTTGCAGAGACCGTAACACCCAATGGCTGACGAAATAAAATAATCTTCGGCATAGCGGGTCGAGGGAAAATCAGAAAAAGTGAAACTCTGTCCTTCCAAAACGTTCTAGCGATATCCATTGATCAGTTAGGGCTTGTCACGTGGAACAACATTCTGTTATTACTGCACAAATGGAAAGAGCAAGGACTTAATCACCTTTGGTAACTGCGGTGAAGATGCGTTCACATTGGATCGATTCTGCAACTGGAGAAAGTGCTTCAGTCAAATTTCCATGAGGAGGTAGAAACAAAAGTTGGCGTTCATGACGATCCTCAGATGGATGTATTGGTAGCATTGAAACAAGATCTTTAAAAGACACGGGAAACACGTTGCTTGATGCTGATGAAGCAGATTAGCAATTTGAGGTACCTGGCAAGACAGGGGGCTGGGTATTCGAAGATACTCCGAACTAGAAGGTAATCTTCAACAGATTTTACTGTTGAGAGCATAGGACGTCCCTGGTTTGAAGGACTGGGTTGAAGAGGAACTGTACCTCAGTTATGGAGTCATCAATGAAATACTGGAAAATACTGGGAAATAGAGTTCTCAGGACTATCTTCGAAACATGTTCGGCAATCTCTGCCTTTTAGCATTATAACTGATGAGTCAAGAGATATTAGTAATAAGGAGGGGGGTGAATCTTAATGATATGTTGGTGAACTAGGATTTTATCGGCTTGTATAAACTAGAAAAGACAGACAACCAAACGGCATCATCGGCTCTGAAAGATATCATAACCTGTTGCAACCTGAAAATACAGGACTGTATGTGGCAAGGGTATGATGACGCCCCCACAAGAGTGGGGTGGCTGTACATCTGCGAGAGCAGTGTCCGTCTCTCTTTCTACAATGTGCGAACCATAGCCTTGATTTGGCCCTGCAAGGTATGGTAAGAGAGAGCAAAATGCTGAGGAACACTCTAGACTGTGTACAGGAGTTAGCACTTTTCATCAAGGCATCACCCAATCGTATGGCACAGTGCCATAACATCACTGCAGACTTTACAGAGGCAGAAGAACTCCACAAACTGTGTCCGACAAGATGAACAGATATAGCGCCACCATATTGAGCTGCTGCAGTGATTTTTAGTGATTCTAAATTTCATTTTTGTAATACTATTTTGCGGCTTCTATTTCTCTGTTAGAAGGATCTCAGTTCTTTCTCATCACTACATGGAGTCATTTTAGCTATCTCATCTACGGGTTTTCATCAATTTTCACCATGTTTTGGACCTCTGTACTTTTCGTTTCTGCACTGTCATTGCATAGATTTCTGTGCTTAGCACCACACATATAAAGTGAACGTGAGTACTGCATACCATCGACTGTGACTTTGACTTTGTACATGTTGAATGACAAAGTGAACTCGTACCCCTGTACAGTTAATTGAATTCACGTATCTGGATACATTTTATTTGTTTTGATGTAAACATTTATTCATTTTTGCTAGCAATATTTTATATCTTACATATTTTTTGTATCTTTTTTTTTGTTGTTTTTTTTGTTACTGCTTTGATGATTTGATGTAAACATTTATTCATTTTTTTATATTTGTTCTCATTTGCTATGTTTTCTTTATTTTACATATATGTTTTTGAATGCTTTTTTATATGACTGTATGTTTGATGTAAACTTGCATTTTTAGTCTTTGGACTCTTTGACAAGTCTTGAATAAAACCTCATTTGAATTGAATTGAACAGTGCGAACAAAAGCCATCTCGGGAGTACGTCCTGAAGAGAAAAGCCCTCTCCCAAATATTGTGACTCATTGCAGATGAGAGGACATCCAGTGATAGAGACACTGCTGAAGGCTTAGAAAAGAAGCTAAACTCCTTCGAAATGGTATTCGGCCTGAACCTCGCTAAGAAGCCGTTTAGCGTCTCCGAGCCAGTCGGAACAAGCCTACGACAACCGTCAATAACAGCTCAGACGACAGTGAAATGCGTGAAAGCCCTCGTGGCCAGGCACAAAGACAGTCTTTCGAGCTGGTACATGAAAAGGCTAGGAAAGAATGTACTGTGGGACCTAACCTTCCGAGACAACGGCGAGTCCCAAAACGTCTTAAACATGGAAGCGCTGAGGAACACAAATTTTCAACTGCCATGGAGCACTACCGATGTCAGTACTTTCAGGCAATCAATGAGTGTTCCACTAGAGTCATTGAACGCTTTGACCAGCCAGCCTATCAAGTGCTACGCTATATTGAAGACGTTATCTTGAATGCTTCTTATGGGATCCAGGAGAACAGCATTTCAACAAGAGTAAAGGAGTTATACTTGACATAGGGCTATTGTGCCAAGTTGAGTCTGATTTTAGAAAATTCACTTATATGGACATAATTGTATGTGCTATAGCAAACAGTGATTGTGCCAATCGAAAGCTAATGGGATCCAGGAGAACAGCATTTCAACAAGAGTAAAGGAGTTATACTTGACATACATTGACTATGTCATGCTAGTAGAGGATCTGAAACTGCTCGGAGGACTATTGCGCCAAGTTGAGCCTGATGTTAGAAAATTCACTTATATGGACATAATTATATCTTCTATATCAAACAGTGATTGTGCCAATCGAAAAATGTGAAGAAGCTCCTTCACATGTATCTTCTTGCACCAATGAGGCAAGAGATCATTCTCAGTGCAGAGGAGAATAAAGACTTATGTCAGAAGCACAATGAAGGCCGGAGCAGAGGTATAATAACCTCTTGATCCTGCACATTCATAAGGCCAGAGTAGACGCACTTGATGTCACAGCCATTGCCAGGAAATTCTTATACAGAAATAAACAGCGAGTACAGTTCTTCAGAAAATTCTTAGAATGATGTAAGTACAGTGGAAATTTTCCTTTGGTAAGAGGAAACACTTTCTCGCTGTTCACTGACATTATGTTTGACATAGCACAATGTGGGGCAAAGAGCTTTGTTCTTTTAGGATTTCGATTTCGATTTCTGCTTAACTATAAATGATTAAATGCAGAATAAAGTTTTTTTTAAATGTAAAAGCCTCAGTGTTCAAAATACAAATTTTGACATCGTTTAAAGCTTATCTGCCGTAGTTTACATGAGGGATTAGACTGCCCTGCAAGGTCACTGGACAGGTGGTTATCTCATCAACTCAGTTCTCAGTTAACATAAGAAAAAGAGGTTCATGGGGGACCAGTGGTCACCGATTAGGCATTGTTTGTTATATAGAGGGCGCAAGTAGCTACAAGTAGTGCAGTGGGCCTTTAACATCTATGCAAGCAGAATACACAATCCTAAATGTAATGAATGATTTAAACAAAGCTTGAATTAAAAGAGCTGACAAAGGAGTGGTTTGGGGCAAGATTATTTTTTTTCCTTTTTTCAGGAGTGTGCCCTTTTCAAAGGAGGAAGTGGTCTTTTTCCATTTTGCGCCCCCCCCCCCCACGTTCGAATTTGCTCCGCCCCCTGGGCACTGAGGAACCAAGACTCGAGTCCAGGTATTAGTCTGAGTCTCATCATTACATGACCAAGGCTGAGAAAACCTGGCCATGAGGCCAAATCCACCCAAGAGTCCTTCAACACTGATGTTAAACATACATGAACATATCAAAGGGGCTGTAGCATGACTAGACTATGTGTCTTTCCCGTAGCCTGACTCAGGGCCAATCGGGTATAATACGACTACGGACGATGTGACCGCAGTAGGCCTACGTATTCACGAGCATGCAACATCTATGAAACTGAAGCGTGAGGAGAACTTTGGTCTATTTCGCGAATGTTAGCGCGCTGACTCAGTTAATCAAGTCCATTTGTTTACTTGCAGTTGTCCAAAAGAAGTCGTAGATGGCGTTAACCAGTATTTGCCATATTACAGCCCCTTTAAATCAAACACAAGAAGGTGTCTGGTACTTACAAAGAAACTTGGGATCATCATGACTCCAATCTCATATGAACGAATCATCAGCTGACTGGCATTCTTCTCATAGGCTCCCCATGCTGCTTTAGACAAATTAGCACTGTGAGGAGAAGTAGAGACCAATTATATCAGTGTTACACTTAGGGAACACATTGTGAAAAAGAAGAAGAAGAAGAAGGAGAAGGAGGAGTAGGAGGAGGAGGAGGAGGAGAAGAAGGAGGAGGAGGAGGAGGAGGAGGAGGAGGAGGAGGCGGAGGAGGAGGAGGAGGAGGAGGAGGAGGAGGAGGAGGAGGAGGAGAAGGAGAAGGAGGAGGAGAAGGAGAAGGAGAAGGAGAAGGAGAAGGAGAAGAAGAAGAAAAATGTGTGGATTAGCAATTGAATCCAATGACAAGGGTAATAATGATTATTATATACCTCTCTTTAGTATGTTGAATAAATCTAGTCAACTGATTGGTCGAAATTGTAGTCGTGATTTTAGCCATGCCTGCCTACCGGTCAATATTTTTTTATAAGATGCCTGCATGCTCGCCTAACGGTCAATAGTTTTTTTTAAAGATGCCCGTTGCCCCGGGTAACGGGCCGCATAAATAAATTTTGCTGAGATTCCCATTACGTGTAAAAAGTTTCTGCAAGTGCGGATACCATACAATGCTTTTTGTCTGCGATTTCCGAGTGAACATGACATTCAGGCAACTTTCCAGCGAAGATTTACAGACAGCGTCTCAGATTTTCTGTGATTTTTAACCAGTCTTGACTCAAGAAAAGGATAAGGTAAGAATTCTTTGTAGATTTGTTTGTGAATTTGGTATATATATATCAACTGCTTTAATATTTGAAGCACAGCTGTTTCTCTACTGGCTCTCGGGGATGTTACATCCTGATATAACCCCTCGGTGCGCCTCAGGGTCATATCAGGATGTAACGTCCCCTTGAGCCTATAGAAACAGCGAAGCCTCTCAGTAGTCAATATTTCTATACTATTTAACCCTATTTTAATTGGGCTATTTCAGACCAGGTTTTTACTGGGGGGGGGGGGGGTCAATTTGACCCCCCCTTAAGATCTCGGCCGTTTCACGGCCGATCGCCGCAAAAATTTGCATACATGTCAAATGAAGTGTATAGAATACTATGGTAATTTCAATTTTTTGAAAAATTCATTCATTTGCATATTTATGGTAATTTATGCAAATAAGGTCATAAAATTCACATTTTTGCCCATAAATCATACATTATTCAAATTGAAGCATTCTTTTTTACTACATATATTTGTTAGACCATTTGGAATAATAATACAACACAAAACATTGGAAGAGCCAGGATATTCCTTATGTTATCTCTTGTTTCGATAATTTCTTATGTATTTCATTGTTTTTTTAACTTATGTATTTTATTGTTTTTGTTGTTTTTGTTGTTTTATTTCATTTATAACTACAATTCAACTATTTTGACCCCAAAACAAACACCTAAACTTTAAACAAGACTAAATAACCAATGCTTCATCTCTTTTTAGGAAAAATGACATTTCCATATGTTTTGTACACAAATCACAAAAATGAGCGATTTTCGGGCTGACATGCGAAGACAAAAGGTCATGTGACTTTGTAACTTTACGTCCGATTTTCGAAAAAAATTGTTTTAAAAGATGCGTTAGACTCAAAAGAAAAAAGTCATGAAAGGAAAATTTTATATCTGTGCGGTTTCGGAGTAGTCGCGAAATTTCTACAGGGGGTTGACCCCCCCCCCCCAGTTAACGTAGGGTTAAAGCATCCAGAAACGTAATATTAAGCACTGTACAAATGTGACCGTCATTACTATTATTATTATTTTTGAATGTAAAGAAAACAATTGTGTGGCTTACCTTGTTACCATGAACCAAGCAATTTCTTGATCATCAGGAGACAGCCTGGTGTAGGTCTTGATGTGAGGGCAAGCTCTGTTACGGCCTACCTGAGATGCCTTCCACTGGCTGAATACAATACAAACAACATTGAGAGCATTCATAGGGGTTTCTATTAAAATACATAGAATGGGAGTGACAAGAAAGAAAAGTGCAAGAGAGGGAGGGGAGGGGGGGGGGAGAGGGGATAGGGAGGGGGAGGATTGTATGACACATGCTCTTGTGAATATTGCTCCACAGTCAATATCACACACTAACCTACAATCTTAACGTCAACACTTAATCTAAACCACACCTAACCTGTACTCTAAACCCAAGTCTTTGCTAAAATAAAGCATGGATCAATTATCACTGGATGATAAATAGAATAGAATAGATTAATAGAATATTCTCTGAGAGAGAGAGGGAGATGAAAAGAAGAAAAAGCAGGGGGGGGGAGGAGGGTGCTGATTAGAGAGGGTAACATACTTCCTGCCTCCCACACAATAAAAATTAAACATCAAACATCTCACAAAGTAGTCTGAAAGGGTGTTTGCTAAGTAATCATACATCCATATATGCATTACTTAACAAAAGTCATTGGACCATATTCATGGAGGAGGGTTTAAGTTAAACTGCCGTGGACTAAAATACGTATATTTGTGTGATACTGCCCATTAGACATGAGAGCATGTCGTGTGACACTTAGGAAGATTTAATCCATCAATTAGAATAAACTTCCTTTACGATCCTAGGCCATTTAGTCTACAGGATTGATCATCATCATCATCATTTATTTCCCCTCTTAAATGATTCACTGACTTTTTGTGCCATGAAGCCACTCCCTCCCTTCACTTCATCTTGTCTCAAGCATCCTCCTCATTTAAACCAACCTTACTGCTTTCTTTCTTCAACATATTTTTCCACGAAAGGAAAAAAATGGAGTAGCATTAGTGCCTCAAGTGTATAGTATAGAGAGAACACTAGTCTATCCATTTTCAAAACTGCCCTAAACAAACACATGTTGGAATGATTGCTAACTGATCAATCTGGACCATTGAGACTAAAATATTCTCTTCCTGGTGAGCAACTGAAATCAACTGGCTGACTAGAGGTGTTGTGGTCTAATGGACAAGTCGTTGGACTGTGGATCACAGGGTCTGTGGTTCGAGTCCTGCCACGGCACTAATGTCCTTTGGCAAGATATTAATCTACATTTGCCACTCTCCACCCAGGTTTTAAATGGGTACCCGTTAGGAAAGAACTCTTTGAATGCTTTAGCAGCTCAGCTACAGCTGTGGGAATAATACGATACTTTGTATTAAGCGCAGTAGAGTATATTCATATAGTAGCTGCGCTATATTAATGGACATATTAAAGTGACTCGGTAACATTGTTGAAGGTTGATGAAAAAATTGCTTAATTTTTGTATAAAATGTTACTTACTATATTCCTTCTACTGTACTAACACTCTGACATGCAAAACAACCTGAAAAAATTCTCAAACCACAAAGATATCAATGGTTTTCTTTGAAGGCGTCAATGTATGACACCCTCTAACAGTGATTAACAGTAAATTCTCCCAACCATTTTTGATTTTTCCCAACCGTTTTTCCATGAAAAAAAGATATAAAACAGGCTATAAAAAATCTGTCAACACTCAAATGTCTGGAATGGAATGTAGAGCCATTTTATTGCTTTGTGACGATTTACATTCACCTAAAATATAATCAAATTGTAATAATATAGTTGGGAGAATTAAGGAATCGATCAGATCAGTTTTTCCCAATTTGTATCATGAATAATGGTCCGTTTTCACTCAAATTTTCAGATCCTCTTTAATTGCACATCTATCATTGAAGTCACTACCTTAGCACCACTTTCTCTCATCTGAACAATGTTACCAAGTCCCTTTAAGAAAACGAAGCCAACTTACAAGAAGAATTGGTGAAGATAAGGTTGCTTCTTGGCTGTCTGTATGCTGTACGGTAATGAGGCTCCTGCAGGGTAACCCTCTAGGCTTGTTCTCACATTGTCAGAACATGGAAAAATCTAGCAAGACAAAAAAAAACAGTACCGGTATTCAGAGAAGTGTTCTCACGTAAGTCCAGGTTTGAACCCCCATTAACCCATTTCAGTGTAGTGTCACCTTTTAGTGATGTTTAATTCGAATCTTTTTATCCAAAATGCTTTGAATACAAAAATTGTACATGAGCAGAAAGTGTAAAAAGTTGCTGAAAAAAATTGAGTTCATTTCTGATGTAATACATTGTGGCGTTCATGAATAAGAGCATTTTCATAGAAAACGGTCATCAAAGTCTCTTGACAACAATCTCTTAACAGTGTTGCTATGAAAGGGTTAAAGAGGATAGATTCTTCTTTGCATTAAGAGATTGGGTAGGAGTAGAAAAGAATAAATGATTTTGATGATTACCAGCTTCATATGTCTTGTGTCTGCATTGGAGGTGAATGACCCTGATTGACCTTTCACAGTTGACATACTCTGAAGAAACTCGGCACACAGCCACTTGGTCTTGTCGCCACCCAGAGAGCCAATGCTAGAGAACTGACCAATGACCGGCCAGGTCTGGACCTGCTCTTTGTCTGGGCCATACTGCCGTAAAATCTGCAACAGAATGTTCATTTTAAAGATAAAGTTGAAGCTAATCATGAATTGCATTGTGAAAACTAAAATATGACTAGAAGCTATAGGAAAGACTGATTACGTAATAAATAAATCAAATTTCGTATTGCAAGGTTTTGAAATCATCAAAATAATAAAACAAATCAAAGTAACCCAACCTTGCTGAAAATCACATGCAGTGATAGGTCTGCAAGCAGATACAGGCATATGGGATAGTACATACATGTATACAGGGCATTACAATATGGTCCAACAACAAAAAAGAAGAATAAAGAGGAGAAGATACAGAAGGAGAAGGAAGAGAAGAAGAAGAATAAGGAGAAGATATATATAGAAGGAGAAGGAAGAGAAGAGGAAAATGAAGGAAGAGAAGATACATAAGGAGAAGGAAGAGGAGAAGAAAATGAAGGAGAAGGAGAAGTAAGAGAACAAGAAGAATAAGGAGGAAAAGATACAGAAGGAGAAGGAAGAGAAGAAGAAGAATAAGGAGGAAAAGGTACAGAAGGAGAAGGAAGAGAAGAAGAAGAATAAGAGGAAAAGATACAGAAGGAGAAGGAAGAGAAGAAGAAGAATAAGGAGGAAAAGATACAGAAGGAGAAGGAAGAGAAGAAGAAGAATAAGGAGGAAAAGATACAGAAGGAGAAGGAAGAGAAGAAGAAGAATAAGGAGGAAAAGATACAGAAGGAGAAGGAAGAGAAGAAGAATAATAGGAAAAAGATACAGAAGGAGAAGGAAGAGAAGAAGAAGAATAAGGAGGAAAAGATACAGAAGGAGAAGGAAGAGAACAAGAAGAATAAGGAGGAAAAGATACAAAAGAGGGAGAAGGAGAAGAAAGAGAAGAAGAAAAAGAAGGAGAAGAAGATACAGAAGAGGGAGAAGGAGAAAGAAGAGAACAAGAAGAATAAGGAGAAGATATAGAAGGAGAAAGAAGAGAAGAGGAAAATTAAGGAGAAGAAGATACAGAAGAGGGAGAAGGAGAAGGAAGAGAAGAAGAAGAATAAGGAGAAGATATAGAAGGAGAAAGAAGAGAAGAGGAAAATGAAGGAGAAGATACAGAAGAGGGAGAAGGAGAAGGAAGAGAAGAAGAAGAATAAGGAGAAGATATAGAAGGAGAAAGAAGAGAAGAGGAAAATTAAGGAGAAGAAGATACAGAAGAGGGAGAAGGAGAAGGAAGAGAGAACAAGAAGAATAAGGAGGAAAAGATACAGAAGGAGAAGGAAGAGAAGATGAAAATGAATGAGAAGAAGATGCAGAAGAGGGAGAAGGAGAAGGAAGAGAAGAAGAAGGAGAAGATAGAGAAGGAGAGAGAAGAGAAGAGGAAAATGAATTAGAAGAAGATACAGAAGAGGGAGAAGGAGAAGGAAGAAGAAGAACAGCAAAACTTTGTTTTTTATAAAGTAGTTGACTGATAAAATGTTTGTTTCCTTACCTTTCTGACCTTGAGGTGACCCCATTTATTTTTCAATTCTCTGGCGTGTCTTCCAGGCACTGATGAAATAAGAAATACCCTGCACAAGATAGGAATTAATTTCTATAGCAAGTACATACAGCCTAATTTCACAACACCATGTGTTTTGGGGCCTCTATTTCCTTCTTGAATTATGCTAGAAATGGTATTCATTCTATATCTGAAATTTGGACTTCACGCAACATTGAATGGAAAATTGATTTTTAGTCAGAAATGTACGATTACAAATATAATGTTTTAAGACACTTGAGTTAATTTTAAATATTAGACAATCAGAGAGGATTGTAGGGCTTTAAAAAAAAGCTTGTTGTAATAACTGGAACATGTGATCTAAGGTCCAATATTGAATCTGGACTGGGATTTATCTATTAAATAAAGATGGATAAAAATGGCAAACCTAATTGGATTAAATGTGTTTGATTGATATGTGTCATTAAAAATCAGATTCAACTGTATTTAAAATGTTCAACCACAGACCCTACTCAATATCTTATCATAGAAGATTGATAAACCATAATAAAATCAAGAAACCAAAACCTCTAAAGATTATTACAACTATGAAATACAAACTGCTAACTATTATCATTTATAGCTACAGGTATTACACAGATGTTTGACTTACTTTGCACTTGAAAAATCATGTTGAGTAATGTGATCTTTCCATGGTTGTAGCGACGGTGATCTGTAAGCTGTTAGATAAGCTAGTAGATCTCTTTTGAAGAAGCTTGGTGATTCTCCATTGGTTGCAGTCTGTTCGGATGAAGGTAGCTTTGGAAACAGAGGACTGATCCATACTCTAATGAAACATTGGTCAAAAGAAAGAAAGAAAGAACAAACACTTTTATCAAGAGGCAATGTCAATACTGAAGAGAAACTGCTTTTGGTTTATTCTGATCAAA
Organism: Strongylocentrotus purpuratus; assembly: GCF_000002235.5. Taxonomy (NCBI): domain Eukaryota; kingdom Metazoa; phylum Echinodermata; class Echinoidea; order Camarodonta; family Strongylocentrotidae; genus Strongylocentrotus; species Strongylocentrotus purpuratus. Next base: position 4,184,093 of record NW_022145611.1, read on the forward strand.
TGATTTGATGAATTCATCACATATTAAAGGGATCCGGTAACTTTGTCTCAGATTCTAAAAAAAACCTTTAGGTCAGTCAGGAACCCCAAGACTTTTTCACCTGTCTGATTATCAAGATATTTTTTATTGGAAATCGAAACCAAATTTTGCGTTTTCCTAACAGTTTTCATAACACTACAGTCTATTGGGGCAAATGAGTATGGTAAAACCAGTCACTCAAAGATATCTACCTTTTTGAGGCACTTCTTGATCATTTTGAAGCGCAATTTTTTTTAGGGCTTCAATACTACACCATATAACAGACACTGATAACACGTAGGGCCGTGCATCTCAGATTTAACATTGTTTAACGGTGCCTTTTTGAGGTAAATTTGACCATTTCAAAAATAATACATCAATTTAATAAAATCAAAAGCACCAACAAAGATATGTATATAGAAGACTATTTGAAAAATACAAAAATAACAGCACCTAGAATTGAAATTTAAAGGATATCAATGATTATTAGAAGACAATCAACACAGCTTTGTGAGGGAACTTTTTTTGAACAACATGATGGTTGAACAAAAGAGCACTTTTACTTTTCATGAACCTCTTAAAGGTTAACAACTAGTATTATCAAATTATCTTACACACCAAGGGCAGCCTTATTCTCTTAATGCAACATACTTAAAATTGTGATGATTGATGATTGTTAAAAGTTATGTTAAAATGTGATTATTTTGTATGTATTTATATATTTATTTACATGTATGCACCTTTGAATGTACGAAAACAAATTTTATGTATTTTTTACTCTTGAATCACTAATTATGTAATATTAGGGACATCTTAACCTACCCTTGTGTCTTCTGATGCCAATCACTCTCAACGATGTTAGCTGTATGAATCACCACTCGCATTCCATCAGCATAGAGAAGAAACATCATCTTACTGCAAGAGAAAGAATAATTCCATTATTGTCCTTTATATCCCTTCCTGGCTGTTGGGAGCAAATACAGACTGAGAGAATTAACTGCTCTTCTAAATATGTGGACTGAAAATAGCTTCTTATGACTTCCTACATTACAAAAAAATTTATACAGTATAAAGGTTGTTCTCATAATTGTTCTTAAATACCAATTCAACTAGAATTATCGCAATCTATATTGCCGCGCAATGCGAATGTATCCCCTGGCAGTGGCAGTGATTTTGTGTATTCCTTATGTTTGAAGGAGGGACAAAGATCCCCTCTCCCTCCCTGAAACAAAAGGATGACCTACAGAGGTCGCCACTAGTGGCTCAGGCTATTGCCATGACTAGGAGCAGCATTACCAAAACAACAAGTCAACGCAAAGCGTAGCATCCCCTCGCAGGGTACAAATGGCCTATATACGTCAGAACAAGTTACCTCCATTGGACTACACTATTATATTACTAGGCAAGGAAGTTCACCACATTTTCACATAACTAATTAGGTGTTTTTGCATTATTTAATGAGCTATAGAGTGGTGAAGTGTGACGTCATCAAAAATCAATTTTTTAGAATTTCTCAATTTTTTCTTCATATTCCGAAAGAACATCAAAAATAATTTCCAAATGTCGAAAACCAATCGAATATGTTAAGTATTGGTTGAGATATGACCATCTGAATGAATATATGTCCTATGGGAACTCAGTGTTATATACTCTGGCTCCTAACCATTAGGAGCCAGAGCATATAACACTGAGTTCCTATGGGGAGTATATTCATTCAGATGGTCATATCTCAGCCAATACTTAACATATTCAATCGGTTTTCGACATTTGGACATTATTTTTGATATTCTTTCGGAATATGAAGAAAAATTAAGAAATTCTAAAAATAGATTTTTATGACCTACATACTCAGAAATCGAACTTAGGCTGTACATGTATTTTGATACCATGTACCTTCATATTAATTTCATTAAAATTTGTCAAACATTACTCAAGTTATCGAATGGAAACCAGATTGCATATTTAATGAGCTATGACCTTTGACCTACATACAGTATTGCTTGAAATAAAGTAGACACATTACCACCAAGTCACACCAAGGTCTATGGGATAATGCATGCATTCACGCGTGACACAGTGTGAGACTGTCAACTTTATTCCAAGCAATACTGTACTCCGAGATTGAACTTGGCTGTGTTTTGATACCATGAACCTTCATATCAAATTTCATTAAAATCCATCAAACAATACTAAAGTTATGGATCGGAAACAGGATTCGTAAATGTTTAATGAGCTATGACCTTTGACCTACATACTCCGAAATTGAACTTAGGCTGTGTTTTGATACCATTAACCTTCATATCAAATTTCATTAAATCCGTCAAACAATACTAAAGTTATGAATCAGAAACCAGATTCGCATATTTAATGAGCTATGACCTTTGACCTACATACTCCAAAATTGAACTTAGGCTGTGTTTCAGAGATGCCAACCTTCTTCAACAAAAAAAAGTATTCTTAAGAGCAAAAAACAGTATTTTTGAAAAATCTCTCAACTTAACATATCACCCAATCGAGCAGCTTAAAAAACCTGGCAGTACCACGTATACGTACCCAGATCGGAGCGCGACGTGCATACATTACACGTGGGTTGTTCGCAATGTGCACAGTTTGGGGCCCGTATCACCATCCTGCGTGCATCGTTTGAAGATGTAGGTGCATAATACACTTACGACACAAAGCCCATGATCAGAAATTAAGAAAAACGTCACTAAAAAAAAAAAAAAAAAAAAAAAAATGAAAAAATAAAAAAACGTAACAAAATGTACTGCCGTATTCATGGCGAAAAAACAAAACAGTTGGCATCTCTGGTGTTTTGATACCATGTACGTTCATATCAAATTTCATTTAAATCCGACACATTACTAAAGTTATCGCTCGGAAACCAGATGTGTATTTTTTCGCATATTTAATGAGCTATGATCTTTGACCTACGTACTCCAAAATCAATTTAGCCTGTATTTTGATATCATGTTCCTTCATTCGATTGGAAACAAAATTTGTTACGGACGGACGGACGCACCGACGCACAGCAGCGTTTCTATAAATTCCCTCCCTCCAACTTCGTCGGCGAGGGGATAAGAGGGGATAATAAGTGTGTAGATTAGAGTATAATGCATCTCTATAGAAAATTTGAAAGAAATCTGTCAAGAAATGTGGCAGTTAGAGCACACAAAAGGACAGCCACAAAAATATGGCCTTTTACCCTATAGAAGACGGAACACTAGGGGCAGCATCACCAAAAGATATGGGTGTGTAGATTATACCAAGATACACCTCCATACAAAATTTGAAAGAAATCTGTCAAGGAATGTGGCAGTAAGGGCGCGTTCATGCTTGATTTTGACGGCCAGAATCAGGCATCTGTTACGCGTTTAGTTTAAAACACGATTGCGTTCATGCTAACTTTTGTAGAATCACCGAAAAACGGCGATCACGATCGCTGATCGTAAACTCACAAAAAGATGCGTTTACAATATGTAAACGCGTTTAAATGGGGTCAACGCACTGACCTCTAGTGGGTCTACGTAGCATGCACACACAGGTTTGCGAATCCAGCTGAAGGCCACCCAAGGAGAATTGCCTGGAGAAGTGAGCATGAACAGTGCACCGTGGAACTGCGATTACGATGAGCGTTTAAGATGAGCGTTACAAATCGCTCATTCTGCCTTCAAAATCAAGCATGAACGCGCCCTTAGAGAGCACCCAAGAATATGAGTAGCAGCGTAACTCATACCGGCATACTGCCTGGTCTATGGAATAATGCATGCATTCACGCGTGACACAGTGTGAGAGTGTCTACTTTATTCAAAGCAATAATAATGTACTCCGAGATTGAACTTAGGCTGAGTTTTGATACCATGAACCTTCATATCAAATTTCATTAAAATCCATCAAACAATACTAAAGTTATGGATCGGAAACAGGATTCGTAAATGTTTAATGAGCTATGACCTTTGACCTACATACTCCGAAATTGAACTTAGGCTGTGTTTTGATACCATTAACCTTCATATCAAATTTCATTAAATCCGTCAAACAATACTAAAGTTATGAATCAGAAACCAGATTCGCATATTTAATGAGCTATGACCTTTGACCTACATACTCCAAAATTGAACTTAGGCTGTGTTTCAGAGATGCCAACCTTCTTCAACAAAAAAAAGTATTCTTAAGAGCAAAAAACAGTATTTTTGAAAAAATCTCTCAACTTAACATATCACCCAATCGAGCAGCTTAAAAAACCTGGCAGTACCACGTATACGTACCCAGATCGGAGCGCGACGTGCATACATTACACGTGGGTTGTTCGCAATGTGCACAGTTTGGGGCCCGTATCACCATCCTGCGTGCATCGTTTGAAGATGTAGGTGCATAATACACTTACGACACAAAGCCCATGATCAGAAATTAAGAAAAACGTCACTAAAAAAAAAAAAAAAAAAAAAAAATGAAAAAATAAAAAAACGTAACAAAATGTACTGCCGTATTCATGGCGAAAAAACAAAACAGTTGGCATCTCTGGTGTTTTGATACCATGTACGTTCATATCAAATTTCATTTAAATCCGACTCATTACTAAAGTTATCGCTCGGAAACCAGATGTGTATTTTTTCGCATATTTAATGAGCTATGATCTTTGACCTACGTACTCCAAAATCAATTTAGCCTGTATTTTGATATCATGTTCCTTCATTCGATTGGAAACAAAATTTGTTACGGACGGACGGACGCACCGACGCACAGCAGCGTTTCTATAAATTCCCTCCCTCCAACTTCGTCGGCGAGGGGATAAGAGGGGATAATAAGTGTGTAGATTAGAGTATAATGCATCTCTATAGAAAATTTGAAAGAAATCTGTCAAGAAATGTGGCAGTTAGAGCACACAAAAGGACAGCCACAAAAATATGGCCTTTTACCCTATAGAAGACGGAACACTAGGGGCAGCATCACCAAAAGATATGGGTGTGTAGATTATACCAAGATACACCTCCATACAAAATTTGAAAGAAATCTGTCAAGGAATGTGGCAGTAAGGGCGCGTTCATGCTTGATTTTGACGGCCAGAATCAGGCATCTGTTACGCGTTTAGTTTAAAACACGATTGCGTTCATGCTAACTTTTGTAGAATCACCGAAAAACGGCGATCACGATCGCTGATCGTAAACTCACAAAAAGATGCGTTTACAATATGTAAACGCGTTTAAATGGGTCAACGCACTGACCTCTAGTGGGTCTACGTAGCATGCACACACAGGTTTGCGAATCCAGCTGAAGGCCACCCAAGGAGAATTGCCTGGAGAAGTGAGCATGAACAGTGCACCGTGGAACTGCGATTACGATGAGCGTTTAAGATGAGCGTTACAAATCGCTCATTCTGCCTTCAAAATCAAGCATGAACGCGCCCTTAGAGAGCACCCAAGAATATGAGTAGCAGCGTAACTCATACCGGCATACTGCCTGAGGACACAATTATATATCAGCTGGTGGTAAAAGGGTGTACTGCACCCACATCACACAGCTCTCTGCACTCTTCTCAGTAAAGACAACCATACCCCCCCCCCTCCCCCCTACACACAGGTATAATCTTATAACAGCTGGTGGTAAAAGGATGTACATGCACCCACGTCACACAGCTCTCTGCACTCTTCTCAAACATGACAACCTCCCCCTGCCCCCCTCCCCCCTACACAGTGGTGATAAAAGGGTGTTCTGAACCCACCACTACAGGGAAATGGCGTCAACCGTGGACCAAGTTTAGTACTTGTGTGTGTGTGTGTGTGCGTAGGTAATCACCAGCAACCCCGGACCACTCCATAGAAAACTACATCAAACCACGGACGTACCTCTTATGGGATGATCCAGGTAGAGAGCGCCTCTCCCGCGCAGTCAAAAGGGGGCGCTGTGACATTTCGGACTGATCCCGTCGATGTTGCCTACAAGCTGTGACATCTAATATTCAAATGCCCCCTACGTCGTAAATTTGATACGGCGGAACCGGTATCGCAACCGTGGACGGTCCCCCATTGCAGGTACGTCAGCGGTTTAAGGTAGTTTTCTATGAAATGGTCCGCGGTTGCTGGCATTTTCCTACGCACGTCACACAGCTCTCTGCACTCTTCTCAAACATGACAACCTCCCTCTATCCCCCTCCCCCTACACACAGGTGTAATCATATATCAGCTGGTGGTAAAAGGGTGTTGTGAACCACCATCACACAGCTCTCTCCACTCTTCTCAAACATGACAATGTCCCCCCCCTCCTACACAAAGATGTAAACATATTTCAGCTGGTGGTAAGAGGGTGTTGTGAACCTACATCACACAGCTCTCTCCACTCTTCTCAAACATGACAACCCCCCCCCTCCCTCCTACACACAGATGTAATCATATTTCAGCTGGTGGTAAAAGGGTGTTGTGAACCCACATCACACAGCTCTCCGCACTCTTCTCAAACATGACAACCTTACCCTGCCTCCCCCTTACACAATGGTGTTATCTTATATCAGCTGGTGGTAAAAAGGTGTTTTGAACCCACATCACACAGCTCTCTGCATTCTTCTCAAACATGACAACCTTCCCCTGCCTCCCCCCTACACATAGGTGTAATCTTATATCAGCTGGTGGTAAAAGGGTGTTGTGAACCCACGTCACACAGCTCTCTCCAATCTTCTCAAACATGACAACCTTCCCCTCCCTCCCCCCTTACACACAGGTGTTATCTTATATCAGCTGGTGGTAAAAGGGTGTTTTGAACCCATTTACACAGCTCTCTCCACTCTTCTCAAACATGACAACCCCCCCCCCCCCCTCCTACACACAGATGTAATCATATTTCAGCTGGTGGTAAAAGGGTGTTGTGAACCCACATCACACAGCTGCACTCTTCTCTAACATGACAACCTCCTCCTGCCTCCCCCTACACACATGGGTATGGTAAAAGGTTGTTGTGAACCCCTATCACACAGCTCTCTGCACTCTTCTCAAACATGACAACCTCCCCCTACCCTTTTCCCCCCTATACACAGGTGTTATCATATAACAGCTGGTAGTAAAAGGGTGTTGTGAACCCACATCACACAGCTCTCTGAACTCTTCTCAAACATGACAACCTCCCCCTGCCTCCCACCCTACACACAGATGTAATCATATTTCAGCTGGTGGTAAATGGTGTTGTGCACCCTAATCACACAACTCTCAGCACTATTCGCAAACATGACAACCCCCCCCCCTCCCCCTATAGACAGTTGTAATCATATATCAGCTGGTGATAAAAGGGTGTTGTGCACCCTAATCACAGAGCTCTCTGCACTCTTCTCAAACATGACAACACCCCCCCCCTCTCCTACACACATATGTAATCATATTTCAGCTGGTGGTAAAAGGGTATTGTGAACCCACATCACACAGCTCTCTGCACTCTTCTCAAACATGACAACCTCCTCCTGCCTCCCCCCTACACACATGTGTATGGTAAAAGGGTGTTGTGAACCCACATCACACAGCTCTCTGCACTCTTCTCAAACATGACAACCTTCCCCTGCCTCCCCCCCCCTACACACAGGTGTAATCTTATATCAGCTGGTGGTAAAAGGGTGTTGTGAACCCACATCACACAGCTCTCTGCACTCTTCTCAAACATGACAACCTCCCCCTGCTTCCCCCTTAAACACAGGTGTATTCATATTTCAGCTGGTGGTAAAAGGGTGTTGTGAACCTACATCACACAACTCTCTGCACTCTTCTCAAACATGAAAACCTTCCCCTGCCTCCCTCCCCCTACACTCAGGTGTAATCTTATATCAGCTGATGGTAAAAGGGTGTTGTAAACCTACATCACACAGCTCTCTCCACTCTTCTCAAACATAACCACCCCCCCCCCCCTCTCCTTCACACAGATGTAATCATATTTTCAGCTGGTGGTAAAATGGTGTTGTAAACCCACTTCACACAGCTCTCTGCACTCTTCTCAAACATGACAACCTCCTCCTGCCTCCCCCCTACACACAGGTGTATGGTAAAAGGGTGTTGAGAACCCACATCACACAGCTCTCTGCACTCTTCTCAGTAAAGACAACCATACCCCCCCCCCTCCTACACACAGGTATAATCTTATAACAGCTGGTGGTAAAAGGATGTACATGCACCCACGTCACACAGCTCTCTGCACTCTTCTCAAACATGACAACCTCCCCCTGCCCCCCTCCCCCCTACACAGTGGTGATAAAAGGGTGTTGTGAACCCACCACTACAGGGAAATGGCGTCAACCGTGGACCAAGTTTAGTACTTGTGTGTGTGTGTGTGTGTGCGTAGGTAATCACCAGCAACCCCGGACCACTCCATAGAAAACTACATCAAACCACGGACGTACCTCTTATGGGATGATCCAGGTAGAGAGCGCCTCTCCCGCGCAGTCAAAAGGGGGCGCTGTGACATTTCGGACTGATCCAGTCGATGTTGCCTACAAGCTGTGACATCTAATATTCAAACGCCCCCTACGTCGTAAATTTGATACGGCGGAACCGGTATCGCAACCGTGGACGGTCCCCCATTGCAGGTACGTCAGCGGTTTGAGGTAGTTTTCTATGGAATGGTCCGCGGTTGCTGGCATTTTCCTACGCACGTCACACAGCTCTCTGCACTCTTCTCAAACATGACAACCTCCCTCTATCCCCCTCCCCCCTACACACAGGTGTAATCATATATCAGCTGGTGGTAAAAGGGTGTTGTGCACCCTTTTCACACAGCTCTCTCCACTCTTCTCAAACATGGCATCCTCCTGCGTCCCCCCCCCTTACACACGTGTGTATGGTAAAAGGGTGTTGTGAACCCACATCACACAGCTATCTGCACTCTTCTCAAACATGACAACCTTCCCCTGCCCCCCCCCCCCCTACACACAGGTGTAATCTTATATCAGCTGGTGGTAAAAGGGTGTTGTGAACCCACATCACACAGCTCTCTCCACTCTTTTCAAACGTGACGACCCCCCCCCCCCCCACCCTATACACAGGTGTTATCATATATCAGCTTGTGGTAAAAGGGTGTTGTGAACCCACGTCACACAGCTCTCTCCACTCTTCTCAAACATGACAACCTTCCCCTGCCCCCCCCCCCCCTACACACAGGTGTAATCTTATATCAGCTGGTGGTAAAAGGGTGTTGTGAACCCACATCACACAGCTCTCTCCACTCTTTTCAAACATGACGACCCCCCCCCCCCGCCCCCTATACACAGGTGTTATCATATATCAGCTTGTGGTAAAAGGGTGTTGTGAACCTAAATCACACAGCTCTCTGCACTCTTCTCAAATATGACAACCTTCCCCTGCCTCCCCTCCCCCCTACGCACAGGTGTAATCTTATATCAGCTGGTGGCAAAAGGCTGTTGTGAACATACATCACACAGCTCTCTGCACTCTTCTCAAACATATGAAAACCTTCCCTACCTCCCCCCCCCCCCTACACACAGGTGTAATCTTATATCAGCTAGTGGTAAAAGGGTGTTGTGAACCCACATCACACAGCTCTCTCCACTCTTCTTAAACATGACAACCTCCCCCTGCCCCCCCCCCCCCTACACACAGGTGTAATCATATATCAGCTGGTGGTAAAAGGGTGCTGCGAACCCACGTCACACAGCTCTCTGCACTCTTCTCAAACATGACAACCTCCTCTTGCCTCCCCCCTACACACATGTGTATGGTAAAAGGGTGTTGTGAACCCACATCACACAGCTCTCTGCACTCTTCTCAAACATGAAAACCTCCCCCTGCCTCCCTCCCCCTACACTCAGGTGTAATCTTATATCAGCTGATGGTAAAAGGGTGTTGTAAACCTACATCACACAGCTCTCTCCACTCTTCTCAAACATAACCATCCCCCCTCCCTCTCCTACACACAGATGTAATCATATTTTCAGCTGGTTGTAAAATGGTGTTGTGAACCCACTTCACACAGCTCTCTGCACTCTTCTCAAACATGACAACCCACCCTGCCTCCCTCTACACACAGGTGTATGGTAAAGGGTGTTGAGAACCCACATCACGCAGCTCTCTGCAATCTTCTCAAACATGACAACCTTCCCCCTCCTACACACAAGTGTAATCATTTATCAGCTGGTAGTAAAAGGGTGTTGTGAACCCACATCACACAGCTCTCTGCACTCTTCTAAAAATGACAACCTTCCTCTGCCCCCCCCCCCCCACTACACACAGGTGTAATCTTATATCAGCTGGTGGTAAAAGGGTGTTGTGAACCACCATCACACAGCTCTCTCCACTCTTCTCAAACATGACAATGTCCCCCCCCCCCCCCCCTACACAAAGATGTAACCATATTTCAGCTGGTGGTAAGAGGGTTTTGTGAACCTACATCACACAGCTCTCTCCACTCTTCTCAAACATGACAACCCCCCCCCCCTCCCTCCTACACACAGATGTAATCATATTTCAGCTGGTGGTAAAAGGGTGTTGTGAACCCACATCACACAGCTCTCCGCACTCTTCTCAAACATGACAACCTTACCCTGCCTCCCCCTTACACAATGGTGTTATCTTATATCAGCTGGTGGTAAAAAGGTGTTTTGAACCCACATCACACAGCTCTCTGCATTCTTCTCAAACATGACAACCTTCCCCTGCCTCCCCCCTACACATAGGTGTAATCTTATATCAGCTGGTGGTAAAAGGGTGTTGTGAACCCACGTCACACAGCTCTCTCCAATCTTCTCAAACATGACAACCTTCCCCTCCCTCCCCCCCTTACACACAGGTGTTATCTTATATCAGCTGGTGGTAAAAGGGTGTTTTGAACCCATTTACACAGCTCTCTCCACTCTTCTCAAACATGATAACCCCCCCCCCCCCTCCTACACACAGATGTAATCATATTTCAGCTGGTGGTAAAAGGGTGTTGTGAACCCACATCACACAGCTGCACTCTTCTCTAACATGACAACCTCCTCCTGCCTCCCCTTACACACGTGTGTATGGTAAAAGGGTGTTGTGAACCCACATCACACAGCTATCTGCACTCTTCTCAAACATGACAACCTTCCCCTGCCCCCCCTACACACAGGTGTAATCTTATATCAGCTGGTGGTAAAAGGGTGTTGTGAACCCACATCACACAGCTCTCTCCACTCTTTTCAACATGACGACCCCCCCCCCCCCCCCCACCCTATACACAGGTGTTATCATATATCAGCTTGTGGTAAAAGGGTGTTGTGAACCCACGTCACACAGCTCTCTCCACTCTTCTCAAACATGACAACCTTCCCCTGCCCCCCCCCCTACACACAGGTGTAATCTTATATCAGCTGGTGGTAAAAGGGTGTTGTGAACCCACATCACACAGCTCTCTCCACTCTTTTCAAACATGACGACCCCCCCCCCCCCCCGCCCCCTATACACAGGTGTTATCATATATCAGCTTGTGGTAAAAGGGTGTTGTGAACCTAAATCACACAGCTCTCTGCACTCTTCTCAAATATGACAACCTCCCCCCCCCCCCTCCCCCCTACGCACAGGTGTAATCTTATATCAGCTGGTGGCAAAAGGCTGTTGTGAACATACATCACACAGCTCTCTGCACTCTTCTCAAACATATGAAAACCTTCCCTACCTCCCCCCCCCCCCCCTACACACAGGTGTAATCTTATATCAGCTAGTGGTAAAAGGGTGTTGTGAACCCACATCACACAGCTCTCTCCACTCTTCTTAAACATGACAACCTCCCCCTGCCCCCCCCCCCCTACACACAGGTGTAATCATATATCAGCTGGTGGTAAAAGGGTGCTGCGAACCCATTTACACAGCTCTCTCCACTCTTCTCAAACATGATAACCCCCCCCCCCCCTCCTACACACAGATGTAATCATATTTCAGCTGGTGGTAAAAGGGTGTTGTGAACCCACATCACACAGCTGCACTCTTCTCTAACATGACAACCTCCTCCTGCCTCCCCTTACACACGTGTGTATGGTAAAAGGGTGTTGTGAAGCCACATCACACAGCTATCTGCACTCTTCTCAAACATGACAACCTTCCCCTGCCCCCCCCCCCTACACACAGGTGTAATCTTATATCAGCTGGTGGTAAAAGGGTGTTGTGAACCCACATCACACAGCTCTCTCCACTCTTTTCAAACATGACGACCCCCCCCCCCCCCACCCTATACACAGGTGTTATCATATATCAGCTTGTGGTAAAAGGGTGTTGTGAACCCACGTCACACAGCTCTCTCCACTCTTCTCAAACATGACAACCTTCCCCTGCCCCCCCCCCCTACACACAGGTGTAATCTTATATCAGCTGGTGGTAAAAGGGTGTTGTGAACCCACATCACACAGCTCTCTCCACTCTTTTCAAACATGACGACCCCCCCCCCCCGCCCCCTATACACAGGTGTTATCATATATCAGCTTGTGGTAAAAGGGTGTTGTGAACCTAAATCACACAGCTCTCTGCACTCTTCTCAAATATGACAACCTTCCCCTGCCTCCCCTCCCCCCTACGCACAGGTGTAATCTTATATCAGCTGGTGGCAAAAGGCTGTTGTGAACATACATCACACAGCTCTCTGCACTCTTCTCAAACATATGAAAACCTTCCCTACCTCCCCCCCCCCCCTACACACAGGTGTAATCTTATATCAGCTAGTGGTAAAAGGGTGTTGTGAACCCACATCACACAGCTCTCTCCACTCTTCTTAAACATGACAACCTCCCCCTGCCCCCCCCCCCCCCTACACACAGGTGTAATCATATATCAGCTGGTGGTAAAAGGGTGCTGCGAACCCACGTCACACAGCTCTCTGCACTCTTCTCAAACATGACAACCTCCTCTTGCCTCCCCCCTACACACATGTGTATGGTAAAAGGGTGTTGTGAACCCACATCACACAGCTCTCTGCACTCTTCTCAAACATGAAAACTCCCCCTGCCTCCCTCCCCCTACACTCAGGTGTAATCTTATATCAGCTGATGGTAAAAGGGTGTTGTAAACCTACATCACACAGCTCTCTCCACTCTTCTCAAACATGACAACCCCCCCCCCCTCCCTCCTACACACAGATGTAATCATATTTCAGCTGGTGGTAAAAGGTGTTGTGAACCCACATCACACAGCTCTCCGCACTCTTCTCAAACATGACAACCTTACCCTGCCTCCCCCTTACACAATGGTGTTATCTTATATCAGCTGGTGGTAAAAAGGTGTTTTGAACCCACATCACACAGCTCTCTGCATTCTTCTCAAACATGACAACCTTCCCCTGCCTCCCCCCTACACATAGGTGTTATCTTATATCAGCTGGTGGTAAAAGGGTGTTGTGTACCACCATCACACAGCTCTCTCCACTCTTCTCAAACATGACAACCTCCCCCCTCCCTCCTACACACAGATGTAATCATATTTCAGCTGGTGGTAAAAGGGTGTTGTGAACCCACATCACACAGCTCTCTCCACTCTTCTCAAACATGACAATGTCCCCCCCCCCCCCCCCACACAAAGATGTAAACATATTTCAGCTGGTGGTAAAAGGGTTTTGTGAACCTACATCACACAGCTCTCTCCACTCTTCTCAAACATGACAACCCCCCCCCCCTCCCTCCTACACACAGATGTAATCATATTTCAGCTGGTGGTAAAAGGGTGTTGTGAACCCACATCACACAGCTCTCCGCACTCTTCTCAACATGACAACCTTACCCTGCCTCCCCTTACACAATGGTGTTATCTTATATCAGCTGGTGGTAAAAGGGTGTTGTGAACCCACGTCACACAGTTCTCTCCAATCTTCTCAACATGACAACCTTCCCCTCCCTCCCCCCTTACACACAGGTGTTATCTTATATCAGCTGGTGGTAAAAGGGTGTTTTAAACCCATTTACACAGCTCTCTCCACTCTTCTCAAACATGACAACCCCCTCCCCCCTCCTACACACAGATGTAATCATATTTCAGCTGGTGGTAAAAGGGTGTTGTGAACCCACATCACACAGCTGCACTCTTCTCTAACATGACAACCTCCTCCTGCCTCCCCCTACACACATGTGTATGGTAAAAGGTTGTTGTGAACCCCTATCACACAGCTCTCTGCACTCTTTTCAAACATGACAACCTCCCCCTACCCTCTTCCCCCCTATACACAGGTGTTATCTTATATCAGCTGGTGGTAAAAGGGTGTTTTGAACCCATTTACACAGCTCTCTCCACTCTTCTCAAACATGACAACCCCCCCCCCTCCTACACACAGATGTAATCATATTTCAGCTGGTGGTCAAAGGGTGTTGTGAACCCACATCACACAGCTGCACTCTTCTCTAACATGACAACCTCCTCCTGCCTCCCCCTACACACATGTGTATGGTAAAAGGGTGTTGTGAACCCACATCACACAGCTCTCTGAACTCTTCTCGAACATGACAACCTCCCCTGCCTCCCACCCTACACACAGATGTAATCATATTTCAGCTGGTGGTAAATGGTGTTGTGCACCCTAATCACAGACCTCTCTGCACTCTTCTAAAACATGACAACCCCCCCCCCCCCTCCCTCCTACACACAGATGTAATCATATTTCAGCTGGTGGTAAAAGGGTGTTGTGAACCCACATCACACAGCTGCACTCTTCTCTAACATGACAACCTTCCCCTGCCTCCCCCCCTTACACACAGGTGTTATCTTATATCAGCTGGTGGTAAAAGGGTGTTTTGAACCCACATCACACAGCTCTCTGCACTCTTGTCAAACATGACAACCTTCCCCTGCCCCCCTACATATATGTAGATGGCAAAAGGGTGTTGTGAATTCACATTAAACAGCTCTCTGCACTCTTCTCAAACATGACAACCTCCCCCTCCCCACCCTCTCCCCTATACACAGGTGTAATCAAATATCAGCTGGTGGTAAATGGGTGTTGTGAACCAACATCACACAGCTCTCTGCACTCTTCTCAAACATGACAACCTCCCCCTCCCCCCTCCCTCCTACACACAGATGTAATCATATTTCAGCTGGTGGTAAAAGGGTGTTGTGAACCAACATCACACAGCTCTCTGCACTCTTCTCAAACATGACAACATTCCCCTGCCTCCAGTCCTTACACACAGGTGTTATCTTATATCAGCTGGTGGTAAAAGGGTGTTTTGAACCCACATCACACAGCTCTCTGCACTCTTCTCAAACATGACAACCCCCCTCTCCCCTACACATAGGTGTAATCATATATCAGCTGGTGGTAAAAGGGTGTTGTGAACTTACATCACACAGCTCTCTCCACTCTTCTCAAACATGACAACCTCCCCTCCCCCCCCCTCCCTCCCACACACAGATGTAATCATATTTCAGCTGGTGGTAAAAGGGTGTTTTGAACCACCATCACACATCTCTCTCCACTCTTCTCAAACATGACAACCTTCCCCTGCCTCCCCCCTTACACACAGGTGTTATCTTAAATCAGCTGGTGGTAAAAGGGTGTTTTGAATCCACATCACACAGCTCTCTGCACTCTTGTCAAACATGACAACCTTCCCCTGCCCCCCTACATATATGTGTATGGCAAAAGGGTGTTGTGAACTCACATCACACAGCTCTCTCCACTCTTCTCAAACATGACAACCTCCCCCTCCCCCCTCCCTCCTACACACAGATGTAATCATATTTCAGCTGGTGGTAAAAGGGTGTTGTGAACCAACATCACACAGCTCTCTGCACTCTTCTCAAACATGACAACATTCCCCTGCCTCCAGTCCTTACACACAGGTGTTATCTTATATCAGCTGGTGGTAAAAGGGTGTTTTGAACCCACATCACACAGCTCTCTGCACTCTTCTCAAACATGATAACCCCCCTCTCCCCTACACATAGGTGTAATCATATATCAGCTGGTGGTAAAAGGTGTTGTGAACCCACGTCACACAGCTCTCTCCACTCTTCTCAAACATGACAACCTTCCCCTGCCTCCCCCCCCCCTTACACACAGGTGTTATCTTATATCAGCTGGTGGTAAAAGGGTATTTTGAACCACCATCACACAGCTCTCTGCACTTTTCTCAAACATGACAACCTTCCCCTGCCTCCCCCCCCCTTACACACAGGTGTTATCTTATATCAGCTGGTGGTAAAAGGGTGTTTTGAACCACCATCACACAGCTCTCTGCACTCTTCTCAAACATGACAACCTTCCCCTGCCTCCCCCCCCCCCCCCTTACACACAGGTGTTATCTTATATCAGCTGGTGGTAAAAGGGTGTTGTGAACCCACGTCACACAGCTCTCTCCACTCTTCTCAAACATGACAACCCCCCCCCCTCCTACACACAGATGTAATCATATTTTAGCTGGTGGTAAAAGGGTGTTGTGAACCCACATCACACAGCTGTACTCTTCTCTAACATGACAACCTCCTCCTGCCTCCCCCTACACACATGTGTATGGTAAAAGGTTGTTGTGAACCAATATCACACAGCTCTCTGCACTCTACTCAAACATGACAACCTCCCCCTACACACAGGTCTAATCATATATCAGCTGGTGGTAAAAGGGTGTTGTGAACCCACATCACACAGCTCTCTGCACTCTTCTCAAGCATGACAACCTTCCCCTGCCTGCCTCCCCCCTTACACATAGGTGTAATCATATATCAGCTGGTGGTAAAGGGTGTTGTGAACCCACATCACACAGCTCTCTGCACTCTTCTCAAAATTACAACCTACTCCTGCCCCCCTACACACATGTGTATGGTAAAAGGGTGTTGTGAACTCACATCAAACAGCTCTCTGCACTCTTCTCAAACATGACAACCCCCCACCCTCCCCCCTATACACAGGTGTAATCATATATCAGCTGGTGGTAAAAGGGTGTTTTGAACCCACATCACACAGCTCTCTGCACTCTTCTCAAATGACACTGACAACTTTCCCCTGCCTCCCCCCCCCCCCCCACATAGGTGTAATCTTATATCAGCTGGTGGTAAAAGGGTGTTGTGAACCCACGTCACACAGCTCTCTCAACTCTTCTCAAACATAACAACCCCCCCCCCCCCCCTACACACAGATGTAATCATATTTTAGCTTGTGGTAAAGGTTGTTGTAACCCCTATCATACAGCTCTCTGCACTCTTCTCAAACATGATAACCTCCCCCTACCCTCTTCCCCCCTATAGACAGGTGTTATCATATATCAGCTGGTGATAAAAGGGTGTTGTGAACCCACATCACACAGCTCTCTGAAATCTTCTCAAACATGACAACCTCCCCTGCCTCCCACCCTACACACAGGTGTAATCATATATCAGCTGGTGATAAAAGGGTGTTGTGCACCCTAATCACACAGCTCTCTGCACTCTTCTCAAACATGACAACCCCCCCCCCCCCCCTCCCTCCTACCTACAGATGTAATCATATTTCAGCTGGTGGTAAAGGGTGTTGTGAACCTACATCACACAGCTCTCTCCACTCTTCTCAAACATGACAACCTCCCCCCCCCCCCCCTCCCTCCTACACACAGATGTTATTATATTTGAGCTGGTGGTAAAAGGGTGTTGTGAACCCACATCACACAGCTCTCTGCACTCTTCTCAAGCATGACAACCTTCCCCTGCCTCCCCCCTTACACATAGGTGTAATCATATATCAGCTGGTGGTAAAAGGGTGTTGTGAACCCACATCACACAGCTCTCTGCACTCTTCTCAAAAATTACAACCTACTCCTGCCCCCCTACACACATGTGTATGGTAAAAGGGTGTTGTGAACTCACATCAAACAGCTCTCTGCACTCTTCTCAAACATGACAACCCCCCACCCTCCCCCCTATACACAGGTGTAATCATATATCAGCTGGTGGTAAAAGGTGTTTTGAACCCACATCACACAGCTCTCTGCACTCTTCTCAAACATGACAACTTTCCCCTGCCTCCCCCCCCCCCCACACATAGGTGTAATCTTATATCAGCTGGTGGTAAAAGGGTGTTGTGAACCCACGTCACACAGCTCTCTCAACTCTTCTCAAACATAACAACCCCCCCCCCCTCCTACACACAGATGTAATCATATTTTAGCTTGTGGTAAAAGGTTGTTGTAAACCCCTATCATACAGCTCTCTGCACTCTTCTCAAACATGATAACCTCCCCCTACCCTCTTCCCCCCTATAGACAGGTGTTATCATATATCAGCTGGTGATAAAAGGGTGTTGTGAACCCACATCACACAGCTCTCTGAAATCTTCTCAAACATGACAACCTCCCCCTGCCTCCCACCCTACACACAGGTGTAATCATATATCAGCTGGTGATAAAAGGGTGTTGTGCACCCTAATCACACAGCTCTCTGCACTCTTCTCAAACATGACAACCCCCCCCCCCTCCCTCCTACCTACAGATGTAATCATATTTCAGCTGGTGGTAAAAGGGTGTTGTGAACCTACATCACACAGCTCTCTCCACTCTTCTCAAACATGACAACCTTCCCCTGCCTCCCCCCCCTTACACACAGGTGTTATCTTATATCAGCTGGTGGTAAAAGGGTGTTGTGAACCCACGTCACACAGCTCTCTCAACTCTTCTCAAACATAACAACCCCCCCCCCCTCCTACACACAGGTGTTATCTTATATCAGCTGGTGGTAAAAGGGTGTTTTGAACCCACATCACACAGCTCTCTGCACTCTTCTCAAACATGATAACCCCCCCTCTCCCCTACACATAGGTGTAATCATATATCAGCTGGTGGTAAAAGGGTGTTGTGAACCCACGTCACACAGCTCTCTCCACTCTTCTCAAACATGACAACCTTCCCCTGCCTCCCCCCCCCCCCTTACACACAGGTGTTATCTTATATCAGCTGGTGGTAAAAGGGTATTTTGAACCACCATCACACAGCTCTCTGCACTTTTCTCAAACATGACAACCTTCCCCTGCCTCCCCCCCCCCTTACACACAGGTGTTATCTTATATCAGCTGGTGGTAAAAGGGTGTTTTGAACCACCATCACACAGCTCTCTGCACTCTTCTCAAACATGACAACCTTCCCCTGCCTCCCCCCCCCCCCTTACACACAGGTGTTATCTTATATCAGCTGGTGGTAAAAGGGTGTTGTGAACCCACGTCACACAGCTCTCTCCACTCTTCTCAAACATGACACCCCCCCCCCCCCCCCTCCTACACACAGATGTAATCATATTTTAGCTGGTGGTAAAAGGGTGTTGTGAACCCACATCACACAGCTGTACTCTTCTCTAACATGACAACCTCCTCCTGCCTCCCCCTACACACATGTGTATGGTAAAAGGTTGTTGTGAACCAATATCACACAGCTCTCTGCACTCTACTCAAACATGACAACCTCCCCCTACACACAGGTCTAATCATATATCAGCTGGTGGTAAAAGGGTGTTGTGAACCCACATCACACAGCTCTCTGCACTCTTCTCAAGCATGACAACCTTCCCCTGCCTCCCCCCTTACACATAGGTGTAATCATATATCAGCTGGTGGTAAAAGGGTGTTGTGAACCCACATCACACAGCTCTCTGCACTCTTCTCAAAAATTACAACCTACTCCTGCCCCCCTACACACATGTGTATGGTAAAAGGGTGTTGTGAACTCACATCAAACAGCTCTCTGCACTCTTCTCAAACATGACAACCCCCCACCCTCCCCCCTATACACAGGTGTAATCATATATCAGCTGGTGGTAAAAGGGTGTTTTGAACCCACATCACACAGCTCTCTGCACTCTTCTCAAACATGACAACTTTCCCCTGCCTCCCCCCCCCCCCACACATAGGTGTAATCTTATATCAGCTGGTGGTAAAAGGGTGTTGTGAACCCACGTCACACAGCTCTCTCAACTCTTCTCAAACATAACAACCCCCCCCCCCTCCTACACACAGATGTAATCATATTTTAGCTTGTGGTAAAAGGTTGTTGTAAACCCCTATCATACAGCTCTCTGCACTCTTCTCAAACATGATAACCTCCCCCTACCCTCTTCCCCCCTATAGACAGGTGTTATCATATATCAGCTGGTGATAAAAGGGTGTTGTGAACCCACATCACACAGCTCTCTGAAATCTTCTCAAACATGACAACCTCCCCCTGCCTCCCACCCTACACACAGGTGTAATCATATATCAGCTGGTGATAAAAGGGTGTTGTGCACCCTAATCACACAGCTCTCTGCACTCTTCTCAAACATGACAACCCCCCCCCCCCCCTCCCTCCTACCTACAGATGTAATCATATTTCAGCTGGTGGTAAAAGGGTGTTGTGAACCTACATCACACAGCTCTCTCCACTCTTCTCAAACATGACAACCTCCCCCCCCCCCCCCCTCCCTCCTACACACAGATGTTATTATATTTGAGCTGGTGGTAAAAGGGTGTTGTGAACCCACATCACACAGCTCTCTGCACTCTTCTCAAGCATGACAACCTTCCCCTGCCTCCCCCCTTACACATAGGTGTAATCATATATCAGCTGGTGGTAAAGGGTGTTGTGAACCCACATCACACAGCTCTCTGCACTCTTCTCAAAATTACAACCTACTCCTGCCCCCCTACACACATGTGTATGGTAAAAGGGTGTTGTGAACTCACATCAAACAGCTCTCTGCACTCTTCTCAAACATGACAACCCCCCACCCTCCCCCCTATACACAGGTGTAATCATATATCAGCTGGTGGTAAAAGGGTGTTTTGAACCCACATCACACAGCTCTCTGCACTCTTCTCAAACATGACAACTTTCCCCTGCCTCCCCCCCCCCCCACACATAGGTGTAATCTTATATCAGCTGGTGGTAAAAGGGTGTTTGTGAACCCACGTCACACAGCTCTCTCAACTCTTCTCAAACATAACAACCCCCCCCCCCCTCCTACACACAGATGTAATCATATTTTAGCTTGTGGTAAAAGGTTGTTGTAAACCCCTATCATACAGCTCTCTGCACTCTTCTCAAACATGATAACCTCCCCCTACCCTCTTCCCCCCTATAGACAGGTGTTTATCATATATCAGCTGGTGATAAAGGGTGTTGTGAACCCACATCACACAGCTCTCTGAAATCTTCTCAAACATGACAACCTCCCCCTGCCTCCCACCCTACACACAGGTGTAATCATATATCAGCTGGTGATAAAAGGGTGTTGTGCACCCTAATCACACAGCTCTCTGCACTCTTCTCAAACATGACAACCCCCCCCCCTCCCTCCTACCTACAGATGTAATCATATTTCAGCTGGTGGTAAAAGGGTGTTGTGAACCTACATCACACAGCTCTCTCCACTCTTCTCAAACATGACAACCTCCCCCCCCCCCCCCCTCCCTCCTACACACAGATGTTATTATATTTGAGCTGGTGGTAAAAGGGTGTTGTGAACCCACATCACACAGCTGCACTCTTCTCTAACATGACAACTTTCCCCTGCCTCCCGTCCTTACACACAGGTGTTATCCTATATCAGCTGGTGGTAAAAGGGTGTTTTGAACCCACATCACACAGCTGCCTCTTCTCTAACATGACAACTTTCCCCTGCCTCCCCCCTTACACACAGGTGTTATCTTATATCAGCTGGTGGTAAAAGGGTGTTTTGAACCAACATCACACAGCTCTCTGCACTCTTCTCAAACATGACAACATTCCTCTGCCTCCCGTCCTTACACACAGGTGTTATCCTATATCAGCTGGTGGTAAAAGGGTGTTGTGAACCCACATCACACAGCTGCACTCTTCTCTAACATGACAACTTTCCCTGCCTCCCCCCTTACACACAGGTGTTATCTTATATCAGCTGGTGGTAAAAGGGTGTTTTGAACCAACATCACACAGCTCTCTGCTTTCTTCTCAAACATGACAACATTCCCCTGCCTCCAGTCCTTACACACAGGTGTTATCTTATATCAGCTGGTGGTAAAAGGGTGTTGTGAACCCACGTCACACAGCTCTCTCCACTCTTCTCAAACATGACAACCTTCCCCTGCCTCCCCCCCCCCCTTACACACAGGTGTTATCTTATATCAGCTGGTGGTAAAAGGGTGTTTTGAACCACCATCACACAGCTCTCTGCACTTTTCTCAAACATGACAACCTTCCCCTGCCTCCCCCCCCCCTTACACACAGGTGTTATCTTATATCAGCTGGTGGTAAAAGGGTGTTTTTGAACCACCATCACACAGCTCTCTGCACTCTTCTCAAACATGACAACCTTCCCCTGCCTCCCCCCCCCCCCCTTACACACAGGTGTTATCTTATATCAGCTGGTGGTAAAAGGGTGTTGTGAACCCACGTCACACAGCTCTCTCCACTCTTCTCAAACATGACAACCCCCCCCTCCTACACACAGATGTAATCATATTTTAGCTGGTGGTAAAAGGGTGTTGTGAACCCACATCACACAGCTGTACTCTTCTCTAACATGACAACCTCCTCCTGCCTCCCCCTACACACATGTGTATGGTAAAAGGTTGTTGTGAACCAATATCACACAGCTCTCTGCACTCTACTCAAACATGACAACCTCCCCCTACACACAGGTCTAATCATATATCAGCTGGTGGTAAAAGGGTGTTGTGAACCCACATCACACAGCTCTCTGCACTCTTCTCAAGCATGACAACCTTCCCCTGCCTCCCCCCTTACACATAGGTGTAATCATATATCAGCTGGTGGTAAAAGGGTGTTGTGAACCCACATCACACAGCTCTCTGCACTCTTCTCAAAATTACAACCTACTCCTGCCCCCCTACACACATGTGTATGGTAAAGGGTGTTGTGAACTCACATCAAACAGCTCTCTGCACTCTTCTCAAACATGACAACCCCCCACCCTCCCCCCTATACACAGGTGTAATCATATATCAGCTGGTGGTAAAAGGGTGTTTTGAACCCACATCACACAGCTCTCTGCACTCTTCTCAAACATGACAACTTTCCCCTGCCTCCCCCCCCCCCACACATAGGTGTAATCTTATATCAGCTGGTGGTAAAAGGGTGTTGTGAACCCACGTCACACAGCTCTCTCAACTCTTCTCAAACATTACAACCCCCCCCCCCTCCTACACACAGATGTAATCATATTTTAGCTTGTGGTAAAAGGTTGTTGTAAACCCCTATCATACAGCTCTCTGCACTCTTCTCAAACATGATAACCTCCCCCTACCCTCTTCCCCCCTATAGACAGGTGTTATCATATATCAGCTGGTGATAAAAGGGTGTTGTGAACCCACATCACACAGCTCTCTGAAATCTTCTCAAACATGACAACCTCCCCCTGCCTCCCACCCTACACACAGGTGTAATCATATATCAGCTGGTGATAAAAGGGTGTTGTGCACCCTAATCACACAGCTCTCTGCACTCTTCTCAAACATGACAACCCCCCCCCCCCCTCCCTCCTACCTACAGATGTAATCATATTTCAGCTGGTGGTAAAAGGGTGTTGTGAACCTACATCACACAGCTCTCTCCACTCTTCTCAAACATGACAACCTCCCCCCCCCCCCCCCCCTCCCTCCTACACACAGATGTTATTATATTTGAGCTGGTGGTAAAAGGGTGTTGTGAACCCACATCACACAGCTCTCTGCACTCTTCTCAAACATGACAACATTCCTCTGCCTCCCGTCCTTACACACAGGTGTTATCTTATATCAGCTGGTGGTAAAAGGGTGTTGTGAACCCACATCACACAGCTGCACTCTTCTCTAACATGACAACTTTCCCCTGCCTCCCCCCCTTACACACAGGTGTTATCTTATATCAGCTGGTGGTAAAAGGGTGTTTTGACCCACATCACACAGCTCTCTGCACTCTTGTCAAACATGACAACCCCCCCCCCCTCCCTCCTACACACAGGTGTAATCATATTTCAGCTGGTGGTAAAAGGGTGTTGTGAACCTACATCACACAGCTCTCTCCACTCTGCTCAAACATGACAACCCCCCCCCCCCCCTCTCCCTCCTACATACAGATGTAATCATATTTCAGCTGGTGGTAAAAGGGTGTTGTGAACCCACATCACACAGCTCTCTGCACTCTTCTCAAACATTACAACCTACTCCTGCCCCCCTACACACATGTGTATGGTAAAAGGGTGTTGTGAACTCACATCAAACATCTCTCTCCACTCTTCTCAAACATGACAACCTCCCCCCCCCCCCCCCCCCTCCTACACACAGATGTAATCATATTTCAGCTGGTGGTAAAAGGGTGTTGTGAACCCACATCACACAGCTCTCTGCACTCTTCTCAAACATGACAACCCCCCCCCCCTCCCTCCTACACACAGATGTAATCATATATCAGCTGGTGGTAAAAGGGTGTTGTGCACCCTAATCACAAAGCTCTGCACTCTTCTCAAACATGACAATCTCACCCTGCCCCCTCCCCCCTACACACAGGTGTAATCATATATCAGCTGGTGGTAAAAGGGTGTTGTGAACCTACATTACACAGCTCTCTCCACTCTTCTCAAACATGACAACCTCCCCCTGCCTCCCCCCCCCCCCCTACACACAGGTGTAATCATATATTAGCTGGTGGTAAAAGGGTGTTGTGAACCTACATTACACAGCTCTCTCCACTCTTCTCAAACATGACAACCTCCCCCTGCCTCCCCCCCCCCCTTCACACAGGTGTAATCATATATTAGCTGGTGGTAAAAGGGTGTTGTGAACCCACATCACACAGCTCTCTCCACTCTTCTCAAACATTACAACCTCCTCCTGCCCCCCCCCTACACACATGTTTATGGTAAAAGGGTGTTGTGAACCCATATCACACAGCTCTCTGCACTCTTCTCAAACATGACAATATCACCCTGCCCCCCTCCCCCCCTACACACAGGTGTAATCATATATCAGCTGGTGATAAAAGGGTGTTGTGAACCTACATCACACAGCTTTCTGCACTCTTCTCAAACATGACAACCTTCCCCTGCCTCCCCCCCCCCGCCCCTACACACAGGTGTAATCTTATATCAGCTGGTGGTAAAAGGGTGTTGTGAACCCACATCACACAGCTCTCTCCACTCTTCTCAAACATGACAACCTTCCCCTGCCTCCCCCCCCCTACACACAGGTGTAATCTTATTTCAGCTGGTGGTAAAATGGTGTTGTGAACCCACATCACACAGCTCTCTCCACTCTTCTCAAACATGACAACCTCCCCCTGCCTCCCCCCTATATTCAGATGTAATCTTATAACAGCTGGTGGTAAAAGAGTGTACCTATACTCACATCACACAGCTCTCTACACAAGAATTGGCCTTTTACCCTATAGAAGACGGAACACTGGGGGCAGCATCATCCAAAAGTTAAAGGTTTGGTGCTTTTATTAAGATACACCTCTATACAAAATTTGAAACAAATCCCTCCGGAATGATGCAGTTAGACCGCACACTAGAGTGCACAGAAGACATCTTTCAAAATATGACCTTTGACCTTATAAAAGAGGGAACACTGGAGGCAGCATCACCAAAATTTGGAGGCTTGTAGATTATACCGAGATACACCTTTGTTCAAAATTTGAACAATATCTCTTGAAAAATGTGGTCTACAGAGCACACACAACTCAACCATCCACAAAAATATGGCTTTTTACTCTATAGAAGGCGGAACACTGAGGGCAGTATCACCAAAAGTTATAGGTGTTGAGATTATACCACGATACACCTCAATACAAAATTTTTTTTAAATCCGTCAAGGAATATGGCAGTTAGAGCGCACACAAGAATATGACGCGGCGGCGGCGAAACGCTGCTGAATCCAAAGTACCCCACCGGCATACTGCCGGAGGATACAATAAAGAACAAAGAATGGAAGCTTTTATATGACACTTTACAATTAATTAGTGACAAACATTCATAGAGGTAGTGACACAGTGAAGGTTAAAGAAATGATGATTCTCTTCGTCATTTGAAATATAGAGTCTGTAAGTTCAGAGATGGCAAGTCAGGCATTCTGGCCCTACATTCTCTTGGGCAGTAAGGGCAGGCAACAGAGTCGAATAGGCCTTGCACATATTTCACATTATATCCTATGTCTATAAATGAAACACAGTACCAGATAATTGGAGCAGTTACAATTGAAATATATCAAAACTTGTACAAGAAATCCCCCATGTTGGTATGAAAATGACTTTAAACTATTTCAACAACAAAAATATAAATATTCGGGCAGCAAACTAATAAATATATACCAATAATCTCTAGTGAAATGACAGATAATGTGATATTTAGCATTCAGTCTATGATTTCTGAATCTTGATATCAAGTTCAGATTACTATTGGGGGTGACTCGGATTTGGGATCGATTCCTCACATTATTACAGATCAATTTCTCACAATATCTTCATATATAATATAACCTTTGGAAGAAACTAGAAGTTAATGATGAAATGGAGACATGTATCTTACCTATGATGCGTACCATACATGATATCAAGTTTAGCTTGACATAGTTTGATGTTTGGGAAGGAATGTGCTGCTTCATGAAGTGCTATCTTTCCTTCTCTCTGCTCTCCATGTATAAGATGTAGGGGTTTGTCCCTGTATCAGAGATCAAAGTATTTGCAAGAAAACTGAATTCAACAAATAACAATACATCAACACAATAGTCATAACTCATCTTATTATCATTTACTTCAGGTCAAAATTTAGATTTCTCATAACTCAATATTTTTTAAAGTTTCTTCTCTACGAAACAATCTACCTCCTGCACTGAAAATCAGACTTTCTCTTAAAGGTAAAGACCAGAATTGGAAACGCACCAATTTCAAACAAGGGAAACGCTCTCGGCGGTCTCGCCTGCATAACGCAATTCAATATGATAAACCAGAACGTCAATGACGTAGCGCTCATCCGCATCTCGCAACAACAAATATCGTAAATTTTATGTGGTACACTTTTGAACTGGTCAAAAACTAAAAATTTGATGCCCTGGAAGGGACATAATTTCATTTAATTTGCATAAAGTACCATAAATAATCAATGGAGCAAAATCTCACAATTCTGTGTAGAAGTTTAGTGTTCCTAATTTAGCTCTACCAGATAAGGCAAACCAAATCAAAATCGGTCAAGAAATGAGGGAAAAGAAGCAATTTTTGTTATTTTTGGAATAAATTTGCATAAATTACCACAATTAATTAATGGAGAACAATTTCAAAATTCTGTGTAGAAGTTTAGTGTACCAAAGTTAACTCTACAATATAAAGGAAACAAAATCAAAATCGGTCGAGAAATGAAGAAGAAGAAGAAGCCTTTTTGTGATTTCGAATAAATTTGCATAAATTAGCACAGAAAATGAATTTCACTATTCTGTGTAGAAATTTTAAATCCCCCTCATAGCCCTATCATATGAAACAATCATAATCAAAATCGGTTGAAAAAGTAACAAAGAAGAAGCATTTAAAAAAATCTTCATGTTGATGCCACAACAAAGTCTAAAATTGTTGATCTTAAATGACCTTTGACCTTAACTTAGTGAACTGAAATTCTACTCTCATGATTGGGGAGACTTGATAACCTATAGTCCAAGTTTCATTGACTAAGAACTTATACTTTCAAAATTATATCAAAAATTCAAAAACTTAACCTTAGGTTAAGTTTTCGATGATGATGCTACAACAAAGTCAAAGTCTGTTGACCTGTAATGACCTTCAACCTTGACTTTGTGATCTGAAATTCTTCTCACGTGATTGGGAATACTTGATTACCCTAAAGTCAAAGTGTCATTGACAAAGAACTTATGCTTTAAAAATTATATCAAAAATTGAAAAACTTAACCTTAGGTTAAATGGTAAGGTTCGGAGTGGTTAAGAATTTTTTGAGATAAAAAGTGAAAAAAATTCAATAGCATAGTTTCCTCACAATTAATTTCCCTTAATGTCATGGGATGGAGTATAACCCCCGTTGTGCTTCTGTAGGGGCATAGGGACAAAATTTGTAAATATTTGAAAAACCCCACTTTTTGGACAAAATGGTAAGGTCCGGAGTGGTTAAGAATTTTTTGAGATAAAAAGTGAAAATAATTCAATAGCATAGTTTCTTCACAATTAATGTCCCTATATGTTATGAGATGGAGTATGACCCCCGTTGTGCTTCTGTAGGGGCATAGGGACAAATCAAGTAAATATTTGAAAAACCCGACTTTTTGAACAAAATGGTAAGGTCCGGAGTGGTTAAGCATTTTTTGAGATAAAAAGTGAAAATAATTCAATATCATAGTTTCCTCACAATTAATGTCCCTATTTGTCATGAGATGGAGTATGACCCCCTTTGTGCTTCTGTAAGGGGCATAGGGACAAAATTTGTAAATATTTGAAAAACCCCACTTTTTGGACAAAATGGTAAGGTTCGGAGTGGTTAAGCATTTTTTGAGATAAAAAGTGAAAATAATTCAATAGCATAGTTTCCTCACAATTAATTTCCCTTAATGTCATGGGATGGAGTATGACCCCCGTTGTGCTTCTGTAGGGGCATAGGGACAAAATTTGTAAATATTTGAAAAACCCCACTTTTTGGACAAAATGGTAAGGTCCGGAGTGGTTAAGCATTTTTTGAGATAAAAAGTGAAAATAATTCAATAGCATAGTTTCTTCACAATTAATGTCACTATATGTTATGAGATGGAGTATGACCCCCGTTGTGCTTCTGTAGGGGCATAGGGACAAATCTAGTAAATATTTGAAAAACCCGACTTTTTGAACAAAATGGTAAGGTCCGGAGTGGTTAAGAATTTTTGAGATAAAAAGTGAAAAAAATTCAATATCATAGTTTCCTCACAATTAATTTCTCTTAATGTCATGGGATGGAGTATGACCCCCGTTGTGCTTATGTAGGGGCATAGGGACAAAATTTGTAAATATTTGAAAAACCCCACTTTTTGGAAAAAATGGTAAGATCCGGAGTGGTTAAGAATTTTTTGAGATAAAAAGTGAAAAAAATTCAATATCATAGTTTCCTCACAATTAATGTCCCTATATGTCATGAGATGGAGTATGACCCCCGTTGAGCTTTTGTAGGGACATAGGGACAAATCTTGTAAATATTTGAAAAACCCCACTTTTTGGACAAAATGGTAAGGTCCGGAGTGGTTAAGCATTTTTTGAGATAAAAAGTGAAAATAATTCAATAGCATAGTTTCCTCACAATTAATTTCCCTTAATGTCATGGGATGGAGTATGATCCCCGTTGTGCTTTTGTAGGGACATAGGGACAAAATTTGTAAATATTTGAAAAACCCCACTTTTTGGACAAAATGGTAAGGTCCGGAGTGGTTAAGCATTTTTTGAGATAAAAAGTGAAAAAAATTCAATAGCATAGTTTCCTCACAATTAATTTCCCTTAATATCATGGGATGAAGTATGACCCCCGTTGTGCTTCTGTAGGGGCATAGGGACAAAATTTGTAAATATTTGAAAAACCCCACTTTTTGGACAAAATGGTAAGGTCCGGAGTGGTTAAGCATTTTTTGAGATAAAAAGTGAAAATAATTCAATAGCATAGTTTCCTCACAATTAATTTCCCTTAATGTCATGGGATGGAGTATGACCCCCGTTGTGCTTATGTAGGGGCATAGGGACAAAATTTGTAAATATTTGAAAAACCCCACTTTTTGGAAAAAATGGTAAGATCCGGAGTGGTTAAGAATTTTTTGAGATAAAAAGTGAAAAAAATTCAATATCATAGTTTCCTCACAATTAATGTCCCTATATGTCATGAGATGGTGTATGACCCCCGTTGAGCTTTTGTAGGGACATAGGGACAAATCTTGTAAATATTTGAAAAACCCCACTTTTTGGACAAAATGGTAAGGTCCGGAGTGGTTAAGCATTTTTTGAGATAAAAAGTGAAAATAATTCAATAGCATAGTTTCCTCACAATTAATTTCCCTTAATGTCATGGGATGGAGTATGACCCCCGTTGTGCTTTTGTAGGGGCATAGGGACAAAATTTGTAAATATTTGAAAAACCCCACTTTTTGAACAAATTGGTAAGGTACGGAGTGGTTAAGCATTTTTTGAGATAAAAAGTGAAAATAATTCAATAGCATAGTTTCTTCACAATTAATGTCCCTATATGTCATGAGATGGAGTATGACCCCCGTTGTGCTTTTGTAGGGACATAACGACAAAACTTGTAAATATTTGAACAACCCCACTTTTTGGACAAAATGGTAAGGTCCGGAGTGGTTAAGCATTTTTTGAGATAAAAAGTGAAAAAAATTCAATAGCATAGTTTCCTCACAATTAATGTCCCTATATGTCATGAGATGGAGTATGACCCCCGTTGAGCTTTTGTAGGGACATAGGGACAAATCTTGTAAATATTTGAAAAACCCCACTTTTTGGACAAAATGGTAAGGTCCGGAGTGGTTAAGCATTTTTTGAGATAAAAAGTGAAAAAAATTCAATAGCATAGTTTCCTCACAATTAATTTCCCTTAATATCATGGGATGAAGTATGACCCCCGTTGTGCTTCTGTAGGGGCATAGGGACAAAATTTGTAAATATTTGAAAAACCCCACTTTTTGGACAAAATGGTAAGGTCCGGAGTGGTTAAGCATTTTTTGAGATAAAAAGTGAAAAAAATTCAATAGCATAGTTTCCTCACAATTAATTTCCCTTAATGTCATGGGATGGAGTATGATCCCCGTTGTGCTTTTGTAGGGACATAGGGACAAAATTTGTAAATATTTGAAAAACCCCACTTTTTGGACAAAATGGTAAGGTCCGGAGTGGTTAAGCATTTTTTGAGATAAAAAGTGAAAAAAATTCAATAGCATAGTTTCCTCACAATTAATTTCCCTTAATATCATGGGATGAAGTATGACCCCCGTTGTGCTTCTGTAGGGGCATAGGGACAAAATTTGTAAATATTTGAAAAACCCCACTTTTTGGACAAAATGGTAAGGTCCGGAGTGGTTAAGCATTTTTTGAGATAAAAAGTGAAAATAATTCAATAGCATAGTTTCCTCACAATTAATTTCCCTTAATGTCATGGGATGGAGTATGACCCCCGTTGTGCTTCTGTAGGGGCATAGGGACAAAATTTGTAAATATTTGAAAAACCCCACTTTTTGGAAAAAATGGTAAGATCCGGAGTGGTTAAGAATTTTTTGAGATAAAAAGTGAAAAAAATTCAATATCATAGTTTCCTCACAATTAATGTCCCTATATGTCATGAGATGGTGTATGACCCCCGTTGAGCTTTTGTAGGGACATAGGGACAAATCTTGTAAATATTTGAAAAACCCCACTTTTTGGACAAAATGGTAAGGTCCGGAGTGGTTAAGAATTTTTTGAGATAAAAAGTGAAAATAATTCAATAGCATAGTTTCCTCACAATTAATTTCCCTTAATGTCATGGGATGGAGTATGACCCCCGTTGTGCTTTTGTAGGGGCATAGGGACAAAATTTGTAAATATTTGAAAAACCCCACTTTTTGAACAAATTGGTAAGGTACGGAGTGGTTAAGCATTTTTTGAGATAAAAAGTGAAAATAATTCAATAGCATAGTTTCTTCACAATTAATGTCCCTATATGTCATGAGATGGAGTATGACCCCCGTTGTGCTTTTGTAGGGACATAACGACAAAACTTGTAAATATTTGAAAAACCCCACTTTTTGGACAAAATGGTAAGGTCCGGAGTGGTTAAGCATTTTTTGAGATAAAAAGTGAAAAAAATTCAATAGCATAGTTTCCTCACAATTAATTTCCCTTAATGTCATGAGATGGAGTATGACCCCCATTGTGCTTTTGTATGGACATAGGGACAAAATTGGTAAATATTTGAAAAACCCCACTTTTCGGACAAAATGGTAAGGTCCGGAGTGGTTGAGCATTTTTTGAGATGAAAAATTAAAAATAATTCAATAGCATAGTTTCCTCACAATTAATGTCCCCATATGTCATGAGATGGAGTATGACCCCCGTTGTACTTCTGTAGGGGCATAGGGACAAATCTTGTAAATATTTGAAAAACCCCACTTTTTGAACAAAATGGTAAGGTCCGGAGTGGTTAAGAATTTTTTAAGATAAAAAGTGAAAATATTTCATAGCATAGTTTCCTCACAATTAATGTCCATATATTTCATGAGATGGAGTATGACCCCCATTGTGCTTTTGTAGGGAAATAGGGACAAATCTTGTAAATATTTGAAAAACCCCACTTTCTGGACAAAATGGTAAGGTCCGGAGTGGTTAAGCATTTTTTGAGATAAAAAGTGAAAATAATTCAATAGCATAGTTTCCTCACAATTAATTTCCCTTAATGTCATGGGATGGAGTATGACCCCCGTTGTGCTTCTGTAGGGGCATAGGGACAAAATTTGTAAATATTTGAAAAACCCCACTTTTTGGACAAAATGGTAAGGTCCGGAGTGGTTAAGCATTTTTTGAGATAAAAAGTGAAAAAAATTCAATAGCATAGTTTCATCACAATTAATGTCCCCATATGTCATGAGATGAAGTATGACCTCCGTTGTGCTTTTGTAGGGACATAACGACAAAATTTGTAAATATTTGAAAAACCCCACTTTTTGGACAAAATGGTAAGGTCCGGAGTGGTTAAGAATTTTTTGAGATAAAAAGTGAAAATAATTCAATAGCATAGTTTCTTCACAATTAATGTCACTATATGTTATGAGATGGAGTATGACGCCCGTTGTGCTTCTGTAGGGGCATAGGGACAAATCTAGTATATATTTGAAAAACCCGACTTTTTGAACAAAATGGTAAGGTCCGGAGTGGTTAAGAATTTTTTGAGATAAAAAGTGAAAAAAATTCAATATCATAGTTTCCTCACAATTAATTTCTCTTAATGTCATGGGATGGAGTTTGACCCCCGTTGTGCTTATGTAGGGGCATAGGGACAAAATTTGTAAATATTTGAAAAACCCCACTTTTTGGAAAAAATGGTAAGATCCGGAGTGGTTAAGAATTTTTTGAGATAAAAAGTGAAAAAAATTCAATATCATAGTTTCCTCACAATTAATGTCCCTATATGTCATGAGATGGAGTATGACCCCCGTTGAGCTTTTGTAGGGACATAGGGACAAATCTTGTAAATATTTGAAAAACCCCACTTTTTGGACAAAATGGTAAGGTCCGGAGTGGTTAAGCATTTTTTGAGATAAAAAGTGAAAAAAATTCAATAGCATAGTTTCCTCACAATTAATTTCCCTTAATATCATGGGATGAAGTATGACCCCCGTTGTGCTTCTGTAGGGGCATAGGGACAAAATTTGTAAATATTTGAAAAACCCGACTTTTTGGACAAAATGGTAAGGTCCGGAGTGGTTAAGCATTTTTTGAGATAAAAAGTGAAAAAAATTCAATAGCATAGTTTCCTCACAATTAATTTCTCTTAATGTCATGGGATGGAGTATGACCCCCGTTGTGCTTATGTAGGGGCATAGGGACAAAATTTGTAAATATTTGAAAAACCCCACTTTTTGGAAAAAATGGTAAGATCCGGAGTGGTTAAGAATTTTTTGAGATAAAAAGTGAAAAAAATTCAATATCATAGTTTCCTCACAATTAATGTCCCTATATGTCATGAGATGGAGTATGACCCCCGTTGAGCTTTTGTAGGGACATAGGGACAAATCTTGTAAATATTTGAAAAACCCCACTTTTTGGACAAAATGGTAAGGTCCGGAGTGGTTAAGCATTTTTTGAGATAAAAAGTGAAAATAATTCAATAGCATAGTTTCCTCACAATTAATTTCCCTTAATGTCATGGGATGGAGTATGATCCCCGTTGTGCTTTTGTAGGGACATAGGGACAAAATTTGTAAATATTTGAAAAACCCCACTTTTTGGACAAAATGGTAAGGTCCGGAGTGGTTAAGCATTTTTTGAGATAAAAAGTGAAAAAAATTCAATAGCATAGTTTCCTCACAATTAATTTCCCTTAATATCATGGGATGAAGTATGACCCCCGTTGTGCTTCTGTAGGGGCATAGGGACAAAATTTGTAAATATTTGAAAAACCCCACTTTTTGGACAAAATGGTAAGGTCCGGAGTGGTTAAGCATTTTTTGAGATAAAAAGTGAAAATAATTCAATAGCATAGTTTCCTCACAATTAATTTCCCTTAATGTCATGGGATGGAGTATGACCCCCGTTGTGCTTATGTAGGGGCATAGGGACAAAATTTGTAAATATTTGAAAAACCCCACTTTTTGGAAAAAATGGTAAGATCCGGAGTGGTTAAGAATTTTTTGAGATAAAAAGTGAAAAAAATTCAATATCATAGTTTCCTCACAATTAATGTCCCTATATGTCATGAGATGGTGTATGACCCCCGTTGAGCTTTTGTAGGGACATAGGGACAAATCTTGTAAATATTTGAAAAACCCCACTTTTTGGACAAAATGGTAAGGTCCGGAGTGGTTAAGCATTTTTTGAGATAAAAAGTGAAAATAATTCAATAGCATAGTTTCCTCACAATTAATTTCCCTTAATGTCATGGGATGGAGTATGACCCCCGTTGTGCTTTTGTAGGGGCATAGGGACAAAATTTGTAAATATTTGAAAAACCCCACTTTTTGAACAAATTGGTAAGGTACGGAGTGGTTAAGCATTTTTTGAGATAAAAAGTGAAAATAATTCAATAGCATAGTTTCTTCACAATTAATGTCCCTATATGTCATGAGATGGAGTATGACCCCCGTTGTGCTTTTGTAGGGACATAACGACAAAACTTGTAAATATTTGAACAACCCCACTTTTTGGACAAAATGGTAAGGTCCGGAGTGGTTAAGCATTTTTTGAGATAAAAAGTGAAAAAAATTCAATAGCATAGTTTCCTCACAATTAATGTCCCTATATGTCATGAGATGGAGTATGACCCCCGTTGAGCTTTTGTAGGGACATAGGGACAAATCTTGTAAATATTTGAAAAACCCCACTTTTTGGACAAAATGGTAAGGTCCGGAGTGGTTAAGCATTTTTTGAGATAAAAAGTGAAAAAAATTCAATAGCATAGTTTCCTCACAATTAATTTCCCTTAATATCATGGGATGAAGTATGACCCCCGTTGTGCTTCTGTAGGGGCATAGGGACAAAATTTGTAAATATTTGAAAAACCCCACTTTTTGGACAAAATGGTAAGGTCCGGAGTGGTTAAGCATTTTTTGAGATAAAAAGTGAAAAAAATTCAATAGCATAGTTTCCTCACAATTAATTTCCCTATTTGTCATGAGATGGAGTATGACCCCCGTTGTGCTTCTGTAAGGGGCATAGGGACAAAATTTGTAAATATTTGAAAAACCCCACTTTTTGGACAAAATGGTAAGGTCCGGAGTGGTTAAGCATTTTTTGAGATAAAAAGTGAAAATAATTCAATAGCATAGTTTCCTCACAATTAATTTCCCTTAATGTCATGGGATGGAGTATGACCCCCGTTGTGCTTTTGTAGGGACATAGGGACAAATCTTGTAAATATTTGAAAAACCCCACTTTTTGGACAAAATGGTAAGGTCCGGAGTGGTTAAGCATTTTTTGAGATAAAAAGTGAAAATAATTCAATAGCATAGTTTCCTCACAATTAATTTCCCTTAATGTCATGGGATGGAGTATGATCCCCGTTGTGCTTTTGTAGGGACATAGGGACAAAATTTGTAAATATTTGAAAAACCCGACTTTTTGGACAAAATGGTAAGGTCCGGAGTGGTTAAGCATTTTTTGAGATAAAAAGTGAAAAAAATTCAATAGCATAGTTTCCTCACAATTAATTTCCCTTAATATCATGGGATGAAGTATGACCCCCGTTGTGCTTCTGTAGGGGCATAGGGACAAAATTTGTAAATATTTGAAAAACCCCACTTTTTGGACAAAATGGTAAGGTCCGGAGTGGTTAAGCATTTTTTGAGATAAAAAGTGAAAATAATTCAATAGCAT
Source organism: Strongylocentrotus purpuratus (assembly GCF_000002235.5). NCBI lineage: Eukaryota > Metazoa > Echinodermata > Echinoidea > Camarodonta > Strongylocentrotidae > Strongylocentrotus > Strongylocentrotus purpuratus. The sequence continues at coordinate 4,220,022 of NW_022145611.1, forward strand.
AGTTTCCTCACAATTAATTTCCCTTAATGTCATGGGATGGAGTATGACCCCCGTTGTGCGTATGTAGGGGCATAGGGACAAAATTTGTAAATATTTGAAAAACCCCACTTTTTGGAAAAAATGGTAAGATCCGGAGTGGTTAAGAATTTTTTGAGATAAAAAGTGAAAAAAATTCAATATCATAGTTTCCTCACAATTAATGTCCCTATATGTCATGAGATGGTGTATGACCCCCGTTGAGCTTTTGTAGGGACATAGGGACAAATCTTGTAAATATTTGAAAAACCCCACTTTTTGGACAAAATGGTAAGGTCCGGAGTGGTTAAGCATTTTTTGAGATAAAAAGTGAAAATAATTCAATAGCATAGTTTCCTCACAATTAATTTCCCTTAATGTCATGGGATGGAGTATGACCCCCGTTGTGCTTTTGTAGGGGCATAGGGACAAAATTTGTAAATATTTGAAAAACCCCACTTTTTGAACAAATTGGTAAGGTACGGAGTGGTTAAGCATTTTTTGAGATAAAAAGTGAAAATAATTCAATAGCATAGTTTCTTCACAATTAATGTCCCTATATGTCATGAGATGGAGTATGACCCCCGTTGTGCTTTTGTAGGGACATAACGACAAAACTTGTAAATATTTGAAAAACCCCACTTTTTGGACAAAATGGTAAGGTCCGGAGTGGTTAAGCATTTTTTGAGATAAAAAGTGAAAAAAATTCAATAGCATAGTTTCCTCACAATTAATTTCCCTTAATGTCATGAGATGGAGTATGACCCCCATTGTGCTTTTGTATGGACATAGGGACAAAATTGGTAAATATTTGAAAAACCCCACTTTTCGGACAAAATGGTAAGGTCCGGAGTGGTTGAGCATTTTTTGAGATGAAAAATTAAAAATAATTCAATAGCATAGTTTCCTCACAATTAATGTCCCCATATGTCATGAGATGGAGTATGACCCCCGTTGTACTTCTGTAGGGGCATAGGGACAAATCTTGTAAATATTTGAAAAACCCCACTTTTTGAACAAAATGGTAAGGTCCGGAGTGGTTAAGAATTTTTTAAGATAAAAAGTGAAAATATTTCATAGCATAGTTTCCTCACAATTAATGTCCATATATTTCATGAGATGGAGTATGACCCCCATTGTGCTTTTGTAGGGAAATAGGGACAAATCTTGTAAATATTTGAAAAACCCCACTTTCTGGACAAAATGGTAAGGTCCGGAGTGGTTAAGCATTTTTTGAGATAAAAAGTGAAAATAATTCAATAGCATAGTTTCCTCACAATTAATTTCCCTTAATGTCATGGGATGGAGTATGACCCCCGTTGTGCTTCTGTAGGGGCATAGGGACAAAATTTGTAAATATTTGAAAAACCCCACTTTTTGGACAAAATGGTAAGGTCCGGAGTGGTTAAGCATTTTTTGAGATAAAAAGTGAAAAAAATTCAATAGCATAGTTTCATCACAATTAATGTCCCCATATGTCATGAGATGAAGTATGACCTCCGTTGTGCTTTTGTAGGGACATAACGACAAAATTTGTAAATATTTGAAAAACCCCACTTTTTGGACAAAATGGTAAGGTCCGGAGTGGTTAAGAATTTTTTGAGATAAAAAGTGAAAATAATTCAATAGCATAGTTTCTTCACAATTAATGTCACTATATGTTATGAGATGGAGTATGACGCCCGTTGTGCTTCTGTAGGGGCATAGGGACAAATCTAGTATATATTTGAAAAACCCGACTTTTTGAACAAAATGGTAAGGTCCGGAGTGGTTAAGAATTTTTTGAGATAAAAAGTGAAAAAAATTCAATATCATAGTTTCCTCACAATTAATTTCTCTTAATGTCATGGGATGGAGTTTGACCCCCGTTGTGCTTATGTAGGGGCATAGGGACAAAATTTGTAAATATTTGAAAAACCCCACTTTTTGGAAAAAATGGTAAGATCCGGAGTGGTTAAGAATTTTTTGAGATAAAAAGTGAAAAAAATTCAATATCATAGTTTCCTCACAATTAATGTCCCTATATGTCATGAGATGGAGTATGACCCCCGTTGAGCTTTTGTAGGGACATAGGGACAAATCTTGTAAATATTTGAAAAACCCCACTTTTTGGACAAAATGGTAAGGTCCGGAGTGGTTAAGCATTTTTTGAGATAAAAAGTGAAAAAAATTCAATAGCATAGTTTCCTCACAATTAATTTCCCTTAATATCATGGGATGAAGTATGACCCCCGTTGTGCTTCTGTAGGGGCATAGGGACAAAATTTGTAAATATTTGAAAAACCCCACTTTTTGGACAAAATGGTAAGGTCCGGAGTGGTTAAGCATTTTTTGAGATAAAAAGTGAAAAAAATTCAATAGCATAGTTTCCTCACAATTAATGTCCCTATTTGTCATGAGATGGAGTATGACCCCCGTTGTGCTTCTGTAAGGGGCATAGGGACAAAATTTGTAAATATTTGAAAAACCCCACTTTTTGGACAAAATGGTAAGGTCCGGAGTGGTTAAGCATTTTTTGAGATAAAAAGTGAAAAAAATTCAATAGCATAGTTTCCTCACAATTAATTTCCCTTAATGTCATGAGATGGAGTATGACCCCCGTTGTGCTTCTGTAGGGGCATAGGGACAAAATTTGTAAATATTTGAAAAACCCCACTTTTTGGACAAAATGGTAAGGTCCGGAGTGGTTAAGCATTTTTTGAGATAAAAAGTGAAAATAATTCAATAGCATAGTTTCTTCACAATTAATGTCACTATATGTTATGAGATGGAGTATGACCCCCGTTGTGCTTCTGTAGGGGCATAGGGACAAATCTTGTAAATATTTGAAAAACCCCACTTTTTGGACAAAATGGTAAGGTCCGGAGTGGTTAAGAATTTTTTGAGATAAAAAGTGAAAATAATTCAATAGCATAGTTTCCTCACAATTAATTTCCCTTAATGTCATGGGATGGAGTATGACCCCCGTTGTGCTTTTGTAGGGACATAGGGACAAATCTTGTAAATATTTGAAAAACCCCACTTTTTGGACAAAATGGTAAGGTCCGGAGTGGTTAAGCATTTTTTGAGATAAAAAGTGAAAATAATTCAATAGCATAGTTTCCTCACAATTAATTTCCCTTAATGTCATGGGATGGAGTATGATCCCCGTTGTGCTTTTGTAGGGACATAGGGACAAAATTTGTAAATATTTGAAAAACCCCACTTTTTGGACAAAATGGTAAGGTCCGGAGTGGTTAAGCATTTTTTGAGATAAAAAGTGAAAAAAATTCAATAGCATAGTTTCCTCACAATTAATTTCCCTTAATATCATGGGATGAAGTATGACCCCCGTTGTGCTTCTGTAGGGGCATAGGGACAAAATTTGTAAATATTTGAAAAACCCCACTTTTTGGACAAAATGGTAAGGTCCGGAGTGGTTAAGCATTTTTTGAGATAAAAAGTGAAAATAATTCAATAGCATAGTTTCCTCACAATTAATTTCCCTTAATGTCATGGGATGGAGTATGACCCCCGTTGTGCTTATGTAGGGGCATAGGGACAAAATTTGTAAATATTTGAAAAACCCCACTTTTTGGAAAAAATGGTAAGATCCGGAGTGGTTAAGAATTTTTTGAGATAAAAAGTGAAAATAATTCAATAGCATAGTTTCTTCACAATTAATGTCCCTATATGTCATGAGATGGAGTATGACCCCCGTTGTGCTTTTGTAGGGACATAACGACAAAACTTGTAAATATTTGAAAAACCCCACTTTTTGGACAAAATGGTAAGGTCCGGAGTGGTTAAGCATTTTTTGAGATAAAAAGTGAAAAAAATTCAATAGCATAGTTTCCTCACAATTAATTTCCCTTAATGTCATGAGATGGAGTATGACCCCCATTGTGCTTTTGTATGGACATAGGGACAAAATTGGTAAATATTTGAAAAACCCCACTTTTCGGACAAAATGGTAAGGTCCGGAGTGGTTGAGCATTTTTTGAGATGAAAAATTAAAAATAATTCAATAGCATAGTTTCCTCACAATTAATGTCCCCATATGTCATGAGATGGAGTATGACCCCCGTTGTACTTCTGTAGGGGCATAGGGACAAATCTTGTAAATATTTGAAAAACCCCACTTTTTGAACAAAATGGTAAGGTCCGGAGTGGTTAAGAATTTTTTAAGATAAAAAGTGAAAATATTTCATAGCATAGTTTCCTCACAATTAATGTCCATATATTTCATGAGATGGAGTATGACCCCCATTGTGCTTTTGTAGGGAAATAGGGACAAATCTTGTAAATATTTGAAAAACCCCACTTTCTGGACAAAATGGTAAGGTCCGGAGTGGTTAAGCATTTTTTGAGATAAAAAGTGAAAATAATTCAATAGCATAGTTTCCTCACAATTAATTTCCCTTAATGTCATGGGATGGAGTATGACCCCCGTTGTGCTTCTGTAGGGGCATAGGGACAAAATTTGTAAATATTTGAAAAACCCCACTTTTTGGACAAAATGGTAAGGTCCGGAGTGGTTAAGCATTTTTTGAGATAAAAAGTGAAAAAAATTCAATAGCATAGTTTCATCACAATTAATGTCCCCATATGTCATGAGATGGAGTATGACCTCCGTTGTGCTTTTGTAGGGACATAACGACAAAATTTGTAAATATTTGAAAAACCCCACTTTTTGGACAAAATGGTAAGGTCCGGAGTGGTTAAGAATTTTTTGAGATAAAAAGTGAAAAAAATTCAATATCATAGTTTCCTCACAATTAATGTCCCTATATGTCATGAGATGGAGTATGACCCCCGTTGAGCTTTTGTAGGGACATAGGGACAAATCTTGTAAATATTTGAAAAACCCCACTTTTTGGACAAAATGGTAAGGTCCGGAGTGGTTAAGCATTTTTTGAGATAAAAAGTGAAAAAAATTCAATAGCATAGTTTCCTCACAATTAATTTCCCTTAATGTCATGAGATGGAGTATGACCCCCATTGTGCTTTTGTATGGACATAGGGACAAAATTGGTAAATATTTGAAAAACCCCACTTTTCGGACAAAATGGTAAGGTCCGGAGTGGTTGAGCATTTTTTGAGATGAAAAATTAAAAATAATTCAATAGCATAGTTTCCTCACAATTAATGTCCCCATATGTCATGAGATGGAGTATGACCCCCGTTGTACTTCTGTAGGGGCATAGGGACAAATCTTGTAAATATTTGAAAAACCCCACTTTTTGAACAAAATGGTAAGGTCCGGAGTGGTTAAGAATTTTTTAAGATAAAAAGTGAAAATATTTCATAGCATAGTTTCCTCACAATTAATGTCCATATATTTCATGAGATGGAGTATGACCCCCATTGTGCTTTTGTAGGGAAATAGGGACAAATCTTGTAAATATTTGAAAAACCCCACTTTCTGGACAAAATGGTAAGGTCCGGAGTGGTTAAGCATTTTTTGAGATAAAAAGTGAAAATAATTCAATAGCATAGTTTCCTCACAATTAATTTCCCTTAATGTCATGGGATGGAGTATGACCCCCGTTGTGCTTCTGTAGGGGCATAGGGACAAAATTTGTAAATATTTGAAAAACCCCACTTTTTGGACAAAATGGTAAGGTCCGGAGTGGTTAAGCATTTTTTGAGATAAAAAGTGAAAAAAATTCAATAGCATAGTTTCATCACAATTAATGTCCCCATATGTCATGAGATGGAGTATGACCTCCGTTGTGCTTTTGTAGGGACATAACGACAAAATTTGTAAATATTTGAAAAACCCCACTTTTTGGACAAAATGGTAAGGTCCGGAGTGGTTAAGAATTTTTTGAGATAAAAAGTGAAAAAAATTCAATATCATAGTTTCCTCACAATTAATGTCCCTATATGTCATGAGATGGAGTATGACCCCCGTTGAGCTTTTGTAGGGACATAGGGACAAATCTTGTAAATATTTGAAAAACCCCACTTTTTGGACAAAATGGTAAGGTCCGGAGTGGTTAAGCATTTTTTGAGATAAAAAGTGAAAAAAATTCAATAGCATAGTTTCCTCACAATTAATTTCCCTTAATATCATGGGATGAAGTATGACCCCCGTTGTGCTTCTGTAGGGGCATAGGGACAAAATTTGTAAATATTTGAAAAACCCGACTTTTTGGACAAAATGGTAAGGTCCGGAGTGGTTAAGCATTTTTTGAGATAAAAAGTGAAAAAAATTCAATAGCATAGTTTCCTCACAATTAATTTCTCTTAATGTCATGGGATGGAGTATGACCCCCGTTGTGCTTATGTAGGGGCATAGGGACAAAATTTGTAAATATTTGAAAAACCCCACTTTTTGGAAAAAATGGTAAGATCCGGAGTGGTTAAGAATTTTTTGAGATAAAAAGTGAAAAAAATTCAATATCATAGTTTCCTCACAATTAATGTCCCTATATGTCATGAGATGGAGTATGACCCCCGTTGAGCTTTTGTAGGGACATAGGGACAAATCTTGTAAATATTTGAAAAACCCCACTTTTTGGACAAAATGGTAAGGTCCGGAGTGGTTAAGCATTTTTTGAGATAAAAAGTGAAAATAATTCAATAGCATAGTTTCCTCACAATTAATTTCCCTTAATGTCATGGGATGGAGTATGATCCCCGTTGTGCTTTTGTAGGGACATAGGGACAAAATTTGTAAATATTTGAAAAACCCCACTTTTTGGACAAAATGGTAAGGTCCGGAGTGGTTAAGCATTTTTTGAGATAAAAAGTGAAAAAAATTCAATAGCATAGTTTCCTCACAATTAATTTCCCTTAATATCATGGGATGAAGTATGACCCCCGTTGTGCTTCTGTAGGGGCATAGGGACAAAATTTGTAAATATTTGAAAAACCCCACTTTTTGGACAAAATGGTAAGGTCCGGAGTGGTTAAGCATTTTTTGAGATAAAAAGTGAAAATAATTCAATAGCATAGTTTCCTCACAATTAATTTCCCTTAATGTCATGGGATGGAGTATGACCCCCGTTGTGCTTATGTAGGGGCATAGGGACAAAATTTGTAAATATTTGAAAAACCCCACTTTTTGGAAAAAATGGTAAGATCCGGAGTGGTTAAGAATTTTTTGAGATAAAAAGTGAAAAAAATTCAATATCATAGTTTCCTCACAATTAATGTCCCTATATGTCATGAGATGGTGTATGACCCCCGTTGAGCTTTTGTAGGGACATAGGGACAAATCTTGTAAATATTTGAAAAACCCCACTTTTTGGACAAAATGGTAAGGTCCGGAGTGGTTAAGCATTTTTTGAGATAAAAAGTGAAAATAATTCAATAGCATAGTTTCCTCACAATTAATTTCCCTTAATGTCATGGGATGGAGTATGACCCCCGTTGTGCTTTTGTAGGGGCATAGGGACAAAATTTGTAAATATTTGAAAAACCCCACTTTTTGAACAAATTGGTAAGGTACGGAGTGGTTAAGCATTTTTTGAGATAAAAAGTGAAAATAATTCAATAGCATAGTTTCTTCACAATTAATGTCCCTATATGTCATGAGATGGAGTATGACCCCCGTTGTGCTTTTGTAGGGACATAACGACAAAACTTGTAAATATTTGAACAACCCCACTTTTTGGACAAAATGGTAAGGTCCGGAGTGGTTAAGCATTTTTTGAGATAAAAAGTGAAAAAAATTCAATAGCATAGTTTCCTCACAATTAATGTCCCTATATGTCATGAGATGGAGTATGACCCCCGTTGAGCTTTTGTAGGGACATAGGGACAAATCTTGTAAATATTTGAAAAACCCCACTTTTTGGACAAAATGGTAAGGTCCGGAGTGGTTAAGCATTTTTTGAGATAAAAAGTGAAAAAAATTCAATAGCATAGTTTCCTCACAATTAATTTCCCTTAATATCATGGGATGAAGTATGACCCCTGTTGTGCTTCTGTAGGGGCATAGGGACAAAATTTGTAAATATTTGAAAAACCCCACTTTTTGGACAAAATGGTAAGGTCCGGAGTGGTTAAGCATTTTTTGAGATAAAAAGTGAAAAAAATTCAATAGCATAGTTTCCTCACAATTAATTTCCCTTAATATCATGGGATGAAGTATGACCCCCGTTGTGCTTCTGTAGGGGCATAGGGACAAAATTTGTAAATATTTGAAAAACCCGACTTTTTGGACAAAATGGTAAGGTCCGGAGTGGTTAAGCATTTTTTGAGATAAAAAGTGAAAAAAATTCAATAGCATAGTTTCCTCACAATTAATTTCTCTTAATGTCATGGGATGGAGTATGACCCCCGTTGTGCTTATGTAGGGGCATAGGGACAAAATTTGTAAATATTTGAAAAACCCCACTTTTTGGAAAAAATGGTAAGATCCGGAGTGGTTAAGAATTTTTTGAGATAAAAAGTGAAAAAAATTCAATATCATAGTTTCCTCACAATTAATGTCCCTATATGTCATGAGATGGAGTATGACCCCCGTTGAGCTTTTGTAGGGACATAGGGACAAATCTTGTAAATATTTGAAAAACCCCACTTTTTGGACAAAATGGTAAGGTCCGGAGTGGTTAAGCATTTTTTGAGATAAAAAGTGAAAATAATTCAATAGCATAGTTTCCTCACAATTAATTTCCCTTAATGTCATGGGATGGAGTATGATCCCCGTTGTGCTTTTGTAGGGACATAGGGACAAAATTTGTAAATATTTGAAAAACCCCACTTTTTGGACAAAATGGTAAGGTCCGGAGTGGTTAAGCATTTTTTGAGATAAAAAGTGAAAATAATTCAATAGCATAGTTTCCTCACAATTAATTTCCCTTAATGTCATGGGATGGAGTATGACCCCCGTTGTGCTTTTGTAGGGGCATAGGGACAAAATTTGTAAATATTTGAAAAACCCCACTTTTTGAACAAATTGGTAAGGTACGGAGTGGTTAAGCATTTTTTGAGATAAAAAGTGAAAATAATTCAATAGCATAGTTTCTTCACAATTAATGTCCCTATATGTCATGAGATGGAGTATGACCCCCGTTGTGCTTTTGTAGGGACATAACGACAAAACTTGTAAATATTTGAACAACCCCACTTTTTGGACAAAATGGTAAGGTCCGGAGTGGTTAAGCATTTTTTGAGATAAAAAGTGAAAAAAATTCAATAGCATAGTTTCCTCACAATTAATGTCCCTATATGTCATGAGATGGAGTATGACCCCCGTTGAGCTTTTGTAGGGACATAGGGACAAATCTTGTAAATATTTGAAAAACCCCACTTTTTGGACAAAATGGTAAGGTCCGGAGTGGTTAAGCATTTTTTGAGATAAAAAGTGAAAAAAATTCAATAGCATAGTTTCCTCACAATTAATTTCCCTTAATATCATGGGATGAAGTATGACCCCTGTTGTGCTTCTGTAGGGGCATAGGGACAAAATTTGTAAATATTTGAAAAACCCCACTTTTTGGACAAAATGGTAAGGTCCGGAGTGGTTAAGCATTTTTTGAGATAAAAAGTGAAAAAAATTCAATAGCATAGTTTCCTCACAATTAATTTCCCTTAATATCATGGGATGAAGTATGACCCCCGTTGTGCTTCTGTAGGGGCATAGGGACAAAATTTGTAAATATTTGAAAAACCCGACTTTTTGGACAAAATGGTAAGGTCCGGAGTGGTTAAGCATTTTTTGAGATAAAAAGTGAAAAAAATTCAATAGCATAGTTTCCTCACAATTAATTTCTCTTAATGTCATGGGATGGAGTATGACCCCCGTTGTGCTTATGTAGGGGCATAGGGACAAAATTTGTAAATATTTGAAAAACCCCACTTTTTGGAAAAAATGGTAAGATCCGGAGTGGTTAAGAATTTTTTGAGATAAAAAGTGAAAAAAATTCAATATCATAGTTTCCTCACAATTAATGTCCCTATATGTCATGAGATGGAGTATGACCCCCGTTGAGCTTTTGTAGGGACATAGGGACAAATCTTGTAAATATTTGAAAAACCCCACTTTTTGGACAAAATGGTAAGGTCCGGAGTGGTTAAGCATTTTTTGAGATAAAAAGTGAAAATAATTCAATAGCATAGTTTCCTCACAATTAATTTCCCTTAATGTCATGGGATGGAGTATGATCCCCGTTGTGCTTTTGTAGGGACATAGGGACAAAATTTGTAAATATTTGAAAAACCCCACTTTTTGGACAAAATGGTAAGGTCCGGAGTGGTTAAGCATTTTTTGAGATAAAAAGTGAAAAAAATTCAATAGCATAGTTTCCTCACAATTAATTTCCCTTAATATCATGGGATGAAGTATGACCCCCGTTGTGCTTCTGTAGGGGCATAGGGACAAAATTTGTAAATATTTGAAAAACCCCACTTTTTGGACAAAATGGTAAGGTCCGGAGTGGTTAAGCATTTTTTGAGATAAAAAGTGAAAATAATTCAATAGCATAGTTTCCTCACAATTAATTTCCCTTAATGTCATGGGATGGAGTATGACCCCCGTTGTGCTTATGTAGGGGCATAGGGACAAAATTTGTAAATATTTGAAAAACCCCACTTTTTGGAAAAAATGGTAAGATCCGGAGTGGTTAAGAATTTTTTGAGATAAAAAGTGAAAAAAATTCAATATCATAGTTTCCTCACAATTAATGTCCCTATATGTCATGAGATGGTGTATGACCCCCGTTGAGCTTTTGTAGGGACATAGGGACAAATCTTGTAAATATTTGAAAAACCCCACTTTTTGGACAAAATGGTAAGGTCCGGAGTGGTTAAGCATTTTTTGAGATAAAAAGTGAAAATAATTCAATAGCATAGTTTCCTCACAATTAATTTCCCTTAATGTCATGGGATGGAGTATGACCCCCGTTGTGCTTTTGTAGGGGCATAGGGACAAAATTTGTAAATATTTGAAAAACCCCACTTTTTGAACAAATTGGTAAGGTACGGAGTGGTTAAGCATTTTTTGAGATAAAAAGTGAAAATAATTCAATAGCATAGTTTCTTCACAATTAATGTCCCTATATGTCATGAGATGGAGTATGACCCCCGTTGTGCTTTTGTAGGGACATAACGACAAAACTTGTAAATATTTGAACAACCCCACTTTTTGGACAAAATGGTAAGGTCCGGAGTGGTTAAGCATTTTTTGAGATAAAAAGTGAAAAAAATTCAATAGCATAGTTTCCTCACAATTAATGTCCCTATATGTCATGAGATGGAGTATGACCCCCGTTGAGCTTTTGTAGGGACATAGGGACAAATCTTGTAAATATTTGAAAAACCCCACTTTTTGGACAAAATGGTAAGGTCCGGAGTGGTTAAGCATTTTTTGAGATAAAAAGTGAAAAAAATTCAATAGCATAGTTTCCTCACAATTAATTTCCCTTAATATCATGGGATGAAGTATGACCCCCGTTGTGCTTCTGTAGGGGCATAGGGACAAAATTTGTAAATATTTGAAAAACCCCACTTTTTGGACAAAATGGTAAGGTCCGGAGTGGTTAAGCATTTTTTGAGATAAAAAGTGAAAAAAATTCAATAGCATAGTTTCCTCACAATTAATTTCCCTATTTGTCATGAGATGGAGTATGACCCCCGTTGTGCTTCTGTAAGGGGCATAGGGACAAAATTTGTAAATATTTGAAAAACCCCACTTTTTGGACAAAATGGTAAGGTCCGGAGTGGTTAAGCATTTTTTGAGATAAAAAGTGAAAATAATTCAATAGCATAGTTTCCTCACAATTAATTTCCCTTAATGTCATGGGATGGAGTATGACCCCCGTTGTGCTTTTGTAGGGACATAGGGACAAATCTTGTAAATATTTGAAAAACCCCACTTTTTGGACAAAATGGTAAGGTCCGGAGTGGTTAAGCATTTTTTGAGATAAAAAGTGAAAATAATTCAATAGCATAGTTTCCTCACAATTAATTTCCCTTAATGTCATGGGATGGAGTATGATCCCCGTTGTGCTTTTGTAGGGACATAGGGACAAAATTTGTAAATATTTGAAAAACCCCACTTTTTGGACAAAATGGTAAGGTCCGGAGTGGTTAAGCATTTTTTGAGATAAAAAGTGAAAAAAATTCAATAGCATAGTTTCCTCACAATTAATTTCCCTTAATATCATGGGATGAAGTATGACCCCCGTTGTGCTTCTGTAGGGGCATAGGGACAAAATTTGTAAATATTTGAAAAACCCCACTTTTTGGACAAAATGGTAAGGTCCGGAGTGGTTATAGTAACCCTAAATTAGCCACATATTGAGCCAATCTGTGAACAAATTTAAAAGAAGCTAATTTCAACTGATTTGGGTAGGTATGGGTATAGACAACTACCCAAAAAAAGGGAGGAGGTATGGGGGTTGGGGAGAATTTTTCATTAGAGGTCAAAGGTCAATGACCTCTGCCTAAATCACTTAAAATTGTATTTCAGCAACAAAATATGGTATATAGATGATCTTGGTGTCAAAATGCACAGAATTACAAAAGAAGATGACATAGAATAACTACTGACCCTTAGAATAAAATCTTGACCTCCGAAAATGAGGTCAAAGGTCAAAAAACTATTTTATCTCTAAAATTTCATATTTATAACAGTAAAATTACCATATCATATACAAATGAGCACAGACAAATCAAAGAGGATAATTTCAACTTATTTTGGCGGATATGGGGGTATGGGGGTTATTATTTATTCCAAGAGCAGAGCGGGGGGTAAATTTCCTTTCTGAGGGTCAAAGGTCATTGACCTTGCACTAAAACACTATACATTGTATCTCAGCAACAAAATAAGGTATATAGATGATTTTGCTGTCATAATGCACAGGATTACGTAAGAAGATGACATAGAATAACTACTGACCCTTGGAATAAAATCCTGACCTCCAAAAATGAGGTCTAAGGTAAAAAAAACATACGTTTTATCACTAAAATGTCCTATTACTAACAGGAAAATGACGATATTGTGTAAAAATGAGCACAAACAAATCGAAAAGGCTAATTTCAACTTAATGTGTCGGGAATGGGGGTTATTATTTATTCCTAAAAGAGAGGAGGAGGGGGAAATTTCCTTTTTGAGGGTCAAAGGTCATTGACCCTGCAGTAAAACACTAGAAATTATGTATCAGCAACAGCATGTTTTACATAGGCCTCGATGATCTTGGTGTCAAAATGCACAGAATTATACTGGGAGATAAACTGGCGGCTCATCATAGAAGAACCAAATCCGTGTTGCTTTCAAAGAAAATCATCTGGCAATCACATATTTTGGTCTTATCTTATGACAAAATGGGCCTAGGCCGGATAAGAGGTGGGTGCTATTTCCTGTTATTTTGAAATCTCTTGATCTTTCTTTCCTCATCCTGGAGCAGAGCTTACCTCAAAATTCGGATCAACAGAATCTACAGAAGTCCCGCAAAACTATTAAAAAGGTATACATAACAAAAAATAAATAAAAGAGAGATTGAGAGAGATTGAGAGAGGGAGAGGATGGGGATAGAAAGAGAGGGATGGGGAGGAGGGGAGAGGGAAAAGATAGAGATTGAGAGTGTGAATACTAGGATACTGCTAACGTTTACATTTCACAGATAGGACACATATTCATAATTCCTGCAAGTTATACATAAATTGATTAGGTCTATATCTGATCCAAGGAGAACTGTTACAGTTTAAAAAAACAGAGCCGCCAGTTTATCTCCCAGTATAATTCTGTGCATTTTGACACCAAGATCATCGAGGCCTATGTAAAACATGCTGTTGCTGAAATACAATTTCTAGTGTTTTAGTGCAGGGTCAATGACCTTTGACCCTCAAAAAGGAAATTTCCCCCTCCTCTCTTTTAGGAATAAATAATAACCCCCATTCCTGCCACATTAAGTTGAAATTAGCCTTTTCGATTTGTTTGTGCTCATTTTTACATAATATCGTCATTTCCCTGTTACTTATAGGACATTTTAGTGATAAGACGTATATTTTTTACATTTGACCTCATTTTTGGAGGTCAGGATTTTATTATAAGGGTCAGTAGTTATTCTATGTCATTTTCTTCCGTAATCCTGTGCAGTTTGACACCAATATCATCTATATACCTCATTTTGTTGCTGAGATACAATGTATTGTGTTTTAGTGCAAGGTCAATGACCTTTGACCCTCAGAAAGGAAATTTACCCCCCGCTCTGCTCTTGGAATAAATAATAACCCCCATACCCCCATATCCTCCAAAATAAGTTGAAATTAGCCTCTTTGATTTGTTTGTGCTCATTTTTATATGATATGGTAATTTTACTGTTATAAATATGACATATTTTAGAGATAAAATAGTTTTTTGACCTTTGACCTCATTTTCGGAGGTCATGATTTTATTCTAAGGGTCAGTAGTTATTCTATGTCATCTTCTTTTGTAATTCTGTGCATTTTGACACCAAGATCATCTATATACCATATTTTGTTCCTGAAATACAATTTTAAGTGATTTAGGCAGAGGTCATTGACCTTTGACCTCTAATAAAAAATTCTCCCCAACCCCCATACCTCCTCCCTTTTTTTTGGTAGTTGTCCATACCCATAACTACCCAAATCAGTTGAAATTAGCTTCTTTTAAATTTTTTCACAGATGAACCTTTAGTTAGGGATACTATTAAGCATTTTTTGAGATAAAAAGTGAAAATAATTCAATAGCATAGTTTCCTCACAATTAATTTCCCTTAATGTCATGGGATGGAGTATGACCCCCGTTGTGCGTATGTAGGGGCATAGGGACAAAATTTGTAAATATTTGAAAAACCCCACTTTTTGGAAAAAATGGTAAGATCCGGAGTGGTTAAGAATTTTTTGAGATAAAAAGTGAAAAAAATTCAATATCATAGTTTCCTCACAATTAATGTCCCTATATGTCATGAGATGGTGTATGACCCCCGTTGAGCTTTTGTAGGGACATAGGGACAAATCTTGTAAATATTTGAAAAACCCCACTTTTTGGACAAAATGGTAAGGTCCGGAGTGGTTAAGCATTTTTTGAGATAAAAAGTGAAAATAATTCAATAGCATAGTTTCCTCACAATTAATTTCCCTTAATGTCATGGGATGGAGTATGACCCCCGTTGTGCTTTTGTAGGGGCATAGGGACAAAATTTGTAAATATTTGAAAAACCCCACTTTTTGAACAAATTGGTAAGGTACGGAGTGGTTAAGCATTTTTTGAGATAAAAAGTGAAAATAATTCAATAGCATAGTTTCTTCACAATTAATGTCCCTATATGTCATGAGATGGAGTATGACCCCCGTTGTGCTTTTGTAGGGACATAACGACAAAACTTGTAAATATTTGAACAACCCCACTTTTTGGACAAAATGGTAAGGTCCGGAGTGGTTAAGCATTTTTTGAGATAAAAAGTGAAAAAAATTCAATAGCATAGTTTCCTCACAATTAATGTCCCTATATGTCATGAGATGGAGTATGACCCCCGTTGAGCTTTTGTAGGGACATAGGGACAAATCTTGTAAATATTTGAAAAACCCCACTTTTTGGACAAAATGGTAAGGTCCGGAGTGGTTAAGCATTTTTTGAGATAAAAAGTGAAAAAAATTCAATAGCATAGTTTCCTCACAATTAATTTCCCTTAATATCATGGGATGAAGTATGACCCCTGTTGTGCTTCTGTAGGGGCATAGGGACAAAATTTGTAAATATTTGAAAAACCCCACTTTTTGGACAAAATGGTAAGGTCCGGAGTGGTTAAGCATTTTTTGAGATAAAAAGTGAAAAAAATTCAATAGCATAGTTTCCTCACAATTAATTTCCCTTAATATCATGGGATGAAGTATGACCCCCGTTGTGCTTCTGTAGGGGCATAGGGACAAAATTTGTAAATATTTGAAAAACCCGACTTTTTGGACAAAATGGTAAGGTCCGGAGTGGTTAAGCATTTTTTGAGATAAAAAGTGAAAAAAATTCAATAGCATAGTTTCCTCACAATTAATTTCTCTTAATGTCATGGGATGGAGTATGACCCCCGTTGTGCTTATGTAGGGGCATAGGGACAAAATTTGTAAATATTTGAAAAACCCCACTTTTTGGAAAAAATGGTAAGATCCGGAGTGGTTAAGAATTTTTTGAGATAAAAAGTGAAAAAAATTCAATATCATAGTTTCCTCACAATTAATGTCCCTATATGTCATGAGATGGAGTATGACCCCCGTTGAGCTTTTGTAGGGACATAGGGACAAATCTTGTAAATATTTGAAAAACCCCACTTTTTGGACAAAATGGTAAGGTCCGGAGTGGTTAAGCATTTTTTGAGATAAAAAGTGAAAATAATTCAATAGCATAGTTTCCTCACAATTAATTTCCCTTAATGTCATGGGATGGAGTATGATCCCCGTTGTGCTTTTGTAGGGACATAGGGACAAAATTTGTAAATATTTGAAAAACCCCACTTTTTGGACAAAATGGTAAGGTCCGGAGTGGTTAAGCATTTTTTGAGATAAAAAGTGAAAAAAATTCAATAGCATAGTTTCCTCACAATTAATTTCCCTTAATATCATGGGATGAAGTATGACCCCCGTTGTGCTTCTGTAGGGGCATAGGGACAAAATTTGTAAATATTTGAAAAACCCCACTTTTTGGACAAAATGGTAAGGTCCGGAGTGGTTAAGCATTTTTTGAGATAAAAAGTGAAAATAATTCAATAGCATAGTTTCCTCACAATTAATTTCCCTTAATGTCATGGGATGGAGTATGACCCCCGTTGTGCTTATGTAGGGGCATAGGGACAAAATTTGTAAATATTTGAAAAACCCCACTTTTTGGAAAAAATGGTAAGATCCGGAGTGGTTAAGAATTTTTTGAGATAAAAAGTGAAAAAAATTCAATATCATAGTTTCCTCACAATTAATGTCCCTATATGTCATGAGATGGTGTATGACCCCCGTTGAGCTTTTGTAGGGACATAGGGACAAATCTTGTAAATATTTGAAAAACCCCACTTTTTGGACAAAATGGTAAGGTCCGGAGTGGTTAAGCATTTTTTGAGATAAAAAGTGAAAATAATTCAATAGCATAGTTTCCTCACAATTAATTTCCCTTAATGTCATGGGATGGAGTATGACCCCGTTGTGCTTTTGTAGGGGCATAGGGACAAAATTTGTAAATATTTGAAAAACCCCACTTTTTGAACAAATTGGTAAGGTACGGAGTGGTTAAGCATTTTTTGAGATAAAAAGTGAAAATAATTCAATAGCATAGTTTCTTCACAATTAATGTCCCTATATGTCATGAGATGGAGTATGACCCCCGTTGTGCTTTTGTAGGGACATAACGACAAAACTTGTAAATATTTGAACAACCCCACTTTTTGGACAAAATGGTAAGGTCCGGAGTGGTTAAGCATTTTTTGAGATAAAAAGTGAAAATAATTCAATAGCATAGTTTCCTCACAATTAATTTCCCTTAATGTCATGGGATGGAGTATGATCCCCGTTGTGCTTTTGTAGGGACATAGGGACAAAATTTGTAAATATTTGAAAAACCCCACTTTTTGGACAAAATGGTAAGGTCCGGAGTGGTTAAGCATTTTTTGAGATAAAAAGTGAAAAAAATTCAATAGCATAGTTTCCTCACAATTAATTTCCCTTAATATCATGGGATGAAGTATGACCCCCGTTGTGCTTCTGTAGGGGCATAGGGACAAAATTTGTAAATATTTGAAAAACCCCACTTTTTGGACAAAATGGTAAGGTCCGGAGTGGTTATAGTAACCCTAAATTAGCCACATATTGAGCCAATCTGTGAACAAATTTAAAAGAAGCTAATTTCAACTGATTTGGGTAGGTATGGGTATAGACAACTACCCAAAAAAAGGGAGGAGGTATGGGGGTTGGGGAGAATTTTTCATTAGAGGTCAAAGGTCAATGACCTCTGCCTAAATCACTTAAAATTGTATTTCAGCAACAAAATATGGTATATAGATGATCTTGGTGTCAAAATGCACAGAATTACAAAAGAAGATGACATAGAATAACTACTGACCCTTAGAATAAAATCTTGACCTCCGAAAATGAGGTCAAAGGTCAAAAAACTATTTTATCTCTAAAATTTCATATTTATAACAGTAAAATTACCATATCATATACAAATGAGCACAGACAAATCAAAGAGGATAATTTCAACTTATTTTGGCGGATATGGGGGTATGGGGGTTATTATTTATTCCAAGAGCAGAGCGGGGGGTAAATTTCCTTTCTGAGGGTCAAAGGTCATTGACCTTGCACTAAAACACTATACATTGTATCTCAGCAACAAAATAAGGTATATAGATGATTTTGCTGTCATAATGCACAGGATTACGTAAGAAGATGACATAGAATAACTACTGACCCTTGGAATAAAATCCTGACCTCCAAAAATGAGGTCTAAGGTAAAAAAAACATACGTTTTATCACTAAAATGTCCTATTACTAACAGGAAAATGACGATATTGTGTAAAAATGAGCACAAACAAATCGAAAAGGCTAATTTCAACTTAATGTGTCGGGAATGGGGGTTATTATTTATTCCTAAAAGAGAGGAGGAGGGGGAAATTTCCTTTTTGAGGGTCAAAGGTCATTGACCCTGCAGTAAAACACTAGAAATTATGTATCAGCAACAGCATGTTTTACATAGGCCTCGATGATCTTGGTGTCAAAATGCACAGAATTATACTGGGAGATAAACTGGCGGCTCATCATAGAAGAACCAAATCCGTGTTGCTTTCAAAGAAAATCATCTGGCAATCACATATTTTGGTCTTATCTTATGACAAAATGGGCCTAGGCCGGATAAGAGGTGGGTGCTATTTCCTGTTATTTTGAAATCTCTTGATCTTTCTTTCCTCATCCTGGAGCAGAGCTTACCTCAAAATTCGGATCAACAGAATCTACAGAAGTCCCGCAAAACTATTAAAAAGGTATACATAACAAAAAATAAATAAAAGAGAGATTGAGAGAGATTGAGAGAGGGAGAGGATGGGGATAGAAAGAGAGGGATGGGGAGGAGGGGAGAGGGAAAAGATAGAGATTGAGAGTGTGAATACTAGGATACTGCTAACGTTTACATTTCACAGATAGGACACATATTCATAATTCCTGCAAGTTATACATAAATTGATTAGGTCTATATCTGATCCAAGGAGAACTGTTACAGTTTAAAAAAACAGAGCCGCCAGTTTATCTCCCAGTATAATTCTGTGCATTTTGACACCAAGATCATCGAGGCCTATGTAAAACATGCTGTTGCTGAAATACAATTTCTAGTGTTTTAGTGCAGGGTCAATGACCTTTGACCCTCAAAAAGGAAATTTCCCCCTCCTCTCTTTTAGGAATAAATAATAACCCCCATTCCTGCCACATTAAGTTGAAATTAGCCTTTTCGATTTGTTTGTGCTCATTTTTACATAATATCGTCATTTCCCTGTTACTTATAGGACATTTTAGTGATAAGACGTATATTTTTTACATTTGACCTCATTTTTGGAGGTCAGGATTTTATTATAAGGGTCAGTAGTTATTCTATGTCATTTTCTTCCGTAATCCTGTGCAGTTTGACACCAATATCATCTATATACCTCATTTTGTTGCTGAGATACAATGTATTGTGTTTTAGTGCAAGGTCAATGACCTTTGACCCTCAGAAAGGAAATTTACCCCCCGCTCTGCTCTTGGAATAAATAATAACCCCCATACCCCCATATCCTCCAAAATAAGTTGAAATTAGCCTCTTTGATTTGTTTGTGCTCATTTTTATATGATATGGTAATTTTACTGTTATAAATATGACATATTTTAGAGATAAAATAGTTTTTTGACCTTTGACCTCATTTTCGGAGGTCATGATTTTATTCTAAGGGTCAGTAGTTATTCTATGTCATCTTCTTTTGTAATTCTGTGCATTTTGACACCAAGATCATCTATATACCATATTTTGTTCCTGAAATACAATTTTAAGTGATTTAGGCAGAGGTCATTGACCTTTGACCTCTAATAAAAAATTCTCCCCAACCCCCATACCTCCTCCCTTTTTTTTGGTAGTTGTCCATACCCATAACTACCCAAATCAGTTGAAATTAGCTTCTTTTAAATTTTTTCACAGATGAACCTTTAGTTAGGGATACTATTAAGCATTTTTTGAGATAAAAAGTGAAAATAATTCAATAGCATAGTTTCCTCACAATTAATTTCCCTTAATGTCATGGGATGGAGTATGACCCCCGTTGTGCGTATGTAGGGGCATAGGGACAAAATTTGTAAATATTTGAAAAACCCCACTTTTTGGAAAAAATGGTAAGATCCGGAGTGGTTAAGAATTTTTTGAGATAAAAAGTGAAAAAAATTCAATATCATAGTTTCCTCACAATTAATGTCCCTATATGTCATGAGATGGTGTATGACCCCCGTTGAGCTTTTGTAGGGACATAGGGACAAATCTTGTAAATATTTGAAAAACCCCACTTTTTGGACAAAATGGTAAGGTCCGGAGTGGTTAAGCATTTTTTGAGATAAAAAGTGAAAATAATTCAATAGCATAGTTTCCTCACAATTAATTTCCCTTAATGTCATGGGATGGAGTATGACCCCCGTTGTGCTTTTGTAGGGGCATAGGGACAAAATTTGTAAATATTTGAAAAACCCCACTTTTTGAACAAATTGGTAAGGTACGGAGTGGTTAAGCATTTTTTGAGATAAAAAGTGAAAATAATTCAATAGCATAGTTTCTTCACAATTAATGTCCCTATATGTCATGAGATGGAGTATGACCCCCGTTGTGCTTTTGTAGGGACATAACGACAAAACTTGTAAATATTTGAAAAACCCCACTTTTTGGACAAAATGGTAAGGTCCGGAGTGGTTAAGCATTTTTTGAGATAAAAAGTGAAAAAAATTCAATAGCATAGTTTCCTCACAATTAATTTCCCTTAATGTCATGAGATGGAGTATGACCCCCATTGTGCTTTTGTATGGACATAGGGACAAAATTGGTAAATATTTGAAAAACCCCACTTTTCGGACAAAATGGTAAGGTCCGGAGTGGTTGAGCATTTTTTGAGATGAAAAATTAAAAATAATTCAATAGCATAGTTTCCTCACAATTAATGTCCCCATATGTCATGAGATGGAGTATGACCCCCGTTGTACTTCTGTAGGGGCATAGGGACAAATCTTGTAAATATTTGAAAAACCCCACTTTTTGAACAAAATGGTAAGGTCCGGAGTGGTTAAGAATTTTTTAAGATAAAAAGTGAAAATATTTCATAGCATAGTTTCCTCACAATTAATGTCCATATATTTCATGAGATGGAGTATGACCCCAATTGTGCTTTTGTAGGGAAATAGGGACAAATCTTGTAAATATTTGAAAAACCCCACTTTCTGGACAAAATGGTAAGGTCCGGAGTGGTTAAGCATTTTTTGAGATAAAAAGTGAAAATAATTCAATAGCATAGTTTCCTCACAATTAATTTCCCTTAATGTCATGGGATGGAGTATGACCCCCGTTGTGCTTCTGTAGGGGCATAGGGACAAAATTTGTAAATATTTGAAAAACCCCACTTTTTGGACAAAATGGTAAGGTCCGGAGTGGTTAAGCATTTTTTGAGATAAAAAGTGAAAAAAATTCAATAGCATAGTTTCATCACAATTAATGTCCCCATATGTCATGAGATGAAGTATGACCTCCGTTGTGCTTTTGTAGGGACATAACGACAAAATTTGTAAATATTTGAAAAACCCCACTTTTTGGACAAAATGGTAAGGTCCGGAGTGGTTAAGAATTTTTTGAGATAAAAAGTGAAAATAATTCAATAGCATAGTTTCTTCACAATTAATGTCACTATATGTTATGAGATGGAGTATGACGCCCGTTGTGCTTCTGTAGGGGCATAGGGACAAATCTAGTATATATTTGAAAAACCCGACTTTTTGAACAAAATGGTAAGGTCCGGAGTGGTTAAGAATTTTTTGAGATAAAAAGTGAAAAAAATTCAATATCATAGTTTCCTCACAATTAATTTCTCTTAATGTCATGGGATGGAGTTTGACCCCCGTTGTGCTTATGTAGGGGCATAGGGACAAAATTTGTAAATATTTGAAAAACCCCACTTTTTGGAAAAAATGGTAAGATCCGGAGTGGTTAAGAATTTTTTGAGATAAAAAGTGAAAAAAATTCAATATCATAGTTTCCTCACAATTAATGTCCCTATATGTCATGAGATGGAGTATGACCCCCGTTGAGCTTTTGTAGGGACATAGGGACAAATCTTGTAAATATTTGAAAAACCCCACTTTTTGGACAAAATGGTAAGGTCCGGAGTGGTTAAGCATTTTTTGAGATAAAAAGTGAAAAAAATTCAATAGCATAGTTTCCTCACAATTAATTTCCCTTAATATCATGGGATGAAGTATGACCCCCGTTGTGCTTCTGTAGGGGCATAGGGACAAAATTTGTAAATATTTGAAAAACCCCACTTTTTGGACAAAATGGTAAGGTCCGGAGTGGTTAAGCATTTTTTGAGATAAAAAGTGAAAAAAATTCAATAGCATAGTTTCCTCACAATTAATGTCCCTATTTGTCATGAGATGGAGTATGACCCCCGTTGTGCTTCTGTAAGGGGCATAGGGACAAAATTTGTAAATATTTGAAAAACCCCACTTTTTGGACAAAATGGTAAGGTCCGAAGTGGTTAAGCATTTTTTGAGATAAAAAGTGAAAAAAATTCAATAGCATAGTTTCCTCACAATTAATTTCCCTTAATGTCATGAGATGGAGTATGACCCCCGTTGTGCTTCTGTAGGGGCATAGGGACAAAATTTGTAAATATTTGAAAAACCCCACTTTTTGGACAAAATGGTAAGGTCCGGAGTGGTTAAGCATTTTTTGAGATAAAAAGTGAAAATAATTCAATAGCATAGTTTCTTCACAATTAATGTCACTATATGTTATGAGATGGAGTATGACCCCCGTTGTGCTTCTGTAGGGGCATAGGGACAAATCTTGTAAATATTTGAAAAACCCCACTTTTTGGACAAAATGGTAAGGTCCGGAGTGGTTAAGAATTTTTTGAGATAAAAAGTGAAAATAATTCAATAGCATAGTTTCCTCACAATTAATTTCCCTTAATGTCATGGGATGGAGTATGACCCCCGTTGTGCTTTTGTAGGGACATAGGGACAAATCTTGTAAATATTTGAAAAACCCCACTTTTTGGACAAAATGGTAAGGTCCGGAGTGGTTAAGCATTTTTTGAGATAAAAAGTGAAAATAATTCAATAGCATAGTTTCCTCACAATTAATTTCCCTTAATGTCATGGGATGGAGTATGATCCCCGTTGTGCTTTTGTAGGGACATAGGGACAAAATTTGTAAATATTTGAAAAACCCCACTTTTTGGACAAAATGGTAAGGTCCGGAGTGGTTAAGCATTTTTTGAGATAAAAAGTGAAAAAAATTCAATAGCATAGTTTCCTCACAATTAATTTCCCTTAATATCATGGGATGAAGTATGACCCCCGTTGTGCTTCTGTAGGGGCATAGGGACAAAATTTGTAAATATTTGAAAAACCCCACTTTTTGGACAAAATGGTAAGGTCCGGAGTGGTTAAGCATTTTTTGAGATAAAAAGTGAAAATAATTCAATAGCATAGTTTCCTCACAATTAATTTCCCTTAATGTCATGGGATGGAGTATGACCCCCGTTGTGCTTATGTAGGGGCATAGGGACAAAATTTGTAAATATTTGAAAAACCCCACTTTTTGGAAAAAATGGTAAGATCCGGAGTGGTTAAGAATTTTTTGAGATAAAAAGTGAAAATAATTCAATAGCATAGTTTCTTCACAATTAATGTCCCTATATGTCATGAGATGGAGTATGACCCCCGTTGTGCTTTTGTAGGGACATAACGACAAAACTTGTAAATATTTGAAAAACCCCACTTTTTGGACAAAATGGTAAGGTCCGGAGTGGTTAAGCATTTTTTGAGATAAAAAGTGAAAAAAATTCAATAGCATAGTTTCCTCACAATTAATTTCCCTTAATGTCATGAGATGGAGTATGACCCCCATTGTGCTTTTGTATGGACATAGGGACAAAATTGGTAAATATTTGAAAAACCCCACTTTTCGGACAAAATGGTAAGGTCCGGAGTGGTTGAGCATTTTTTGAGATGAAAAATTAAAAATAATTCAATAGCATAGTTTCCTCACAATTAATGTCCCCATATGTCATGAGATGGAGTATGACCCCCGTTGTACTTCTGTAGGGGCATAGGGACAAATCTTGTAAATATTTGAAAAACCCCACTTTTTGAACAAAATGGTAAGGTCCGGAGTGGTTAAGAATTTTTTAAGATAAAAAGTGAAAATATTTCATAGCATAGTTTCCTCACAATTAATGTCCATATATTTCATGAGATGGAGTATGACCCCCATTGTGCTTTTGTAGGGAAATAGGGACAAATCTTGTAAATATTTGAAAAACCCCACTTTCTGGACAAAATGGTAAGGTCCGGAGTGGTTAAGCATTTTTTGAGATAAAAAGTGAAAATAATTCAATAGCATAGTTTCCTCACAATTAATTTCCCTTAATGTCATGGGATGGAGTATGACCCCCGTTGTGCTTCTGTAGGGGCATAGGGACAAAATTTGTAAATATTTGAAAAACCCCACTTTTTGGACAAAATGGTAAGGTCCGGAGTGGTTAAGCATTTTTTGAGATAAAAAGTGAAAAAAATTCAATAGCATAGTTTCATCACAATTAATGTCCCCATATGTCATGAGATGGAGTATGACCTCCGTTGTGCTTTTGTAGGGACATAACGACAAAATTTGTAAATATTTGAAAAACCCCACTTTTTGGACAAAATGGTAAGGTCCGGAGTGGTTAAGAATTTTTTGAGATAAAAAGTGAAAAAAATTCAATATCATAGTTTCCTCACAATTAATTTCCCTTAATGTCATGGGATGGAGTATGACCCCCGTTGTGCTTCTGTAGGGGCATAGGGACAAAATTTGTAAATATTTGAAAAACCCTACTTTTTGGACAAAATGGTAAGGTCCGGAGTGGTTAGGCATTTTTTGAGATAAAAAGTGAAAATAATTCAATAGCATAGTTTCCTCACAATTAATGTCCCGATATGTCATGAGATGGAGTATGACCCCCGTTGTGCTTCTATAGGGGCATAGGGACAAATCTTGTAAATATTTGAAAAATCCGACTTTTTGAACAAAATGGTAAGGTCCGGAGTGGTTAAGCATTTTTTGAGATTAAAAGTGAAATAAAGTCAATATCATAGTTTCCTCACAATTAATGTCCCTATATGTTAAGAGATGGAGTATGACCCCCGTTGTACTTTTGTAGGGGCATAGGGACAAATCTTGTAAATATTTGAAAAACCCCACTTTTTGGACAAAATGGTAAGGTCCGGAGTGGTTAGGCATTTTTTGAGATAAAAAGTGAAAATAATTCAATAGCATAGTTTCCTCACAATTAATGTCCCGATATGTCATGAGATGGAGTATGACCCCCATTGTGCTTTTGTAGGGAAATAGGGACAAATCTTGTAAATATTTGAAAAACCCCACTTTTTGGACAAAATGGTAAGGTCCGGAGTGGTTAAGCATTTTTTGAGATAAAAAGTGAAAATAATTCAATAGCATAGTTTCCTCACAATTAATGTCCCCATATGTCATGAGATGGAGTATGACCTCCGTTGTGCTTTTGTAGGGACATAACGACAAAATTTGTAAATATTTGAAAAACCCCACTTTTTGGACAAAATGGTAAGGTCCGGAGTTGTTAAGCATTTTTTGAGATAAAAAGTGAAAATAATTCAATAGCATAGTTTCTTCACAATTAATGTCCCTATATGTCATGAGATGGAGTATGACCCCCGTTGTGCTTTTGTAGGGGCATAGGGACAAATCATGTAAATATTTGAAAAACCCCACTTTTTGGACAAAATGGTAAGGGTCGGAGTCGTTAAGCATTTTTTGAGATAAAAAGTGAAAATAATTCAATAGCATAGTTTCCTCACAATTAATGTCCCTATATGTTCTGAGATGGAGTATGACCCTCGTTGTGCTTTTGTAGGGGCATAGGGACAAATCTTGTAAATATTTGAAAAACCCTACTTTTTTGACAAAATGGTTAAGTGAGAGATAAAGTGTTGCGCACGTGTGCGTATAGTCCCATATACATCTTTTTGTGTACAGTGCTTGTAAATTTACGAAGACTGGGCCATATTTCTTATCATTTTGATGATTCCAGAACCTTGCAGTACACACCAAATTTTTTTATGCTAGATGATCCTTTTCTGATTTTCTGATTGTTTCCACAACGTTTCTTTCACAATGCAAACACATGACCATAACTGGTCTTTACCTTTAATACATTTAAACCCTAAATCCCATCTTTTAATTTTTTCCCCTTATTTTATTAGTTTGTCTGTTTGTTTTTTTATTATTATGTAGCGTATGACATGTATTGTTAATTTTAGGGTCAACATACTATAAAGCTATTTATTCTTTTTTTGTTGACCCCTCATTCTCATTTGTTTTTGTCAAATTGCACTGTATTGTTTTGTATTGATGATGCTTTATCGTTTACATATTCTATGTATGTTGTTTATATTGAGAGTGAAAATAAAGGGTCTTTAGAAGACAATGAATTTCAAATTGGTCATCACAAAACATTTCATTTCTCTGCCTGCTCATCAATAGCTCATATGACTACCTGAATATTACAGTCTTTGACAGGACTCAGTATACCCCAAAAGTAAAAGTAACATCATAAAGATAACTTTTATAGAAAACACAATCCCATAGCATCTAATTTTGTTCAAGGTCTAATGACATGATAAAATATGATAACATTAATTACATATTGCAATAATGACATGAGTTCATACTGGTAACATGAGAAAATAAGGTTTTTTCACCCTTTCAAAATTAGCGTTATCTCTCTATTACAATGCTTCATAAAGCATGCAATTCAGTTAAGCCTGTCAAAAAGGGCCACTGGAAAAATAGCCACAGTAGACAAGTGGCCTTTCTAGACAGGTTCTTGAAATATATTCTTTCTGTAGAAAGTCAATGTAGGTAACCACTATAGCCATGTAGCCTTTACGGAAAGACAGTCACTACGACTGACATGAGACTAACATACTAGCTTTATACTAACCTTGACTCTCTAGGGTCAGCTTCATAAGCCCTGGTTTGTCAAAGATTGTAGTCATAGCTCAGTCGAACTAAATGTTGACTTCTAGCTTACTAACCTCGACTATATTGGAAAATGCTTCATAAGCCATGGTATGTTAAACATGTACAGTAGTTGAACTGAGCTGTGACTACTAGCTTACTAACCTCGAATATCTTGGATACTGCTTCATAAGCCATGGTATGTCAAACATATAGATGAACTGAGCTGTGACTACTAGCTTACCAACCTCGACTATCTTGGATACTGCTTCATAAACCATGGTATACCAAACATATAGATGAACGTTGTTGTGACTACTAGCTTACTAACCTTGATTCTATGGGATACTGCTTCATAAGCCATGGTATACCAAACATATAGATGAACATTGTTGTGACTCCTAGCTTACTAACCTTGACTCTCTGGGATATTGCTTGATAAGCCATGGTATGTTAAACATATAGATGAACATTGTTGTGACTACTAGCTTACTAACCTCGACTCTCTGGGATACTGCTTCATAAGCCATGGTATGTCGAACATGTAGTTGAACTGAGCAGATGCTACCAGCTTACCCATGCATGGATCTAGAATATCTGATGAAATAGATATAGAAAACAATTTTGTTTAATGTTTTTCTAGATCTTACACTGGTATGAAGTAAAAGAACATTTGAGTTCAAAGGTCAGTCATCTTTAACCTAGTTCCTATTCTTTATAGCCTCCACCTGCTAAGGTAGTACTGGCTGGTATAGGTCAGGGGTCAACCACCATCAATTTTGGACAGAATCCAAGAAGCAACTGACATTCTCTTTACCTCTAATAACCAATAGGAGTGATAGGACAGCAATATTTTGTTGTTTGTTTGTTTGTTTGTATGCTATGAACTAGAATGGCCTATTATGTAGTAAACAGGAATGAATACAGTTTTTATCTCAAAATGAAACCATCCCTTTGAAAATACTGGTAGTCATATTTGAAATAATAATAATACTGTAACGAAATCGTTATTTACATTACCTAGCCTTTAGAGGGCGTTAGTTATTGTAATTGTTTATTGTTATTGTAGATGTCGCTATGGTTACGTCGCGCACTGCGATGCGCGTACGTGGGGTTGATCTTGGGGGCAGTCTGTGTTGAGCTGCCGTAGAAGGAAGTTGTGCCTTAATTTGTTTGGAAGTTCAGATTATTAAAGTTCTTGGAAACATTAATTGATCTGTAAGTGCATATTATTTCCTGTGTTGGTAACTTAATTTAGTTAAGTGATTGTAAGCTGATCTGAGAGTGTCTGTTGCACAATATATTTTTGTGAGAACGTCGAGTACAGAGAAAGAGCGGGTTCTGACTGAAGAAGTGACGCTACCCAGAGAGTGAGAGACCCGTTTTCGTTACATTGGTGGCTAGCGGTGGGATTAAAACAGACACGAGACACGGTACTCGATCAGCATACGGCAGAGCTGATTATCAAAAATAAGGTTAATCGAGCATTAGCTCGACACGGCAACTCCTCACCGGCTTCAACACGGTGGTCTATAGCACCTCACCGCTACAACACGGCGGTCTATAGCGCCTCACCGCTTCAACACAGCGTTCTATAGCACCTCACCGCTACAACACGACAGTCTATAGCACCTCACTGCTTCAACACAGTGGTCTATAGCACCTCACCGCTTCAACACAGCGCTCTATAGCACCTCACCGCTACAACACGGCGGTCTATAGCACCTCACCGCTACAACACGGCAGTCTATAGCACCTCACTGCTTCAACACAGCGCTCTATAGCACCTCACCGCTACAACACGGCGGTCTATAGCACCTCACTGCTTCAACACGGTGGTCTATAGCGCCTCACCGCTTCAACACAGCGTTCTATAGCACCTCACCGCTACAACACAGCGTTCTATAGCACCTCACTGCTTCAACACAGCGCTCTATAGCACCTCACTGCTTCAACACGGTGGTCTATAGCGCCTCACCGCTACAACACAGTGCTCTATAGCACCTCACTGCTACGACATAGGGCTGATAGCGCCTCATCGCTTCAACACATTACTCTGTGGCGCCTCCACACAACAACGACGCAGAAAGCATCAGTGTTTGGAAGAAACATTGTGGTATGGCTTCTCAGAGACGGACTATAGAGGACGAGGTAGAAATCCTTGCAGCAGAAGTGCAGCGAGGCGACGAAGATCTACGTCGGTCCAAGACAGAGATTCAGTCATTATTAGAACAGAATGAGCTTCTCAGACTGCAGGTAAGAAGGCTGCATATCGATCAGTCTCCTGTAAGTTTCCCTAACCAGTCCCAGAGTGGAACGCCACCCACTGCTGGTAGACGGGAACATGAGTCAACGGAGACTCATGCGACCACAATGAATGATAACTTGCTGGTCAATCCCAAGGGACCTGAATCACCAATGCATGGATGCCTAGAGGATCAAACGCAAGTGAAGGTGGCACACGAGCAGACTGCAGCTGCTGAGGCGAAGGAACTTCATGCTGCACAGTGGTCTCCAAGTAAAACATCAACAGCCGTTCGTCGGGCAGATGGGCTACGAACAGGCTTCTTACAAAGGCAAGATTTGGATGCTTCAGATGTTCTTGCATCAATTCCTCACTACCAGCGACACAGGAGCGAAGTTCCAGGGGTACGGTCACCTGTTACACTGTCTAAGCCAAATGTATCGCCCGACAAATTCGATGGGAGGACACCTTGGAGGGATTACCTCAGCCATTTTGAAGCCTGCAAGGTCGCCAATAACTGGGGTGATGACCAGGCAAAGGTTTTCCTAGCAGCAAGTCTGAGGGGATCAGCACTGAAGATCTTGGGCAGCAAGGCAGCTGACACTTCTCGGATCGCATACCAAGACCTGGTAGTTCTTCTAGAGAAGAGATTTGGCCCAGGACAGTTGGCAGAGAACTTCCTCCTTGAACTGCGTTACAGACGCCAAGGGCCCAGAGAGACCCTCCAGGAACTGGGTCAGGCCATACGGGAGTTATCCATGTTGGCATACCCGGAACTTACTGAAGAAGCCCAGGATCGGTTGGCAAGGACACACTTTGCAGAGGCGATTGAGGACCAATCCATCAGGGAAGGGGTCTTTCGATCTAAGCCAACAACTATGGATGAAGCCATCCAGGCGGCCTTGGCAACTGATAATTTTTTCAGACTCGAGGAACAACGGTCTGGCAGGAGGCAGAAGCAGGCAAGGGCCGTTGACACTGATTCAGCAGCTACGATCAATGAAATCTGGAGAGAGCTGAAGAGAATACATGAGAGAATCGCCAAACAGGAACGACCCATCAAGTCAGAAGAATTCAGACGGGAGAGACCCAACTCGTACAGGCGGAGAACACCTACAGCCACAGATGAATGCTACGAGTGTCATGAGAAGGGGCATTTTAGGCGTAACTGCCCTCACGCAAGAGAATACAGGAGACCTTCGGGAAACGAGGCTCAGCCAACCCAGAGGCCCGAGGGGAGGCTGGACGGACACCAGGGCATGTAACTGACACACCTCCATCTCCTCGAGAATATCCTTCAAGGAATTACATATCTGATAAAGCACGACGTGGTCTTTTTGCTGAAGTGGAGATAAGGGGAATCAAAGCAAGGTTGTTGGTAGATTCAGGTGCCACCGATACCATTTTATCTTCATCCGTGTACTATCGGATACATTCAACTAATAGGCCAGACTTGACAGAAGTGGGAGTTCGCAATGCAGATGGCAGTAGCATGGAAACGCTAGGTAGTGCATGGTTGGAGCTTGGTGTAGGAACATGCATCTTTCCACTAGAAGTAGTCTTCGGCAATACCGACCAGGTAGACGGGCTACTTGGGCTGGACTTCATGGAACCAAATGGGTGTATTATCGATCTGAAGACAAAGGAACTGCGGCTCAAGGGAGAGAGAATCAAATGTACGGATGCACGAGGAGTTTCATTTAGCTCCAGAGTATTGATAGGGGCAACTACAAGGGTGCCACCAGGTCATGAGGTTATTGTTCCAGGCTACACGACAGGGCTGCAAGATGGGACAGGTCTAGGTCTCATTGAACCTGCGGAGAGTAGCGAGCTCCTGAACAAAGGCATCATCGTTGCACGGGTAGTTGTAGAAAGGACGGAAACAACCCTCCCTGTTCGAGTCTTCAACCCAGGAAAGAAGGCATGCGTAATTCGCAGAGGTACACTTGCCGGCCATCTAACACCCATCAGCGGGGAGGACATTGAAGAATTTCCAGGCCAACCTTTACCAACAACCGATAATCATACAGTCCCAGACCATCTCGTAGATCTCTTTGAAAGAAGCAAGAGAGGGATAGACAAGGTCTTCCATGACAGAATTGCCAAGCTACTGTGCGAGAACCAAGACATTTTCGCAATTTCGGACTCAGACATTGGAAAGACTGGCCTTGTCAAACATCACATCAACACAGGGGATAGTCTTCCAATCAGACAAAGGCCCCGTAGGTTTCCACCCAAGGAGCAGGAAGAGATTGATCGTCAAATCCAAGACATGCTTGAACATGACAGAATAGAGCCCTCAGACAGCCCTTGGTCATCCAATGTTGTTCTCGTAAAGAAAAAAGACGGGTCAAAAAGGTTTTGCGTGGATTATCGTCGTCTGAATCACTTGACAATCAAGGACAGCTACCCAATACCTCGCATTGATGATTCGCTGGACGCACTTGGAGGTGCAAAATGGTTTTCTACTTTGGACCTGGCCTCAGGATATTGGCAGGTCGAGCTAGATGAAGAAGCCAAAAAGAAATCAGCTTTCGTTGTTCGAGGAGGGCTATACAGCTGGAAAGTGATGCCCTTCGGGCTATGCAACGCCCCATCCACCTTTGAGAGGCTGATGGAGCAGGTCCTGTCCGGACTGCATTGGGAAGTACTCTTGGTTTACTTGGACGATGTCATTGTATTCGCCAAAACAATCGACGAAGAACTGATTAGACTGGGGATGGTCTTCCAACGTCTTCGGAAAGCAGGATTGAAACTCAAAGCAAAGAAATGTCACCTATTTCGGGAGAGTGTCTTGTATCTGGGACATGTAGTGTCCAGGGAAGGAGTGTCCACAGACCCAGAAAAGATAAGAGCTGTCAAGGAGTGGCCAACCCCTACTAGTGTAAAGGAGGTCCAGAGTTTCTTAGGACTGGCCTCGTACTATAGGAGGTTTATTGAAGGATTTGCCAATATCGCCCGGCCACTACATCGGCTAACCGAGAAAGCCCACACCTTCGTATGGACTGAGGAATGTGAAGATGCCTTCCAGGAACTCAAGAAGCGGCTGTACCAATCGCCTATCTTAGCATACCCAGACCCAGAACAGGATTATATCCTGGATACGGATGCTAGTAATGAGGGGATAGGGGCTGTCCTATCTCAAGTGGTAGATGGAAAGGAACGAGTCATATCATATGCTAGCAGAGCTCTGAACAAAGCAGAGAAGAACTATTGCGTTACCAGAAAGGAGTTGCTCGCCGTCGTAGAATTTTTGAAGAAATTCCGACAGTACTTGTATGGGCAGAAGACTACGGTCAGGACGGACCACGGAGCATTGCGATGGCTTCTGAATTTCAAAGATCCGCAAGGGCAGATGGCCCGCTGGCTTCAAGTGATAGCTGAGTATGATATCGAAATCATACACCGAGCTGGTCGCTCGCATGCCAATGCAGATAGTTTGTCAAGACGGCCTTGTCCCCAGTGTAAACGGGATGTTGAGGAGTCTGCAGGCTTCGAAGTCCAAGCAGGACCTGGAAATGGCCGTGCAGAGGTAAATGCGGTTACCCTAGCACCAAGTATCACCAATGCACACCTGAACCAAGAACAAACTGAAGATTCATCAATCAAGTGGATCTTGAACGGCAAACAACAATCAAAAGACAGGCCTGAATGGTCTTCAATGGCATCAAAGTCTAGTGTCGAAAAGTCTTACTGGAGAATGTGGGATCAACTAGCTGTCAAGCAAGGAGTTCTTCACCGAAAGTGGGAATGTGATCAAGGTCAGAAGATCACTTGGCATGTTGTCCTCCCAGCCAAACTTCGGTCAGAAGTCGTGAAAGAGTTGCATGGTGGGAAGTCCAGCGGACATCTAGGGATGAACAAAACCATAGCCAAAGTTCGCATGAGATTCTACTGGTACGGAATGGATGCAGACATACGGTCCGTAGTTCGACAATGCAACGTCTGTGCCTCCAAGAAGTCACCAGCTAAGAAACGGAGGGCCCCCTTGCAACAAGATACGGTAGGAATGCCGATGGAACGTGTCGCCATGGACGTAGTTGGACCGCTACCCGAGACAGAGAGAGGGAACAAGTACATTCTGGTTGTAGGGGACTATTTTAGCAAGTGGATGGAGGCCTACCCAATACCAGATCAAACCGCTGTAACGGTTGCAGACAAGTTTGTAAACGAGTTTGTTTGTAGGTTTGGTGTTCCTGAAGTATTGCATTCGGATCAGGGCCGGAATTTCGAGTCTCGCGTCTTTGAGGAAATGTGCGGCAACCTTGGCATTCACAAGACACGCACCACCCCATACAACCCAAAGTCCGATGGACTCATTGAACGGTTTAATGGCACTCTGCTCAACATGATCTCAATGATGATTGAACCCCATAAGCGACAACGAGATTGGGACGAGAAGTTGGCGATCGCAGTGTTTGCCTTCCGTAGTGCTCCCCAAGACTCCACAAGGGAGACACCTAATATGCTGATGTTAGGGCGGGAAGTGCATTTGCCAATAGACCTGACCACAGAGGCTCTAGAGGACCCCGAGGAGCATGATATTGAGACAGACTATGCATACACCTTGAGGCAACGCATGCGGGAAGCTCACGAAAGGGCCCGTAAGAACTGCACTGAAAGTGCTAGGCGGCAGAAAAAGGATTATGACTCCAAGGCAGGGGGTAGTCCTTTGGCAGTGGGCGACTTTGTGTGGCTCTACAACAAGGCAAAGACCAAAGGCTTGTCCCCGAAGCTCCAGAGGAGGTGGGAGGGCCCTTACTTGTTAATTCGGCAATTGTCAGATGTTACTTGCCGAATACAGGCGAAGAGAAATGGAAAGATGAAGGTGGTCCATGTTGACAGGTTGAAGCCGTACAAGGGGGAACCTCTTCAATCCTGGTTAGAAGCAAGTGAAAGCAGGGACGCTCACGGAAATGAGCAGGAGGCTCCTAGCCAACTGACACAGCATATGGACATCAAGGACTTGAACAGGGAAGATTCCCAGCCTGTCACACCCCCTGTTCCGGCACCACGAAAAGTTCCGGTCCCACCCCCTAGAAGAAATCCGTCAAGAAAAAGAAACGAGCCTATCCGCTACAGTTATTAATTAGAT
The DNA here is from genome assembly GCF_000002235.5 of Strongylocentrotus purpuratus. Lineage (NCBI taxonomy): Eukaryota > Metazoa > Echinodermata > Echinoidea > Camarodonta > Strongylocentrotidae > Strongylocentrotus > Strongylocentrotus purpuratus. Next base: position 4,254,567 of record NW_022145611.1, read on the forward strand.
AGTTAACCCATTGCAACTATATTATCTGTGATGAATGATAATCCAGATGATCTCGATTTTGTATTAACCTGATGTCCTCTGTGTCGATTCTCTTACAGTAAGCCAGTATGCGACATTCCAGGGGGAACGTGAAGTGCTATTCTTGCGGTCATTACTTCTCCCACAAGAGAAGTTTGGAGAGACACATTCAAGAGAGACATCGAAGAAGGGAGGAACACAAATGCAGAGGGTGCGACAAGTCTTTTTTTAGGAAGGACAACCTGACGAGGCACGTACAGAGTCGACACGAGGGGAAGACAACAGAAGACAAACGGCAAGACGCGCCTGTGGTAACCCCTGTAGCAGCAGGTGAGCTGAGTATTCATGCTTCGAAGGAAACACTCTCTTCAGAGAACGGGAATGCATCGAGGCCGACCGGTAAAGATCTCAGCATGCTGTTAAAGGAGAGGGAAAGTGAGACCTCTTCAGTATCGTCAGAGTCAGAAGCTGAGGTGGGGGACTGCCCAACCCCAACGTTTCGGAAGATCCAGATGGGAAGGCCAATGCAGGGGTTGGATCTGCGACGCACTCTTCCGGGCACCCCTCTGCAGGTAGAAGAGAGGTCTTCCTCAACACAGTTCTCGGGGGGCAAGAAGCTCTTTCAGGAGGAAAAGGTACGAGAGTACAGCGTGGTTTTCCTGAATGGGTGTGAGAAGGAAAGTTCGCCGGCGCCTACAAAGTTGCATCACCTCGCATCGGATCAGTCGCTAGGTTCTCCGATGTCCGTACAGGAGCTGGAAAGGGCCCTGGTCGGCCGGGTTAACAGCATTACTGAAGTCACCACAAGACGATCTTTTTGTGACGGGATTCTAGTAGTGGAGGAAGAGATCAGGACCAATTACAGTATTAACTTGAAGGCTGGAGCAATCTTACCAGAAGTTTAACTCATACATGTATATCAATTCAGCTATCATTAATATTGCAATTACTTGGAAACCTGTTTTCTTGTATGTATTTTATGCTGCAATTGAAGTTCATGGCGGAACTCATTTATATTCCTCTTATAGTGATTAAATTTTCCTTACATGTAACTATTGATGTTGTTGTTGTTTTTAGTTTTCACGGCGCTATCATTGAAAAGATGAATATTTACGCCAGAATGAATTCCTATGATCTATTCCACCAAAGATGATAATGCGTGTGTATATATTACTTGTACATAACTCTTACCTCATGTTTAACTGCAGGCTTATTCGAGGATAGTGGTACTGCGTACATACTGATAGTACAGGTTGAAATAGTTTAAATTTGGAAAGGACTTGATCTTTTCCCACTCTTGTTCTTGTACAATTATATGTAATTATTGCTATACGTGAAAGTATTCCAGCGGATTTTTCGGCCTTTAATTGCAAAAATGTATTTATAGATGTTGTTCGCAGGACAGAATGATTAATTGAAATAAATGTATAAAAGTTTTATCTATGTAATTTTGCCTCATTCTTGCCAAAAGCATGTATTAAGACGATTTTGTGTTTTTGGTCAGAGGACTGCCCAGACTTGGGGCGGGGTAGTGTAACGAAATCGTTATTTACATTACCTAGCCTTTAGAGGGCGTTAGTTATTGTAATTGTTTATTGTTATTGTAGATGTCGCTGTGGTAACGTCGCGCACTGCGATGCGCGTACGTGGGGTTGATCTTGGGGGCAGTCTGTGTTGAGCTGTCGTAGAAGGAAGTTATGCCTATATTTGTTTGGAAGTTCAGATTATTAAAGTTCTTGGAAACATTACTTGATCTGTAAGTGCATATTATTTCCTGTGTTGGTAACTTAATTTAGTTAAGTGATTGTAAGCTGATCTGAGAGTGTCTGTTGCACAATATATTTTTGTGAGAACGTCGAGTACAGAGAAAGAGCGGGTTCTGACTGAAGAAGTGACGCTACCCAGAGAGTGAGAGACCCGTTTTCGTTACAATACTAATAATATAATGCACTTACATTGCACCATCTACTTAGTAAACTATTCTCAGGCACATTACGAAATCAAGAAAGTCAAAAAGAAGTACCCCCTCAAAGGCTACAGGATAGAAAGAAATGTGTTGATAGTTACATTCACGTATCATATGCTTTCAAAAACAGGAATAAATAAGAGATCATTTCATGTGACAAAATACTCAAAGTATATTCTTCTAAATGTGAATGAGAAAGATCACAAAGAACTCTTCATCTTCAACCAAACCCAACCTTCCTTATGATCATTTGGATTACACTATAAACATCAAATCTACCGGTATGTTAAAGCCCGTCTGCACTAGTTTGGCCAAGAGGGATCAGACCTCCCTGCAAGGTCATTGACAGGTGGTTATCTCATGAAATCAGCTCTCAATCAACATATGAAAAAAGGGGATCATGGGGGACCAACAGGCACCGATTAGCAATGTTTGCTATGTAGAGGGCGCAAGTAGCTATAAGTAGTGCAGTTGGGCTTTAATAATTACCTTTGATATGCACAGCATACTGATTGTTGTAGGTAGGCTTGATACCCTCCACTTTAGTCAGAACAAATCCATATGGTGATGCTCTCTCAACCACCTCCAGACAGGACAGCGGAGAACTCCTTGCATCCGATCTCTGTCTCTTGGGGGAAGTCTTTCCAGGGCTTCTCTTACCTATGTTAGAGGAGGGGGAGGAGGATGAGCAGTGTATGAGTTAATATGAATAATAGACCTGTTATTTATCATCTTTTTTGGGGGGGGGAGCATCGATTCTGTTCAAGGGAACAAAGATTGTTGCAAGGAATAACAATGAAATTGAAAAGAACCTGGTTAAGGTTTACGATGCCTACAAAAGAAACTATTATCAGAAGACTTAGAGAGGGAGCTAGCTGCCTACTCTGTACTACAAGGATGGACCTGAAATGTTAGGGATATAGAATGCACAACTTTTACTTCTTTAATTATTTTCATTGGCTTTTTAAGAAACAAATACGGCTGTCCTGCTCTAGTCTTAAATTATCATTATAGTTTGATCTGATCTTTGCTTTTTATTTATTTTTATTTATTACCTGGATGAGCATATTCTTCCAAGTGAGAAGGGTTTTTCCTGTAGCACTTGGTTCCATGCGGGCACTCTGGTTTAGACCCACTAGGCTTGCTGGTTTCTCCTGCCTCTATGATCACTGTATCTTCCCTCTTCAATCTCTTTGTGGACTGTGATATCAACGATTTCTTCTCCTGAGATTTCGTTTTCCCACCAGCTTTCTTTTTTCCTTTCCTACTTTCATCCTCACTTTGTGGACCAGAATCTGAATCTGATTCATGTTTTCGTTTCCCTTGTCTCGTCGTTGGGTGGTTGTCATTCACGTTCAGTTCTTCATCGATGTATGTGGCATCCGAGTCCGAGTCACTCATGCTATGTTTAGAGATATGGCTGGATTTGACGGTCCTTGATGGTTCGCCATCATCTGTATCTGAATCTGAGATATCATGGCCAGCGGCTATGGCTCTAGCCATGGCTAGATCTTGCTTTTCTTGCTCTTCCTCCATGTTATACTGTAAAGAATAGAAGCATCAAGTAAGACAAACCATTCAACCTGATCTGCTTTTAGTTTTAAACTGACTTCAGTAATCTTTCAAATTTCCATTGTCTAGACTCTAGAATCTAGGTCTTGAAACAATGACTATCAGTATCACTAGTCTATATCAGTTAATGAGTTAAGTGTAAACACAATTTAAAAAGTGATCATTTGTGGGAATGCTGGTAGCACTAGTATGATTTCCTTTTGAAATTTCGTAGGTTCTGACCGCAAACTTAAAAATAGGTCCATTAAAAAAAAATATGATCATGAACTTAAGAGGGCCGAGGGTCAACTCAAGGCTCAAGCTGCCAAAATATTTTATAGGCCCTAGATTTAATCGCAGGGGATTGGATGCCGGTGTCTGGACACTCTCCTTTTTTAGCACTCAAAGTGTTGTTTGTTGTTTGATTTAAAAGGCAAAATTATATTTGAAACTGCGATAAAACCTGGGGTATTTGTAGTTCTTGGACTACATCCGGACACACAACGTGCGGGTATGCACTGCATCGCTCGTGGATCTGGCCGCCTAGTCTAGCGGGCAAGAATAGCTTCGTGTGGGTACGGTAGTCACGATTGAAACTCGAGTTTCCAGGCTGAAAATGTATTCTTATATTTCTAAATTTGGTCTAAAAATGTGAAATTATAACATTTCACTTTTACCTCTTGTTGTAGTTGCAGAGCAAGAGCCTCATCATCAGCTAAATTTGCCATTAAAAAGAAGAAAAAAAAATTCTCCGACGTCCAACCACACAAACAGCTGTGGGTTAGATTGAGTGGCGCTAGTACATGTTGCTTGCGCGGTACCAGTGCATGCCGTGCCCCGACGCGCCCCGGTCCGTAGCACATGCATGCTTGCTCGCTCGCGCTCGAGATCCTGAGCCCCAAAATTCTCGCAAAAGATTAGGTTGCGACACCGGACCTCTAGCGAAAATGTAAGCGATGTGTACATGAGGGCTGGAAAATAAATTATCTTTGTATTGATGAATTTAGATTTATAGGGTGACGCAAAAAACACTTTTCTTTTCCAAAGTTATTTTTCATTTACTAGTATAATGTATGATTCAGGAGCAAGGGTGTCGATAGGTGCCAAAATATTTTCGGCAATGGATCAAAGCAACCAAGAGGTAGAGGCGTGTGGCAGGTTGCACCCCCTCCCTTCCAAGTTATTGATTTTTTCAAGTCACCCTCAATAAAGATAAAGATTTTAGAGAATATGGGACCCATGTGAGTGCCACATGGGCTTGCTACCTGGGTAATTATCCTCTCAAGCATATAGGCAGGATTTTAATTTAGGGGGGCGGTATATAGTGAGCACCTCCTAGGGGGTGGGTGCAGGGAGGGAAAGTTTCCCCCTTTCCGCGCGAAGCGCGGAAGCACTGACGTTTCATTAAATTATTAAAGAAAGAAGACGATTCGTTGTACCATTCTCGACTCTTAATCCTTGTCTGAATTCAGTTCCTCCCCCCCCCCCGGCTTCTCGAGCGAAGCACGGAAGCTTTGACGTTTCATTAAATTATTAGAGAAAGAAGACGATTCGTTGTACCATTCTCGACTCTTAATCCTTGCTGAATTCTGTCCCCCCCCCCCCCCCCCCCCTTCCCGCGCGAAGCGCGGAAGCTTCGACGTTTCATTAAATTATTAGAGAAAGAAGACGATTCATTGTACCGTTCTCGATTCTTAATCCTTTTTCTTCCTACGTTATCTTCCTATCTTCTTTCTCTCTCTCTCTCTTTTTTTTTCGGGGGGGGGGGGGGCGACCGCCCCCACCACCCCCTGGCAACGCGCCTGTATCCTCTCTGTCTCTCATTATCTCTCTATATCCCCCCATCCCCCCGGGATCGACACCCATGTTCAGGGGGCCCGGGGGCGATATCATTTCTTGACCTGGGGTGCCATCTGAGGTTATTAGTCTAAACGCTGCACTCTTGGGCCCTCCAGAGCCTAAAAGTTTGTTGCACTTAGTCTTTAGGCATTATTTGCTATACCTTCTTTTTTGGGCACTTTTTCAAATTTCCGGGGCGGCCCCCCCCCCCCGTCCACCCGGGATCGCCCCCCCCCCCCTGATATGATTTATGCATAAATAATTATGATGTGTCTATTCAAATTCAAACTAAATCCTAAAGGAATGTTTTCAGCTTATAGATTATACACTAGAAATGTCTTTATAGACCAACATATTTGGGGATCCAGGATTGTATGGGGGAGGGGAGGGGGGGGGGGGTTAGAAGACCTGACAATCTTTTGACATGCAATAAAGAAAGGGTGTCATTGGATAATTTTGAGGGGTGTGTGTCTCGTTCCTCAAATATGGGTTATCACTGCACTGCATTTTGCGCCCTCACTCGCGTGCACTTAGTATCAGGAGGATGAACGGGGGCACATTTTCTTTCACCTACTTGTTGTAAAGAAAGGGCGTCATTGGATTTTGAGGGGTGTGTCTCTTTCCTTAAATATTTTTGGTAAGCAAAAAGACACAAAATATACTACACTGCATTTTGCGCCCTCACTCGTATGCCCTTAGTATCAGAAGGATGAACGGGGGCACATTTTCTTTCACCTACTTGTAAGTTCCCCCTCCAAAAACTAAATTCAAACGTGGTTTATTTCTAATTCGATACCAGTGATTTAAAAATGTTGATGAAATGGCATTTTCTCCTGAGCCTCTGGGGCTCTGCCTCCTGGATCCCAGTAGGGCGGGCCCCTGGTTGCTCATCTGACCGTAATTTAATCTGACCGTAATGCCTAAAACCCCTGAGGCTTCCGGGGGCTCCGCCCGCTTGATGCTCATCTAACCTTAATTAAATGCCTAAAACCCCTGAGTTTCATGGGGCTCCGCCCCTTGACCCCCGCCGGGACTTTGCCCCTGGACCCCACGCCAATTTACGCTCAGTTGCTTCGCTTGCTTTGCTCTACCTGATCGTAAATACTTTGGCCCCTCCCCCCCCCCCCCCCCCCCCACTTTGAAAAAATCGTTGAGGGTGAGAGTGATGGTGATGCAGATTTTTGTTCTGCCCCCCCCCCCAACCGTTTTTGATCATTACGCCACTGCTCCTTCGTCCCTCAGATTTCGTCCCCCCACCCCCCCCCCCCCCGGTCATGAAAAGAAATCGCCGCCCCTGAGACAGGGTGTCTGGAAATGATTTGAAAGATTTCTTGTCGCTTATCAATCACTAAACATAATTGATAAGCGACAAGAAATCTTTCAAATCATTTCCAAGAGACAAAGTCCTAATACAACCAAGTACATTCTTCACATCTACACAGGCAATTGAAATAACCGCTCAGCTTCAACTATATTTCACATTTTCTATCTTCCAGACTGATAAAGCTCCAATTTCAAATGGAGCGGGAAAACACACACATACATGTATTGCCATTTTCCTGTTTCTTCCTCAGTTTTCACAATCCTCTACTCTAGAATTATCGAAAGCTTTTTGGGGTGGTTTGGAAGATTACCACCTTATTTCCAGTGTGTACTCGCAAACTGTTGGATCAAAAGACTACAAAGAGCAAAATGTGGGTGGGTAGACCGGAAGTTGAGGGAAATCATGAAAAGAAAAAGGAACAAAAGAGTCGGTTTTCTTGTTGTTGTTATATTTTTGGTTTTATTGAAATTAGAAGTCAACGACAAAACATATTTACAATAATATGCTAAATAGTAATGTTGACTGAGTAGAGTGAGATAAGGTAAATAAAGAGTTGCCTATGTCGAACTTTCGAAATAAAAGGCATTGTATTGCTATTGTGTTATCACATGCACGCTTGGCGCTGCAAACTTGGACTTTGCTCTTTGACGTATAGATTGACGTCATTATCAGCTTCACGTGCAAGGTGATCATAAGTTATATTTAATAAAATTAGACAATGTAATGGGAATCATAAATTCTAGATCACATGATAATAAATCTTAAACAGTGCTATGAAATACTTAATATTCTAAATGGGAAGTACTTTTTGGTGGTGATGACGTAATTTTGATGGCTATACAAGAGGGAATATCTGCATAAATATCTCTCATTTCTTCATGCCAGTTCATTCAGTGAGGACCGACTGACAGAGCTATATTATTATCAGCATTTAGCGAAGTTTTTTAACAACATCTTGGAAAGTTTTTTTTATTTGAATTGTTTGGAAGCAAGGAGACGTCACCATGTCACACTACCATCATAGAAAAGAGAACCAAGCACTGAGGGTAAGTTATAGTACTAAGTCATGGAACTATTTCCTTTATCTACTTTGTTTTATTGCCGTTTGGTCTTCTACCCAATACTTTGGTCTATTCCTATTATGGTTTCCATCCAGCCCGTATACTATTCAAATGGCCTAACTATTTCGTCTACTTATCATTTGGTCTAATGACCATTTAGGCTTATTCTCATTTGGTTTAATTTCCATGTGGTATAATATCCAATAATAAATTATACTACCCATTAATTTTGGTCTATATAATTGCTCATTTAGTCTGCTATATCGGCTAATGATAATTAAATTTTTCGTTTTCTTGAAATTTATTTTCTAGCAAGAGGACAAAGCAGTGCGCCAGGAGGAAAGATTACATAACAGAGCTGTCAATCAACTCTTGAAAGGAAACATTGGCAAAGCTGCATCACTAGAGGTAAAAATCATCATCACTTTTGACTAAAATAAGTTCTGACATTAAATAAAACCTCGTTTATATAGTCTAGATTATTACAGTGATAATACTCTCTATGGCTTAACTAGTATTTTGTAAAATGTGGAAGTACAATATTCCCAAGATTCTCTGACATAAGTAGGAAAAAAAAAGGAGAAATAAACATGAAGACTTATAATAAACAGATAAATAAAAGATGGTCATCACCGTAAAGGGAAGGGTGCATGGGTTTCATTCTTGGAATATTTTGAAGTTAAGGCCATTTCAAAATCAAATTAAGTTTACGAATTAAAATCCAAACATTCTCATCTTCCATTAAACCGTTGACTATAACTAACTGAATAATGATATTTAAGTCTCATATTAAGTTTGATACGGAGACCAGCTAGTATAGGCAATGGATTGACAAAGATAACAAAAATCACTGTTATAGTGCAGAAATGAAGTTCACAAAATATGAATGAGTTTAAATGTCAAATTACAATCAACACACACTATTAACGCACTGCCACAGGCCTTTTGGGAAAATAGGGCATAATAATAAGTAAACTTCTAATAATAAAGTTAGCCAGTAAGGTTTCAATGGAGTGAGGGACGAGCCGATCGTGCCAGTGATAAACATCGACTTAAAAAAAACCTTTCCGTTTTTATTGATTTAAAAAAATAACTCAGATTAACAGTAGAAACAATATAAATTAGGAGAAAAAAAACCCACCCCAAACCATAAAATAAAATAAAACAAATGAAAATGTAGCGCATAACATGAATACATAATGAGACTTAAAGCAGTTTCAACTAAACATCGACCTACTTTATCTTCATGTCTCAAGAGAAAACCTCTTTACACATTATTTCTGTCTTACGTATTGGCAACGGTGTATAGATAAACTTGAGGTGCTATAATAATTATAATGGATTTTTATTTTCTTTCGTTTATATAGGCTCGGTCGCACAATGCTCATCACCGTGCGGAAGCAGCTGCCGATCGAGCCGACAGCCATCATCATGCGGCCCACCCCCACCAGCATTGCCACACCCCTCCACCACCTCATTATTGTCCCCCTCCAATGCATCCCCATCATCAACCGTACCCTCATGTAAGTATTCATGTGCAGAGTTATCAAATGAAGGTACAAAATTGCAGGGCAGGCGAGTGTAAGAGAGAAAGAGACAGAGAGAGAGACAGAGACAGAGAGAGAGAGAGAGAGACACACACACACAGAGAGAGAGGGGGGGGGGGACTTTTTGATCTGTTATTCTTGTATATTACTATGTATGTATGTTGGAAGCTTGGCGAATACAAATCAATCAATCAATCAATCAATCAATCAATCAATCAAAGACACCTCACAAAAACGAAACCAATCAACCGTATTAATCATTTCAAAGTTTGATGCCGTGTCTAAAAGTTGAAGTCGCTTGCTTGTAAAACAATTAAAGTTAACTACTTTTATTTACCTTGACCTTGACAGCCCCAGCCTCATCACGAGCCTCCCCACCACCACGGACCACATCCCCATGGACCGCCTCATGCTGCTCCTCATCATGGACCGCCTCATCATCCTACTCACCATGGACCCCCTCATCATCCTCCTCAACATGGCCATTATCCAGGTAAATACCCGTGATCCTGATAAAATATGACAAGTCCTCCAATCAATCGCAGACTAATAAACTACTATCATACAGTACCAAGCTGTAATAATTTAGTTGCATTTCATCTTGTCCTGTGTTTATGTGTTCTTCTATGTATTTTTTCTTTCTTAATAATCAAGAGAATTAATTTATTGTTCACTGTTTGACACTAAAAATTATTGAACGGGGTCCAAGCCATGACATTCTGAAAAGACATATTCTTCAAAAATATAATAATTACAAATAAAACGATATATTTTTTATAATTATGATACATTAATACCTGTCTGTTTGTTGTTTTATCTTCAATCTACAGGTCATTTCTAAACACACGATGAGATAAAGATGAAAAATGCTCTCGAACTGACACTGACGATAAAGTAATAGCCATGGAAACAGCTCCGTTTATAAACAGAACATCCTATTTTTTACGCCCGCCCCCCCCCCCCTCCCTTTTGAAGAAAAAAATAGTATCGTATCGGAAAGGATTAAAATCAAAACTTTAAATTAACCATATGCACACAGGATGAAACGAATATATTCCCACCAAATAATACCAAAGTATATTATAGTAACACTCAATTTAAGATCTTTATATGCTTTGTTAATATCTTTATTTGATGGTGAATGAGACCAAAATGACTATCAGCCTAATAATATCGATCCGGTCAAAACGGATTATGTACATGTATATATTTTCTTGATTGTTAAATAAATCACAAAAATATACACACATGTATTCGTATATGCTTATGTAAAGGGTTTGCAATCATGCCAAAGAAAATATTTCCATAAAATCTCATTATGTCGATTTCATCACGATATTCATGTAAATATAATAGTCCTATATTCTTTCCTTAAATCAATATTGACATTTAAAATGTTCTTATCTCTGCATTCCTCTATCTCTATGAATGTAGGTCTGGCTGTTATTAGCTGAATTAATGTAAATAATATTCTTCAGTGTGTTCTTTATCTCACGCCTTACACGTCCGGAACATTACGGAACAAAATAAGAAGAGAAAGAAGCACAGTCAATATAGACAGGAGGCTTGGTTAAACGATGGGTAAAATGCACGTAATACAATGCGTTCTGCCAACTTTATCATGACATATGTATTTGTGATAATATCTCTTTTGAATGTAAATGCAATAAATATATTTCTATGAAAAAGATCGAATGCAATTGTCACTTTTTGTTCCTGTAATCGTTTAAAGAAGAACGTACGGTTAAAAATATAAAAAAAACAGGCATACACATCGAGGCACAATTTGCGTAGAGGGCTTTATTAAAAACAGAGAGGCTGCAGTCGATAGTCCAATAGCTCATCTCAATTCTATAATGTAGAAATAATACAGATCAAATCGTGGGCTTCATTATCATCGTTACTTTGTTTTGTTTTCTCTTATTTTAGGGGTTAACTATAATGTCTCACAATCCCTTCGCAAAATATATCGAGTTCAATGGTTGAATCGATTGGAGTGCATGTGATCTAAAGAGAGAGATAGTTAATGGTCATGACGTGCTATAAAGAGTGAGAAGTAAAAGAGAAGGCCGGTGGGAACTTGATAAAGAGAGAGAGAGGGGGTGGGGCGGGATAGAGTCGGAGAGATATAGAGAGAGAGGGGGGAAGAGAAAGAGAGAAAGAGAGAGGGAGGGAGGGAGAGAGAGAGAGAGAGAGGGAGAGAGAGAGAGGGAGGGAGGGAGAGAGAGGGAGAGAGAGAGAGAGAAGGACAATTTTTTTTCTTCTTTCAAGAATGGTTGGAATCTGAATTAATTAAAGTAAGTCGATTTTGGAGCACATAACACGCAAGCGAGCAACGCCCCCTATAAAGCCATCATTTTAATTAAAGGTAAAACAAAGTTTTGGGAAATTTTGAAAATTGGGTGGATAGTGATACATACATTTTTTATATATTTGGATGCCCCTGTGTATGTATTAAAAGCACTAAAAAATTTAGCCCCTAAAACACTTCTGCTTTCGAGAAAAATAGAATATAAAGATTTACCGGTGCTCCCGGTAAATTCTGATAAATTTCAAATAGCGCCTATACGTTGTTGTTGTTGTTCGTTTGGTATTATAATGGCTATTAGTCAAATTTGACTATTGTTGCCAATTTCATCGCAACTCTTTATTTTAATGTCTTGGTAAAATTATTATTTTTCTTTCTTTTTCCAATCTCATTTTAATATAATACAATGGTAGCTGTGACCATGAAAATTTCAGAATATGTAGTTGTAATATATAATTTCCAAACGGGTATAGCTAATTGGTCAATTTTAGTCAAGAAACATCGTTTTATAGCTTAATTAATATCTTTAACTTGAGAGGGAGCTATACAACATAAAGAGTTATTATTTACAATTTCATAACTTTAGACTCGATTTCAACCGCGACAACGATCACTGAATATTGTAGGGTCGCATAATTATGCTTCCAATATATTCATTTGAACCAAATTCATGTCCCCATACCAAAACTTTGTATTACCTTTAATGTGTGCAAACATGGACTTTAATTTCCCCCATAAACCAAATTTAAGCAAGCAACTTTGTTTGTTTTCATATGGCTTATAATATGAACCCTAAATCTCCCTGAAGACTCTCTGGAGATAAATAACCATAAAAGTTCAGACATGCTAGTGACCTATATACAGTGGTACCGGTACGAAATACCGTTATGTACCGAAAAAATAGGTCGAATTTGCACGATATGCACGGACGATTTTGAAATATTTTTGAACTGCGAAGCGGAATTTTCATACCGAATGCGAAGACGAAGGACAAAAGAGACGAAGGATTAACGGTTGGCTAAAATCTGCCCTCCTTAGTATTTGGAATTTAACCTAGTAGGAATCCAGTAAGTAAATATCTATGAACCCAAATGTATTTATATTTTGATTTGCCGAAGTTCTTAAATGAATAAACTCCGTTGCTAGGTACGCCGAATTTACTTCAGTCCCATATCGTTAGAAAATGTGTTGGTTGACATGGTTTGAAATATTACATGTATGATGTAGTGTAATGATCATGCACTCCAGCGAAGCATAGAGAGTCATAGATCGAAAGCTTCAGTCTCTATATCGTCGGTTGTTCCACTGAGACTACGTCTGGCTCCACTAGACCTCCGGATATACAGACTGAACGATCGCCTATGCCATCGTATGTTGAAGATATCACGGCTAGATTTTAGCCGTTAGGCCCCTCCCACAAACATGACAAACTTCACGAGAAATAGACCTAGACCCTACATCATTTATCTTCAATTGCAGTAATTTTCTAGGCAATTGTCAGTCACTAAAAGTTCCCTCTTTACCCCCCTTCCCCACGAAAAAGAAATATAAAAGAAATAAAAGGACGGGTCTACCGAGCTTTTGGCTGCTTCTCGATGACCCACGTCAAGCATTGAACGACAGAAATCAAAATGGTGGCTAATGAATATTCAATGACCTCGCCTCGGCTAGCTCCTCCGTGCGTCACATCGAGGATAGCGCGCGCACGTGAAGCAGACAACACGAGAACTCAAACGTGAGTAGCAGCAGCGTTATGTACATGTACGCGCACGTCTATGAGGTCAATGGGGTGGAGACTATAAAACTTTGCATGAATATTCATTACTTTGATTCAAGATGGCTGACGTCTGAAGACAGTCAAGTGGAAGAGATAATAACACTTTTTTGAAGAAGATTTCATATGCAGAGGTCCAAGGTACATATTTTCTTAATGTTTATCATGTGTGGTTTAATTTTAAATGCGAATTGTATATGATAGTGCATGCGATTCTTACAAAAAAAGGATTTAACTTAGCGTCAGGGCAGTATCGTCTTATTGTATACCCGTAGACTGTATCTTCAACGTACGATGGCATAGGCGATCGTTCAGTCTCTATATCCGAAGGTCTAGTGGAGCCAGATGTAGTCTCAGTGGAACAATCGACGATATAGAGACTGAAGCTTTCAGTCTAAGAGAGTCAATGCAAATGTGTATTGACCTCTAGCACTGCATGCTTGCTAGTTCAGAAGTCTATCCAAACTTTGACCCGTAACTCCTGTGTGGAGATACCCTAGTTAAACATACCCAAAATGAAGTAAATGTTCATCAAATGTCCAAATAAATAAAGGTCATGATTTAAAAGTCGATATGTTTGTTACCAGTTTCGTGTAAATTTTCTTATCTTTTTCTGAGTATTTTTTCCTAAAAACAAAGACTTATAATTGCACTTTCTCATGGGATTCACGGCAAACTGAAGCACAATACAATTGCATACCGTACCGACGGAGGGGTGCGGGCACGTGTGTGTTCAGTTAGCGACCGTAAACTAAGAATAGATCTAGATTAGGGTAGCGCGCCCAGTATTCGGTCAGACAGCCGTTTCAACAGCTGTAACAATTAAAAAAATAATTTATGAGCCACGAAACTTGCACAAATCAGGCAGCTAAACAACTTTTCTTAACTCTCAAAATTAAATCAGATTTAGGGCCCCGGAAAGATCTCCAACTTAGCTCGAAAGTGGTCAGTGTCGCACAACTTTCTGCACTTCCGCGTTCTCTTAGCAAATGCGCTAACATGCATAGCCATATGTAGAAGTCTATTGCGAAACAACTACGTGTGCTGTCGCAATAAATTTAGTATGTGTGTGAAGAGAATCACTTCCATGTTCACTCCATCGCAGCGAAGTTGCAAATGATGCACTTGCCGATGTGCAAGAGGTATTTATACATGTACTATACCCTTGCCATGTGGTATCGCTTGGCCAGTATTCGGTCAGTGCATTGACATTCAGTGCTTTATCGTGCAATTGTGTGAAAATAGTGCGCAAATACGCTTTGCTCCTTGGCAACGGAGATTGCACGCACAAATCGTGTGACCGAATTCTATTCGGCGCGACCGAATTCTGGGCAGAAAAATGCTCCATCTTCTTTCGGAAGTATTTTGCTTATCATTATTCCATATTTTAAGTAACTATAAAATCCTGTTAGAGGATTAAATTTCTTTTCTTTTGATGGGTAGATTAGCAAATAAAAGAGGTAAGAATTCAAAATATTAGCAATTTCCCCTTAAATGACCGAATACTGGGCAATAATTTTTTTGTGTCCATCTCACGTACCTATTTGCGTCCCTCAGTGTACAGTTACGTAGGCTAGCATAGGTTAGCCTAAGCTCGGCGTTGTCTGTATGCAACACTACGCAAGGCCAGGTGTGAAAGCCCCTTAAGTCTCCACCATAAAGTAGCAGAGCCCTATATCAATACAACTGACTCAAATCATGTCCAGTGCGGTTGTTGTTGTTTTAGTCTTAAGGGCGTGTGTCATTCAATTATGAATATTTACGCAGGTCTGTCTGTCTTTTAGGCTCCTATGCAGCCTCATGCTGTAAATTTTTTAAGCAAAATATATTCAAATGAAATAGTTCATAAACCAATAGCGAAATAAGATTAGTGAGTTAGACTGAATATTCAAAAGGGAAAAGAAGAAAAGAACCAATGATAAGTAAAAGTGGAAATACCTAAAGCATTCACACAAGATTCATGAATAATAGTTGGTCAGATACAGGTGTATAAAGAACCAAGCTCATAAAAAAAGAAACATTTCTTTTTTCTCTCGTTATCTGTTATAATACATGTACCATGTTTATTGCAGACACAGGAAATTGAGTAAATTCAAATTGTATCTATGATGTTAAATTGATATTCTAGCTCTTTTAAAAAAAATGGAATGAGTCTAATTTTAATTCTTACACCGCAATCAACCTCCGATGTTTTTTTAAAATAATTACATCAGAATAATCAGCAAATTCAACCATAAAAAAAAATAAAAACTTGGCATTTCACCATGTTGAATTTTTCAGGTCTGGAAATGGCAGAGGTTCATGTTATTGGGCAGATCCTTGGAGCAAGTGGGTTTCCAAATCAAAATCTATACTGCAAATGGAAATTACACACAGGTGAGCATAGTTGATGTGAACTTTGAACTTTTTCTATTTGTAGCCTAAGCAAATTTCTAAAAGCACTGATAAGATTAAAGAGCAATTATAAGGTACCAGTAATAAATATTTCTGGTATTTCTTATTTTTTGCACCAATGACAATATGAAACGAATATTAATTTGAATTTGTTGTGTATGTATTAATGAAGGAGTAAGGGTGTCTTTTCTGGTGTGTATATCAAGCACAGTACTACTTGTACATCAGTACATATATTACATGTATTAATATGTTGTTGTTGTATGTATTTTCTAGTTTCAGTTCATTTCATTACATTTTGTATTTATTTCATAGACCATAATAAAAACAAACGTAATATACATTAAATATAAATTTGATGATAAAAAAAGGATTCAAAAGTTAATAAAACAGCAAAATAAAACATAGAAATGTTGATAACTAAAGAAATATTGAGGCATAAATTATATTATAAAAAGGTTTGGGGAGGCATACCTTAAAAGAAAAATTGAAGGTTTGAAAAGGTATACACAGAAAGTGGGTTGAATAAGTACAGAAGTAAGCTTTAAGTTGGAAAAAATTTGCCAATTTATGTTTTAAAACCACACCCACAAAAAGTATATATACATAAATTGTCATTACATAATTGATGCATAAATAAATATCAACAGATGAATTGCAGTTTAAGATGTTATTTTCAGATATGTCTTGCTATTTAGTGATACTGTTTATTGAATTGTAAATACATTATTAAAGAGTATGCACTTCATATTTTATTTTGAGGATTAACACATTGAGAGTTGTTTGCTCTGGTACCGGTATTTAGAAATGTGCTCTATAAAAGCAGGAGCATTTATTGCTGTCATTGATCTACATTTGTCACTTTCCATCCAGATGTTAAATGGGTACCGGTAGGAAGGAATTTCTTAAAATGCTGTGAGCGTCAAAATCGGCAGCCTAGCATAGCCGGGTAATGTTGGAGTGCCTTGAGGACCTTGCAAGGGAGATACGTGCGCTACATAAGAATCCAATGTTATTATTATGAGTTTTTGTTTTTGTTTAAGGTGGAGCATGGAAGGTAATAGCAGGAGCTAGAGAAGGACAGACGCAGGTGGATCTACCACAGAATGAAAACTTTGCAGTCTGGAGTCATCCTATTGATATACACTTTGCTACCAAAGGATTACAAGGTACGAAATAACTCATTGCACGTCCAATTTAAGAACAGGTCAATGATACATTTAGATGTTTTGACCAATGCTGCCTTGAAGACCTAGTGGCAGCAAATGAGAAGGCTCTTCATTGTGCAAGAACCTGGCAGAACATTTGAGCTCAGATGATGGACACGAAAGAAGAATAGATGTTTTAAAACTAGTGGTATCATGAAACTAAATGTTATGCTTTGTGAGATATTTACCATGACAGAATGAATGAAGAATTATACTATCTGACTAGAATGGATGGCAAATCCAAGTATGAAGTGGCTTGAAACAACTTTGTTTTACAGAGAGAAAAGAGATGTTAACCCATCCCTGACGAAAGTCAGATGGTTTCTGTATTGAGCTCATGGGAATGAAAAATTCATTACCGGTAGTCAACAGGTTAAATAAAATCAAGTACACTTCATTTTCAGAAGATAATTTGACCCCTGTATGTATACATGTACCTATGCCCTCTCTCTATCATACCGGTCTTTTAATTTAAATGATAAGAAGCAAATATATTCCTTTTGTTTCATTCAGGATGGCCTAAATTAAAGTTTGAGGTATACCACCAAGATGAGTTTGGACGTAATGAACTCTATGGCTATGGATTCTGTCACTTGCCAACCTCTCCTGGTACACACGACATCCAATGCCCGACATGGCGACCGTCAGGAACATTCCGTGAACAGGTCTCACAGTATTTCATAGGTGGCGCACCACAGCTGCGGAACGCCGACATGGTGCAGAGTGCAGAGCGCTATACCCTCCAGACGGTGGCTATGGGGAAAGTTCACTGTCAGCTCGGGATCATTCTCAAGAATTTTGATAAATATGGAGTAGAATGCTGATGATATAAACAAAACCTTTTGTAGAGACTAGAGAACGACAACTCGGTGTGATATCAACGAACAAGGAAGATGTAGTACGCAGCAGTATGGACTGAAAAGAAGTGGATACAAGTCAGAAACTGGCTTTAAGTGCTGCTCGTCATACTTGAAATTTGAAGAGTGAATAGAAAGTAAGCTGGGCTCTTACTTAAAGTGACTCTGTAACATTTCCTCAGATTCTGAAACAAAATCCTGGATTAAGCTCAAGCTGCAATCATAATTATAAACCTTTAGGTCAGTCAGGAATCCCATGACTTTTACAAGCCGATCAGCTGTCTGATTATCAAAATATTTATGATTGGAAATCGAAAAATCATTTTTCGTTTTCCTAACGGTTTTTATAACACTACAGTCTACTGGGGAAAATGAGTATGGTAAAACCAGTCACTCAAAGGTTTTTACTTTTTTGAGGCACTTCATGATCATTTTGAAGCATTTCTTTTTCTAGGGCTTTAATATTACACCATATCACAGACACTGATAACATGGAGGGCCATGTATCTCAGATTTAACATTGTTAAACGACGCCTTCAACATTTGTTAACTTTATTGCCAGCCAGGCTCCTTTGATGATTTCCTAGCAAATTGTCAAATTCAACTACTTATTGACAGTAATTCTTCTTCTTATCGTACCTTGTGCTTGTCAAGTGCCGAGTGTACAGTAATTAGTTGTGAATGAGACCAAATTCCCTGGAAACATCACAAACACATAGATTATTTTAAGTTGCCATCTTGGCAACAATCTGATGAGGTTTAGGTTGCCCAGGGGAATTACCTGAGGTGGTCTTTGGGACCTGGGCAACTCTTTATTTTGAGCCATGGTAAAGTACATGTATAAATACTTCTTTCTCAGTCATACTTAATTGTTGCATTCATTAAATAAAAAGAAGAGTTCGAAGCTCATAAAGTATCTCTACTTGCTTGTAGAAGACAGTAAGAGAAAGAACTGTAAATTGTTAAATGCTGGATCACATGAACAAAAGTTTTGTTTTTAGAATGATTAGCATTTGAAATAGCATGTAAATTAATATCGTTATTTTCTTGCCAATAAATGTACATTGTTTTAATTTGTGGAGTAGGGATATTACACTGATTGATAATCAATGCAAAAGCTGAGGATATGTGATTTTAACCACACCATAGATGAATTGTCATTGACTGTTTTTTTTTAATTATTGGATAGAAAATTCTCTTTCCAGTGAAAATACACCAAGATCATCAATTTGGTGGGTTAGGCATGTTGATCCTAGGGCGATTTTAATGAGGCAATGTCATTTTCAAAAGTTTTGCCATCTTTCAACTGCATTCCTGCTTGAGGCAGTTTTGACAAGTGCATGACTGCTCTCGCTTTGAAAACAAAGACAACATTAATGAAACGGGGGGCGTTCATTACGCAAAGTTGGGATCTGATAGAAAGCCGTCAAGCAGAAATTTGTGATGCATCTGGCGTGGCCAAGGTTGCAAAAGTAGCCAATTTTGAAAATGATGAAATAATGACATTGTCTCACTGAAATAGCCCTAGAATTAAAACGCTGTACCCAAAATTAATATTATTGGTCTCATTTTACTTGGAAAAGAATTTTTTGAGTTTTTGAGTATGAAACATAGATCAAGTTGTTCACATGCATGGATTTGCCAAGTTATAGAGTGGTATTACGATATTACAGAATTCATATTGATTAAAATCTGGTTTTATATGAATGTGGAAGTGATTCAGCGCTGCAAAGTATACTAATGTTATTTACCAAAAATGTTAACTCTGAATGATCACTAACATGTTGCTACATGTACATGGGTGTCGATCCTTACGTGATACCTATTCATCAGGGGGGATGAATGAATAGATCATCCCCCCCCCCCCCTGATGAATAGGTATCAGTTACGGATCGACACCCATGTACATGTATTATGCCAAGGATATCTTTTTTTTATGAAAGTGGTTCAAACATAAAGTGAAGAGAAATATTAGTCAATTTTTCTTAATATGTGTGTATATATAAGGATTCAATAATAAATTATTTGAACAGGAAAGCATTTTAATAACAAAAGTATTCTTTGCACAAAAGTAACCTTTTGTGACTTTCACAAGCAACAGAGAGAGAAAGAGACAGACACAGAGAGAGGGGGAGAGAGAGAGAGAGAAAGAGAGAGAGAGAGATAGGGGTAAAGAGATATAAAGAAACCGAATAGGAAAGTGAGAGATAGATCGAGTCAGATATGACAACATAAAGAGGAAGACAGAGAGAAGAATGAAATAGAAAGAGAAGAGAGCGACAGACAGAGACAGAGCCACAGAGAGAGAGAGAGAGAGGGGGGGGGGGCGCCGTTGCCATTTGCTTGTACTCGTCAGCCAATCGATTTTTAGTGAAATGACATTCAAAATAAATCATTATAGAAAAAGACAAGTAAACGAAATAAATGTGCCCTTTTCGAGCCTTTAAAAAGCTGCAATTAAATTCAATAAAATAATTGATATCACAGTCGTCGGACTGTGGATCACAGGGTTCGCGGTTCGAGTCCCGCCACGGCACTCATGTCCGTTGGCAAGATATTAATCTACATTTGCCACTCTCTACCCAGGTGTTAAATGAGTACCGGTAGGAAGCAATTCCTTGAATGCTGTGAGCGCCGAAATTGGCTGCCTAGCAGAGCCGGGTAATAGTTGGAGCGCCTTGAGCACCATACATGGTGGATGTGTGCGCTATATAAATATCCAATAGGTTCAAAATCCTTTCTTTTGGTTGCTAAATTAAGTAAACATGTCTATTCATTCTTCATTTTGCCTCCTCCACCGCGTCTATTTTTCGTTCCTATCTCTCTCCATCTCTCTCTCCATACTATTTCGCTCTTCAATCTAGACTCCTTTCGACCTCTTTCTCTCTTTTCTATCTTTAAATGTCGATAAGGAGAAGTGGAAGGCAGAGGAGTAGTTGAAGGCAGAGGATGAGATGAAGGCAGAAGAGTAGGGGGAGGAGGAGGAGGGAGAGGAAGAGGATATTTGAGATAAAGGCAGAGGAGAAGATGAAGGCGGGAGAGGATGAATTGAAGGCAGATGCGATGAAAGGATTTGAAGTCAGAGGAGGAGGAGGAGGGAGAGGAGAATGATATGAAGGTAGAGGAGGAGAAGAAGATGAAGGCAGAGGAGGAGATAAGGACAGAAGAGGAGATGGATGTAGAGGAGGAGATGAAGGCAGGGGGAGACGAAGGCAGAGGAGAAGGAGAGGACGGTAGAGGAGGAGGAAAGACAGATGAGGAGGAGGAGGAGGAGATGAAGGCAGAGGGGAGCAGACGAAGGCACAGGAGGAGAGTAGGGCAGAGGAAGAGGACGAGATGATCGGTATACCGGAAGAGAGGAAGGTACATAAAGAGGAGATGAAAGCAGGGCAGGAGGAGGAGATTAGGGCAGTGGAGGAGGAGCTAAAGGCAGAGGTTGAGGAGGGGTTGAAGGCAGAGGGGGGAGGAGAAGAAGGCAGAGGAGGGGGATGTGAAGGCAGAGAAGGGGGTGAAAGATGAGAAGGCAGAGATGGGAGATGAGGAAATGAACGCAGCTGGGGAGGAGATGAGGAAGGCAGAGGAGGAGGAGGAGATGAAGGCAGATGAGGAAAAGAAGACAGAAGAGGAGGGGTTGAAGGCAAAGAAGGAGAGGAAGACAGAGAAATGGGATGAGCCGAAGCACGAAGAGGAGCTGTTAACTGTATTGGTGGAAGACGATGAGCTACAAGGCAAGGTGAAGATTAAGTGGAAGATGGAGAAGGATTCAGAAATGAAGGAGTTTAATAGAGTTTGCTAAAACCTTCTAGAATGAGATGTGGATGAAGAAGATGAAAAAGAAACGGCAAAAGCAGATGGAGGAAAAAGAGAGCACAAGAGGTGTGGTGGAGAAACAGGAAGCACAAGACTTCAAAGAGGAGGGGAAGATAAGCGGAAAGGAAACAAATGGGAAGAACAAAAGTGTTCGAGATAACAACGATCAGGCTGTTGTAACACAAAGAAGAAAACAAAAGAGTGAGTAAGAGACATTAGAGAGACAGAGAGGGGGAGGGGGAGGTAGATAAGAGAGAGATAGAGAGAGAGAGAGAGAGAGAGAGAGAGAGAGAGAGAGAGAGAAAGTGATAGGAGGAAATGAACGTAAGAAGTTTCGTTTGGTGTCATCCTGACATTTAGTAAAACTTGTATCAGTTGTATATGTAAAAGGTGATTTCAAGATCATACAGACTGATTACGCAACATTCCCATTAACGGCAAAATTATAACTTTTAAATCAAGACATTTAATTGTGAACCCCTTTCAACTTTCTTGAATAAGCGCGCAATTTTGTTGTCCTCTGCGCTCAATTGACAACTGCGCTCAATTGTGACGTAATGGGTGCGGTGATGCGCATGCGTCATGATCCGCATGGTTACAAAGTTATCTTTTTATCATTATTGATGTAAGCGCTCTTAGCTATAACATCGATTTAGTAGCTTTTTTTCTGAATATATCAGAATAGTTGTCTAATTGTCTTTGATTTCAATCTTTCATCATGAGTGACGAACGTAAGTCATATTTAGAAAACACGTCGATATCATACAACTAGAATAATTTATTGCGATATGTTTTTCTTCATGATTTAGGTTAAAAATCAATATCATAATTATGCAACATCAAAATAATCGGGCTTTTTTTTTAAATACAGACAGTGATCTTTAGAAGACAAGCGTTAGTTATAATAGACTCCTACTCCTGTACGTTTCCTATACTAAGTCTAAATCATTTAAATTGCTTCGATACTGTATAGCACCATGATTGTATACAAGTAATTTTTTGGATATCACTTCTCATATTAATTTTTATGTATGAATTGTTTTACTCTCATTAATGATGTTGTCATGTATTTAGAAAAAAATGCAAAAACATTTCTGTGGATTAAATAAGCTTTGAAGTTAGAATACAAAGACTGATGAAAAAATCCATTACTCATTGTTCCAAAATGTTCAAATTTCAAATGAAAGCGGATGTGGAAAATCGTTTGCATAATTATTAAAGTCGTAGAAATCCTTGAAACTAAAATACTTGATGGTCGCTGTTGATTTTGGATACAAAATATATGATGTATCATACGATATCATGATATTGGTCTTCTCCAATTTGTTTTCATTATTCAGCAAATCGAGTAGTTCCTAGATTTCAGCACGAGTGGGCAGAGACTCTTGCCTTCAGTGAGTATGTCTATCTGAATGACATTCCGACAAACCAGATTAACGAGTTTGTCCAGTATCTCCAAAAGAAAGGCGCAGAGCTGACGACTGATGAGGAGGAAATCATACAGGAGAAGGAAGCAAAGGAAGCGGTAGAATGCGAGGAGGAGGAGATGAAGGCAGAGGAGGAGGAGGAGGAGCTAGAGGCAGAGGAGGAAGAGATGAAGGCAGACGAGGAGGGGCTGAAGGTAGAGGGGGAGTTGAATGCAGAGGAGGAGGAGGAGGTGAAGGCAGAAGAGGAGGAGATGAATGACATTCAGACAAACCAGATTAACGAGTTTGTCCAGGATCTCCAAAAGAAAGGCGCTGAGCTGACGACTGATGAGGAGGAAATCATACAGGAGAAGGAAGCAAAGGAAGCGGTAGAATGGGATGAGGAGGAGGAGGAGGAGCTGGAGGCAGAGGAGGAAGAGATGAAGGCAGACGAGGAGGGGCTGAAGGCAGAAGAGGAGGAGGAGATAAATGACATTCAGACAAACCAGATTAACGAGTTTGTCCAGGATCTCCAAGGGATGGGCGCAGAGCTGACGACTGATGAGGAGGAAATCATACAGGAGAAGGAAGCAAAGGAAGCGGTAGAATGGGAAGAGGAGTTGAAGGCAGAGGAGGAGGGGCTGAAGGTCAAGGAGGAGGAGATGAATGACATTCAGACAAACCAGATTAACGAGTTTGTCCAGAATCTCCAAAAGAAAGGCGCCGAGCTGACGACTGATGAGGAGGAAATCATACAGGAGAAGGAAGCAAAGGAAGCGGTAGAATGGGAGGAGGAGGAGGAGATGAAGGAAGAGGAGGAGGAGGAGCTGCTAGAGGCAGAGGAGGAAGAGATGAAGGCAGACGAGGAGGGGCTGAAGGTAGAGGAGGAGTTGAATGCAGAGGAGGAGGAGGAGGAGGAGCTGGAGGCAGAGGAGGAAGAGATGAAGGCAGACGAGGAGGGGCTGAAGGTAGAGGAGGAGATGAAGGAAGAGGAGGAGGAGGAGGAGCTGGAGGCAGAGGAGGAAGAGATGAAGGCAGACGAAGAGGGGCTGAAGGTAGAGGAGGAGATGAAGGAAGAGGAGGAGGAGGAGCTGGAGGCAGAGGAGGAAGAGATGAAGGCAGACGAGGAGGGGCTGAAGGCAGAAGAGGAGGAGGAGATAAATGACATTCAGACAAACCAGATTAACGAGTTTGTCCAGGATCTCCAAGGGATGGGCGCAGAGCTGACGACTGATGAGGAGGAAATCATACAGGAGAAGGAAGCAAAGGAAGCGGTAGAATGGGAGGAGGAGCTGAAGGCAGAGGAGGAGGGGCTAAAGGTCGAGGAAGAGGAGATGAGGGCAGAGGATGTGGAGGAAAATTTAAGGAAGGCAGAAAAGGAGGTGAAACCAGAGGAGGGGAAGGAGGAGATAAAGGCTGAGGAGGAGATGACGGCAGAGGAGGAAGAGGAGGAGGTTAAGGCAGAGGAGGAGGGGATGAAGGTAAAGGAGGAGGAGTTGAAGGCAGAGGAGGAGCTGATAGCTGAGGAGAAGGAGATGAAGGCTGAGGAGGAGGAGATGATAAAGGCTGAGGAGGAGGAGACGAAGGCGGTGGAGGAGCAGGCAATCACTTTGGTTGCGGAGGCTAATGTCACAGAGGAGGACACATATCTAGAGGACGAGAAGGTAGTGAAGCCGTCAGAAATGACGGAGGAGTTAAGAGAATTTGCTGAAAGCTTGTGGAACGATACGCGGATGGAGAAGATGAAGATGAAGAAGGGGCAAACACACAAGGATGAAAAGATCATTAACGAAATGAAAGAGGTGTTGGAGGGGATACAAGAGGCCAAAGACTTCAAAGAGGAGAGGAAGCTTCATGTAAAGAATGAAGATAGGAAGAAGGAGAGTGATCAAGATAACAAAGATCAGGCTGTTGTAACTGGAAGAAGACAGAAATGGTGGCAATTTTTATGCTGTTTTTGTTGGAGGAGGCGCAGCAGGCGTTCTTGAGACTTGAATGAAGACTTATGTTATGATCATTGAAATTGTGAATAGAATTGTAAATAAATTGTAAATATAAATTGACTTCTGAGCACTGTTTGACATATTTTGATTCACTATTGGAAGACGGGGAGTTGGAGAATCCAGCAAATACAGAGAGAGAGAGAGAGAGAGAGAGAGAGAGAGAAAGAGAGAGAGAGACAGACAGAGAGATAGACAGACAAAGAGAGAGAGAGAGAGAGAGAGAGACAAATAGAGTGAGAAGTGAGAAGCAATGCAACGTGGAGGGGTAGAAGACTATGGATAGTCGGATAGAAGTAAGAATAGTAAAAGGGAGACATACATTATATCTAGGGAAGAGAGAAAAGGGTATATTTGTTTTTTGTTCTTCTAAATTACACACTTGGTGATTGAACATCTAATGTACCAGCTGGGAAGGGCCACATGCTAAATAGCATTATGTCACAGTTCAACTACCTTTGTATACAAGTGTTTTGTGGCTTATAGAGTACATTCATTGTTTGATCTTTTCCCAATCCTGATTAAATATTGAATATTTTTTCCAGATTTTTATAAACATCCATCATGTATCCTGTATGCTTTAACTTTTCTGTGTCGATCATATTTACATCAACATATTTTCATTTTCATTATTATCATCAACATCATCATCACCATCATCAATTAAAAAAAAATTGTAATGATCCACCCTGCCTCGGGCTAACGCGCTATCAAGCAAACGCTTATCATGACTGCCCTTTTTCTTCTGCAGATTTATTACTGAATAATTCTTGATAGTGTGTTATCAGTTACATTTTGTTTTAATGTCAACATTTCTATTGTTATCATATTGTGTATACAAAAAAAAATTGTTATATTTTGTATATGTTGTATCATTGAAATGTAATTTGGTTTGTATGTTTTGCAGAAGAGGATAAATTCAATTCAATTCAACATTTACATAGTTGAAAACTTGAAACTAAAGATATATTTATAAATACATGTATATTGTATAGATAGTTTTTTTCTTTTCTTTTCTTTTTCTATTTATTTATTCATTTTTGTTTATTTTTTTATTTTTTTATTTTTGGGGGAGGGGGCATTTTAAAAGATGAATCATGGGCAACCCGATTGATTAAAGATCCTTTGTTCTTATACTTTGCTATATGTTGACAGACTTACTACTTGTAGTCGATATGTGGAGACAGAGGTGAGGGTCCTGTGATTATGGACTGGAATCATATCCTGGTGAATTCACATACACACAGTCACTTTAAAAGTACAAAATCCATGGAACTGATTGATACTATTGTCAATCTAAGGCACAATTTCTGACAACAGAAAATATTGTCTAAACGTAAATTTGTGTATATGGCAAAAGTCTTTTATTCACACCAAAAAATACATTTACCAGAGTTAACAGTTCATTTACATTTAAATGACGTTTTCATAATTTGTGTTTAATACATTAAAGTACTTATTTTAAAAAAGGATTTGAAATCGGGAATAAAAAGAAGGTCGAATCTCATATTATCATAATAATAATAATAAAAACGTTACTTATAAAGCGCTTACCACCAAAGTCTCTAAGCGCTAGAGATAGATCTAGGGATATTTTTAAATAAGCATTCCAAAGACCCTACGCTCATCTGAGCCGATAGAAGAGAGGCCCTCCCAATAAGGGACAATATTGGACCAGTAGGGCAATTTAGGGGCCCTGCTCCCAAGTCTCGTGCAGGGGCAGGTATCCCATTCAAACTAATTGAAGTGAAACGATTCCTACAATGTTTAGCAGAATTCATACCAATATTTTTGTATGAAATATCTACAATTTATAATCTACTAAAATATGAAGTAATAAATGAGGCTAACCTGGCATTTTGAATAGATATCCTTGATTAAAAAATGGGCCCATGGGGCCATATATGTATGATTTAATCAAGAAAAGGGATCTTAAACCTTGTAATGGAAAATGTAGGTGCCCTTGGTGTATAATGTATCATTCATGACTATAGTTTTATGCTATTGAATCACATGTGTTATATTTGGGCCCTTAGAATAAGATTTTGGGTACCTTAGACATAGGGCGCGTTTATCGGGGCTTGCCACTAGATATGTACATATCGTACCCCACTATACGATCGTGATTTGCGGGATGTCGTGTTTATCGTCTCTTCACAATTCACAATAAAGGCCTTGTCTCTTCGCAGCTGCTCAGCGCCGTTTGACCCGGGAAGCAGACTAGCCTGGGAATTCCTATTTGCATGTGAGGTTCAAAACAGCTTTGCGTTTATCGGTCTCTCAGAAATGTGATTCTGGCTGTATGTCACATTCAAAACACACCTTTTTGCGTCTTTAGATATGCCCATGGCTTTGCGTTTATCACCTCCTAAATTTGCCTGAAAGACGTTTGAGAAACCTGATTCTAGCCAAAAATTTGGTCGATAAACGCGACCATATTTGGCTTTCAAAGCCCCATTTCTACAATGTATCATATTTTGATACTAAAGTAGATATCTGATGTGCTCCTATAACCCCAAAAAATAGTTTGAAGCAGTCCGCTCAACTGTCTAGAGTAACCGATCCTTTGGGCCCTTGTGGAGCTACTTCAAGGCCCATGTGACCTTCTATTTCACTGTATTGTTCTTAGTAGGGTTTTTACAACAATCAAACATTTTAAAGCAAAATATTTGTTCTGATATGGGCCCCTAAAATATAAAATATAAAAAGTTGGCACTAACTATAAGCTAAGGTTTAAAAGATCAAACAAGGTAATGAAATTTCCAGCTTGGAAACATTCAAAGTACCGTAATGATTATTTTCAATTTTAGAATTATAAACTACAGCCCCACTTTGACACTCTCTGAACACTGCCAAGATTTGTGACGTCACTCAAAGGACCAAATAAGCATATTAAAGCAGACGATGTCCTATAACAATGCACACACTTTCAGTGCCTGTTTCTGAGCATGGTCTATGAGAGATTGCAGAGCCTTCTTAAGGTTGAGTAACAAGAAGAATTTGCTTGAGAATTATCCGTGCTGGGGGTGGTTTCTTTGAAATTAATTGATGGTATGCGCATCGCATAAGATTGGTCAGTTGTCGGGCAAGACCACAAGCCAATTCATTTACTGTACTCCACTCTTATTAAAGCCTACATCTGCACTAGTTTGGCCAGGAGGGATTAGATCTCCCTGCAAGGTCACTGACAGGTGGTTATCTCATCGAATCAGCTCTCAATTAACATACGGTAAGAAAAAGGGGATCATGGGGGACCAACGAGCACTGCTTAGGCATTGTTTGCTACATAGAGGGCCCAAGTAGCTACAAGTAGTGCAGTCCAGCTTTAAGGGAAATTAGCAGATGATGTGGATTTTCCCCATACTGTCTTTCATGTTTCACATAGAATCCTCCGACCATGGCATCGTCTGACTTCATGGCATCATCCTTCAATGCATCATCTCTTCTGTTTGCCTTTGTGGTTTCCTCCAGGCTTCTGCCTCTTCTTCACCTTACCCTTGAACGGTGGTTTCCGAGGTCCTGCGTGTCCTTGAGCGCCTGACCCGGGTCTCGACTTTGAATTGCTCCTTCTGTGCGCAATCTTACTCCTGGTATT
Organism: Strongylocentrotus purpuratus; assembly: GCF_000002235.5. Classification (NCBI taxonomy): domain Eukaryota; kingdom Metazoa; phylum Echinodermata; class Echinoidea; order Camarodonta; family Strongylocentrotidae; genus Strongylocentrotus; species Strongylocentrotus purpuratus. Next base: position 4,283,225 of record NW_022145611.1, read on the forward strand.
AGAATGATCTCTGTAAAGACATTGGTTAAGGAAATGACTCGGTCCCATGCATTTGTACTCATGCTAGCTGTTGATATTATAACTATGTTATATACAAACAAAATCAAAACAAGCACACACTTGGTTTCTTGGTAGTCTGTTATAATAAACTACCTTCATTATCACCGTCATCATCAGCATCCTAACCATCATCATTATCATAATAAACATCATTATCATCATCGTCACCAGCATCCTCATCCTCATCACCACTTTCCTAATAACCATCATGTCACAAGCATCATCATCATCATCATCATCATCATCATCACCACCACCATCATCATCATCATCATCATCACCATCATCATCATCATCACCATCATCATTATCATCATCATCACCATCATCATCATCATCATCACCATCACCATCATCATCATCATCATCATCACCATCACCATCACCATCATCATCATCATCACCACCACCACCACCATCCTCATCATCATCATCATCATCATCATCACCATCATCATCATCATCATCATCATCACCACCACCACCATTCTAATAACCATCATCACCTCACAAGCATAATCATCACCATCATCATCATTCTATTTACCATCATCATCATCATCATCATCATCATCATCATCACCATCACCTCATTATCATCACCAGTATCCCCATCATCATCATCATCATCACTATCATCATCATCGTCGTCATCATCACCATCATCACCATCACCATCATCATCATCATCTTCACCATCATCTTCAACCCTCTCGTAACAAGAAAGTAGACATTGTAAAGGATATTTGTTGTTTTTGTTTCTCCTTCTTGACTGCTCTTTTGACTCTGAGTGGTCTTCCATTCAGCTTAGTACCATCCATCTTCAATGCAAACTGTACTGAAGACGAATCCTGTTTCAAATGAAATACAAAATAGGCCTTGGATTAACACTCCAGCACTTACAAAACCTGCAGAAAATAGGACTCGACCCTTTTAATGCAATACAAATGATCTCCCTATGCCACCATGTATACAGCTGCTTACAGCAATGGATAGATATACAAAAGGCTTCAAGATTATTTAACTGTTTCCATTGCAAAACTAATCTTTACAGGTGTTCAAAATATGTTGTTATTGAGTTTATCAGGATGGGAAAAGGGCAATTTTGGAAAGCCATTGTGTTGCAGAAAGCAATCTTTTCATCAATTGGTGCCTAAAGTTTTGTCCTGATCTGTGCAAGTGGCAAACAAGCCACCAGGGCAGTTGGCACTGCAAGGAAATGAAAGGTCTATATTATACCTCTGCACAGTCTAAAATTTTCTTCACACTTGGAAATAATACTCTTTAAAGATAAAGTTGATTTTTGGTTATGCGATTACAGTACATTGAGAAAAAACACAGTGTGGAATCGATCAGAAAAGGTTGATCATCTAGCATATAAGTATTGGTGTGTACTGGAATCATCAAAATGTTAAGAAATTTGGCCTAGTCTTGGTAAAGCTACAAGTACTGTACACCGGAATATGTATATGAGAGTACAACAACATGTGGCGTAAAAATCTGTCCCGATTTTTATGCTGTAACATGCCTTATTTAGAATATTAAGTCATTTGAAGAGCAATGCTTTACAGGGAACATTTTTAATCTGATGTTCTTCCACACTTGCATAATAGCAATGATAATGTTCACAAACTATTTTTCACCTCTTCCTAGAACTGAACCTTCTCTTCAAATCAAAAATGTGATTTCTAAAATCATCTGAGCAGCAGAGAGCCAATGTGATTGGCATATTCGGAACTCTTCTTAAAGGAATGCTGGTGTGATCACTTCATCATACCTATTTCCTAAAACTGTTGAATATAACCCTGTCAGAGATTCATTTTAATTCATTTTCCAATACCAGCCATGTTATCAAGTAACCATGAATTAAAGTTTAATCCCTATTATACAAGAGTGAGAATTGTTTTTCTTCTTAATAGACTTACTTCAAAGAGCACATATCCAAATCCCTTTCCTACTCCAGTGGCTTTGTCTCGAATGAGTCTCACTCCTTCAACGGTTCCAAACTCCTCAAAGTGGTTTCTCACAGCTTCATCATCAACGTTGAAAGCAAGATTACCCACAAACAGAGAGCGTTTCATGTCATGCTACAAGGAAAGATAATGATGCATGGAAAGTTGGGAGGATAACATTAGGCTCTACTTTAAATATACAGTCCAAAAGGGTGAACAAATTGTTGTTTTTTTAAAGAAGAAAATAAAACATGAACAAACAAAATAGAACAACGGTGAGGTCTACCCTGGGATCAAAGTGATAAAAGCAGAAAAGAGAAAGAGACAGATCTGGGATAGTTTTAGGAAAACCTGAATGTGTGTACTAAACTTATGAATTTTGAAATTGTAGTTGATCAAAAACGAATTGGAAACACTATGATGGGAAATACAGTAGCAGAGTGTTCTTGAATTATATATTCCAAAAGTAATGGAGGATTTGGCTAAAGAAACAAAAGCAATTAAACTAGTCACTGGTACCTTCAAGAATGAAGACTAAAAGGTCATCCAAGTTATACAACATTTATCAATCAAAAAGATATTTCTTTCTGTTTATTATACCTTCTTGTTGTTGCCAGCTATATCCACTCTCATATGATGCTTGTTCACAATCTTGCCATTGCTGTTAATAAAAGAAGAAAAATAATTTTCTAGCGATCGAATTGAGATTGCTGAAAATTGAATGCGCAGCAATAATCTTTAAAATATACTTATTTTGAGACGACATTACAAAAAGGATATATATACGTATTATATATTTATCACACCCTTCTCATTCTTTGTTAGTTTTCACTCCCAAATAGTTGCTCAACATGTGCAACATAAGAAATAATTTACCTGTAGACATTGTGACATTATTAGCAACAAAATAAACGCCTCATTCATTTAAAAAAAGGATAGAAAATTAATTTAAAAAACAGACAAATATTGAATGATGGGATTGTTTTTCAAGAGATATACTGAATGATATACCTTGCTAAAGCTGCTCTGGCGCACTGCTCTTCCTCAAAGACAATGTAAGCATTGAATGAGGTCTTCTTGGGATTCAATTCCTGTCTGAAATATCAATAATGAAACAAAACAAATTGTTGATACTTCTTCATAAAAATACAAATCTACAGAATATTAAACAATTGAAATGTTAGTATTCTTGGTTAATTTAGATGAAATCAAGAGAATTTCTTATCTATTTCAGTATTGTAAATTCCTGAATTCTGGTAGACAATCCATTTTGATTTACCTCTATTAGTCAAGATATGAAGAAAGAAAAATTAAATAAGAAGATTCTGTGCAGGTTTTCAAAGGTTTTTTGTTTATCATTTATTTATTACATTTTCATAGAAATACAATCAAAGCAAATAAACATTCATACAACAAAACACTGAATATACAGACTAATCAATACCATCGGCAATGTATAACAAATGTTTCACTTTACAATTTATGTAAAATAAAAAAGGAGAATTTTAAATAAAGCCTATGATGGCTTTGTGAGACAAAGTTTTCAGTAAGATATAACATCTTAACATCATAAAGTTAAAATAAAGGCTTCGCCCCTGAAGGGATGATGTACTCACTTTATTGCTGCAACTTTCTTGGACATACTGGGATCAGCCGCACCCTGTAAAGTCATTCAAATATATAATAACATTACCATAGCACAGAAATAGATTTCATACTCTCATCTAACATGAACATTATAACTAAAGATACTACACATACCTCTATAACCAGGCATTACATTTGACTTGACTTTCAAGAATCATTTTCTGATTTACAACAAGGCCTGACATCAAAAGATACTGTAATTGTGACAAGTTCATAGAGTGATGAAGAATTTGTATTAACTGAATGTTCTTTTATGATCTTCATGATGCATATCATGTGAGGTGGTTGCCATAGTAAACACATAAGGAATTGGAATATCATCCTGCAGTGAGATCATCTCGCAAAAGCACAATGCATGAAATACCATTATTAACACACATGTAAATTACCTACAAATAACTACAATATTTACATATTGTCCTTCAAATAACATACAATATATAATATTTCATTATCTTACCATGGATCTGAAACGCATGCTTTCTATTGCTCCATAGATTTTGAAGAGTCCTTTCAGCTCCTGTTCGAGTTGGAATTTAAAAAAAAGAACAGGAACAAAGATTAGTTTTTAAAGATTCCAATCAGATACACATTCTCTTGAGCTACATGATAGGTACGTAGCATGCAGCCTCTCTGTTAACCTGAAAGAATAGGGGAGAACAAAAGAGGTTCTTAGCAGGTAGTTTTGACTAGTGATTACCGTTAGCATATTCTTCTCTAGGATGCTTTTACTATATGACACACAAATAAGATCATTCTTTAAAAGGTGAACAAACTAGGAAGAAGAAACAGAAAAAGGAAAGAGAGCACGACAGATAGATAGAAAAAGAGAAAGATAGACAGAGGCAGAGAGGGGGTGGGGGGGGGAGTGAGTAATAGAGGGGGTGATGTACAGAAGAGTAACAGCAACTAGATAGTATGGTAGAGATAAAACTAAGAAATGACTTACTTTCTTTGTTATGTTGACTGGCAGGTTGCCAACGAAAACCGTCCTAGCAAGAACAATAGGATCCATTGGCTCCATTGGCTCTTTTTTGCTTTTCTTCCTCTTGGATTTAGGCTCATCGTCATCATCTTGCGCTCTTCGTTTGGAACCCTTCTGGGGAAGTTTCTTATCAGGACTGCTATCCTCTGACTGAATACTTGTTTGTCCATCATTGGAAGCCTTTTCTTCTGATTGGGTCTTATTGTTTTTGTTCTTGGACACTCTTCCTCCGGGTGTATCTTTGCCTGCCTGGTGAGAACAAAATGACATTGAGTAAATAAATGACACATTTAAAACAAAACTAGTTTAAAGTACTGTCTCCTATTCTCTACAGAGATACAAAAGGGCTTTCAGATGGCAGAACCCCCGCTCTTAATGAAAATGTGTTTAACAACTTAGGTCAGAATAAATTACGGGAAATAGGAGAAAGTGAGGCTGTATGAGTGCATCCATGTTATGATATGAACAACATCATTATCATCAAATAAAAAAACTACAATTATACAGGATTTAAAGGGCAATGCAGCATTTACAATGATATCTGTATGAAAACAGAGAAATAAGAGCAACAGAATGGCAAAAGTTTGAAGTAATTCAGATCAATTATAAGAAGGTTACAAACGTGTGACATCTCTACAAATATTAAATTGGCAATTTAAGTAAGGTCGCAGCAAATGGTGTATATTATCATAGTTTAAGGGGAGAGATCAGACTTGAATAATTATAGGCCCATTTTGATAATACCTGTCGTTATGAAGATCATGGAACGGGCAGTACATAATCAATTGCAAGAATATCTAACAGAAAATAATGTTCTCTCTCCGAATCAATCAGGTTTTCGTAAAGATCATAGTACCCATACTGTTTTAACCTATTTTTCTGATTTTATTTATAGACAAATGGATAAGGGTCACATGACAGGCGCGTAAAATAATGTTAGAAAAGCTTTGTAAGTACGGTATACTGGGTCAAGAAATTAATTGGTTCATGGAATACTTGAGTGATCGGAAACAAAAAGTTGTACTCGGAAAATTTGAATCAGATTGGGGTACGACTTTGTCAGGCGTACCACAAGGCGCCAATTTAGGCCCGTTGTTGTTTACTGTCATGGTGAATGATCTTCCTAAGGTGGTATCAAAATGCCAAGTAATGTTATATGCAGACGATGCTGTACTGTTTTTTAGTAGTAAAAAAAGTGAGGACATTGAATCGGCCTTGAACTTTGATTTGAAACTAGTTTATGAGTGGGTAAAAGAAAACAATCTGGCATTAAACCACAAAAAAACAGAATTTATGTTATTTGGTTCACAAATGAAATTGGCTAAACTTGAAAAATCTATATGCATTCAACTCGAGCAACACCAAATCTCTCAGGTTTATATCTATAAATACTTAGGAGTCTGGCTAGATCCAACATTGAGCTGGAAAGAACATGTGACAAAAACAAGTAAAAAGATAGGGTCAAGGATAGCATTACTTGGTCGTTCAAAAAGATACCTACCTTTGGAGGGACTGAAGCTTCTTGCCAATGCATTAATTTTGCCTTTATTTGAATATTGTTGTAATACATGGTCTAATTGTTCACAAAATGTCCGAGATGTAATCATTAAACAACACAAGAAAATGGCCAGAGTAATCTTGGGGGCCAATGTAAGAACCCCAACTCAAGAAAATTTAAATAAACTCAAGTGGGTAAGCATTCAAAGTAGGTGGAATTATTTCAAATGTAAAATGATTTATTCTGTTTTTCAAAGTCAAACTCCCGTCTATATTTTACAAATGTTTAAAAAAAAACAATCTTTACATAACATTAGAACACGCAGTGCACAAAACGCAGGATTAATTTTACCCAAAATAAAAACCCAGATGGGGAAACAAAGTTTTTCATTTGATGGTGCGGCTTTCTGGAATACTTTACCTAATTTTTTTTTAAAATGCACCATCAAATTCTTCATTTACTCTTTTGTTTTGGCGCTATAATAATTTAAATCATTGAACTGGTCCATTGTGTTGTGTTTGTTTCTTTTCTTTTATTCGAAAATGTTGTAACTTAATTCACTTTGTTTCGATTTGGATTGTTTATTTTCAATATGTTTGTTAATTTTGTATTTATGTTGTAGGGCCTCCACGGAAAACAGTATTGAACTACTGATGGAGCCACCCTACTAAAAAAAGACTAATAAATAAAATAAAAAAATAAATAAATAATGTAACTATGTCTAAATTTTCATTTCAATATACCGTTTCTCCTTTTTTCAGAGCAATTTGCTATTAGGGTGGGATTTCCCTCTAACGCAATGTTTCTCTACATAGTCTTGGAGGGCAAGTTCAGGAAACCAAAACAACAAGGCTAGCTAGCCTACAGATAATGAATAATTGAAACATTTTCTTTCTATAAAGCTGGAGAAGAAAACAAATGATAAAAAACTGTTGCCTTGTGGAGCTTACCTTGTCAAGAGTAACATTCTGCTTGGTGGTCGCAGATGGCTGGAAGAATGAAGCTAGAACCCTTTTTTGGGATCCTGATGGAGTGCTCGTCTCCTCAGGATTTGAACCTAGAAAGTTAGCAATGCTGCCTGGTACATATTCATTTCCAGATTGGTTGCTGTAGAAACAATAAACATGGTAGCATCATTATGTCATATGAGTCTAAATCTTGTCATATTAAATCATGTTTTGAACTGTGCTGGACACAAGCCAGAAGAGGAAGCAAATCAAGTCAACTCTATATTAGAGATTTAGAGGAAAATGTCCTTAAATAACCCATTATTTTATCCCCCCTAAAAAGTGCACTTTTCTTTATTTGTCAATCTTATTTTAGCAATCACTAAATGTCTTTAAAAAGAGATATAAAACCTCATTACTCAGTAGATATATAAGAAATGTTTGATAAGGTTTTTTAATTTTTTTTTAGTTGTTTGATCGTTTGTCAGTTTTGTTTTTTGTTTTTTAGTGTTTTAGTTTGGTTGTTTTGTTTGCTGTCAATGTAAGAAACAATAACAAATCTCTTTTGTTGTTAGTTTTTGTTTTCTGTTATTCTTTTGGGTATATTATGCTTGTACAATGTAGTTATTCTGTAAATCTTCAATCTGGTCTTGTACACATACTCTCTTCTTATCCTGATTTCAAATTTTTCATTTTTTTATAGATGGCAGCACCAATAAGGTATTACCTTTCTAGCTGCCTCCTCATTCACATAAATACTCACTTTTGCTATGTTTTTGTCCAGATCACCTTATTTTTAACTATTATCTAATTCTACCTAATGTTTTCAGACATCGCCACTGGTGCTTCAACTTGATTGTAAATAGTACTAGTTGTAAACCTGTTGTTTATGATAGTGAGTACTATATAGTAGGTGCATGCACAACCATCTGTAAACAACGTTGAAGTACAGTTAAACCTGAATCTACCGACGCAACCGAAACAGAAAGACTGCCCTTTTATATCTAGAAGAGAAACATAATTGTGTCTCTCTTGGACATTGACAATTTTTCAGGCATTGTTTGATGCATTGCTTGGATTCTGGCACACATAGCAGCATTACTATCCTGGCTGTGTACTGTATAAAGATGGGCAACACTGTCCCAGTGTAGTACATTCACGCAACATTTTGTAAAACCTGCTGTATAGTGTATACTTTCAAATGGTCTGATAAACAAATAAGTAACCAATGGAATTTACATGTTTCGTTGATGAAAATTTCCTTCGTTTTTCAGATATTTGAGCCTACTTTTACCGATTAGGCCAACCAAATCAGCTCTGTTCTGCCATTTTCTAATTTTATGATGTTTTTTTAAATGAAGGGAGACCTGAATGCCTGATTTATATGTCATTTCCCTGCTTGTTGTTTATCGTTGCTATCAAATGCGATCAGTTGTTGTAAGGTAAGCCGCAGGCTATCTGCGCATGTCAGATATTGCGCAAATGCTTTAAATGATGTCACTGGTATAGTGTACGCAAGCACGCTTTATGATTTTATCAATATCAGGAGGGAACTAAGCAGTCGTGTCTCGAAAAGGAGGGGAAAAAACTTTTAAAAAGGGCATTAAAAGTAAGTTTACAAAATTTCTTTCCATTCTTAATATTTTAAGTTTTAAAATCATGTGCCAAAAGTGCGGCTCTGGAGCCAGTGGGAAAGGCATTCTTTTTCTTCCAGGCTACTTTTTGGAGGCACTGCAAGGGGAGGCTGAATTATTAATCTTCCGCTCATCATCATCATCATCATAACAACAGTAAGACTAACAATAAAATGATAATTAAATAACAATAAATCAATGTCAATGATAACATTAATACTACTAATAATAGTTTTATTAATAATAATAAATAATAGAAAAAGAAGTCTAATAAAAAAACTTAAAATCAATATAGATCTATGAGTGATGCGAGATTCATTGGATTTGCCACTGAGCCAAGACTGAAGACAGCTGCGGAGCTGCAGTCAAACCATGACATTATTTTCAGTATGTGGGACTCGCTCAGCTCAGATCTCTAAATGTGTAGAGCTTGTATTTCAACTTACATTTCTTTCTTTTTCTCTTTCTTTTTTGTACGTTTTCGCTTCTGTTTTCCTTCCATTTGGTTGCTGTCTGAAACTCTGAATGCAGAATGGTCAGGCTTAAACGTTTCGTATTATTGTGGCTAGCTTTCTGTAGAGCAGCATGTGAATAATAAATAAAATTACGGTGGATGATAGAATAAGTAGACAAATAAAAAAGGAAAATATGGGCAATACAAGTCGTTGTAAATATTATGTGCTCATATAGTTTCAACATTGCCCCTCCCCCGTTGTCTTCATGCAGGAGAGTTCCTTTTCGGGCTTGGAATTCTGAAAATCAAATTTAACTAATTGCATACACTAAAACACGTTTTTGCAGTGTGTACATTTGTATTGCCTGTTCATAAATGTTTATTTGGCCCAGAGAAAAATCTCTTTCTTCAAAGGCCAGTTGTCTATAAAATGTAATGATTTTAATATTTGATTATAGGCTTACCTTCTTACCTTTTGGTTCATAAAATAATCGACGATTTTTTTTTTTCTTTACTTCAGAAATTACGTGCATTTCAGAGCCATTAAAATAATTTTGTTTAATCCCAAGTGTTGGCATTATTTCCCACTCAAGCGAAGTCATAAGTAGTAGAGGTCTGTTTTTAATAGTGTTACATGTAATCCACTACCGCATGGAAAATCATTACATCAACAATTAAAATCAAATTGGAAATCTGAAGAGGAGGCAGCACGTCAATAAGGAGAACATCACAATAATTAGTCAATAAAACTTAAACAAAGAGGAATGTTATCTAAACACATAGTTCGCGATGGATATACAAACTTCTTCGCAGCGCTAATGCGCTAGCGAACATGACTAGTCTCACGTACGTGCAGACACTATTCAGAAGGGAAAGAACGTACTTCCCATAGGTTTAACACGCGCCATGCCCCAATCTGTGCCGCATAAAAAAATAACGCATCCCGGCGAGGCATTTGGAGAACGATTTTTTAAAATCTTAGTTTAAATGGGCGTAGAAGCTACACGTGGGTATGTGTCTCCCAATTCGAATGTCGAAAAGAGGGGGAAGAGAGAGAGAGAGAGAGAGAGAGAGAGAGAGAGAGGGGGGGGGGGGGTACTAAAGACCAACATACAACAGACCGACCTAGAAATCGAATCATAGTCATAAAGGTTCGATTCGAACGCCATCATGATAAATATTTTCTGCATTAGAATATTATGATAAAACTAAATGTTATGCTTTATTATCATCATCATCATCTTAATCAACATCATCCGTCATCCGTCATCCGTTATCATTATGAGCTTCATCGTCATCATCACTATCATCCAGGCGCGGATCCAGGATTTCTTAGGGGTGGGGGCCCAAATTTGAAATCAATTTGAAATTTAGTGTGCTGAAATATGAAAATCGTGCCGTCCAATATTTTGCTCAGTGGGGGGGGGGGTAGTGAGCAATTTTATTATTATTATTATTTTGTTTTTTTTGCTCCCCAAAATTTGAAAATCGCGCCGGGCCCCCTCCCCCCTGGATCCGCCACTGCTATCATCAAATTCATCATCAATATCATCTTCATCATCATCACAATCAATATCAACATCACCGTCATCGTCACTATCGTTATCATCAACAACACCACCACCAGCAGCACGATCATCATTATCGTCATCATCATCTTCCTCATCATCATTATCTTCATCATCACACCGCAATTGTTATAAGATAAAAAAAAATCATCTAAAACTGATAAATTATGGAAAGGGGAAAGGGGGCGTCGGTCGGTCATTTTGACATGAAGATCTAATGTGTGGATTAAAATTATTGTCTAAAATTTGCAGTATTTTGTGCATATTTCTTATTGAATAGGCCTACCCTCCAAACAAATTTTGTTTACAATTATTTCCTGAGGATTTTTTTACACTTTCCCCTATTTCATATAAAGAATTATATAATTTTGTTTTACTTTCCATCTCTTTGACCATCAAGCCTGTGTATTATACAGTAAAGTTTGCCAAATACGACAGATATTCCATTATTTATTAAAGACTTCTTTATTGATCTGATGAATTCTGGATGTGACTGAAAACATATTACATTGAAATTTGAGCTGGTTTATTAACAATAAAAGAATGATATTAATATCGTTGTATAGGAGACCGTTAAAAAGGAATAACATCAATAATGAGCGATATTTATTTACCTTTCACTTCTTAAAACCTCGTCTCAATCGAAAACGATAACCAGTGACACTTTAAAGAGAGATAGGCTCATATATTTTCCCTGTTAAGTCATGAAAGTAGTTGAACTGTGCTCATTAATATCTCTATAAAAGAAAACCCAAGATAGATAGATAACAAAAAGGATAAGCGCTAATACTGTGTTAGCAGAAAAACTTTTTTCTTTTTCATTTTTCACAGGTGGTTGTTTTTTTAATCGATTTTTCATATATCTTACATACATTTAAGAGATTTTCATCATTAGGAATTGTTATCGTTATCGCACATGTGGGAGGCTATGCATTAGTCGACGTTGTCCTACATACCAACATGCAGACTAACAAATATAACATGAATTCAAAGTATATCAACCTTCACGTTTTTTACCTACTCTACCATCAGAATGAATCAAACAAACGTTTGTACAAATCTGTCAAAACAAACCTCGAGTTTACCCTTCATAAATTGAGAAAAAAGGGATGAGAAAAGTCAAGTATAATCGAAACAATAGCTTTTCAAATAAATCTAAAAGCCTACATACAGCTAAATTCCTAAAATACAGAAACAGCCAGGCAAAATCAGAAATAGTGAATTCAAAGTTTGCTATCTAATTTCCTATTGTAAAATTAAACGACATGTACAATTAATTCCTAGTTTCTTCTACGAATATTTTCGAAAATGAGGAGGAGGGCGTTCCATTTTAGATAATTACATAATTTTGGGTACATACAAATGATTTGGGGTCAATTTTTAACAAATAAGGTAATAAATTGTATTTAATTTGTACAAAATCTGCAGGGGCTCCAAACAAGTTGAAATTCCGTTTCTTTGTTTGTTTGTATGAACGTTTTGAACTTTGTTTATATTATGGTAACCTCAATTTTGTAACCTTGATTATTTTTTAAATATGCTTTTGAATTTTAAGCGAATAAAGAAAATGCAATTACAATTTTTATTGATGATTTTTCTTGACATCGAATTGCCAAGATGTCCTCAAATTCATACTTATTTTCATTTCAGAACAAACAAAATGGAAACATAAATTAAAAAGAAATGGCAGCAGGGAATAGAAAAAACGGAGGAGGGGACTAGAAGCCAGGAATTAATATAATTTGGCCTAAGATAACTTTCTCCATCCTGTCATCCCTGTGAACGATGAGGGCGTGTCTTAGACTTTGTCGAAGACGACTTTGAATGAAACATCCCCTTTGGATACAGTGGTCACCATTTGGCCTTCGACAATCTCTCGAAGCATCTTGAAACCATTCTCAGCGGTGAACAAGAGGTTATCACCCTCCCATGACGCAGTTACCTAATAATAATGATAATAACAATAGTAATAATAATACTGATAAGAATAATGATAATAATAATAGTAATAATACCACTACTAATAATGATGATAATAATGACAATATTGATAATACTAATATCAATAATAATAATAATAATGATAATACTAATAGTAATAATACTTCTTATGATAACAATAATCATAATAATAACAATGGTAAAAACAATACTACTAATCAATGATAATGATAATGATAATTATAATGACATTAGTAATAATTCTTTTCTTTAGCCAGGGAATCGCCATCAGCAACAATGCTGTTCTTCCTGACATGCCTGAGGGCCCATTAATTATTATGACCCCAGAAATTACCAGGTCCCCATTTACACCTGGGTGAAGAGGGTAATGTGGATTTAAGGACGTGAGTGTCGGACTTGGATTCGAACCCTCAACCCTTGAATTGAGAGTCAAGTGAATGAACCACTATTAAAGTGGTTCATTGACCTCCAAAATTTAAAGGGTCTGGGAAAAAAAACTGAGATATGAAGAAGGGATAATAACCATACCGGACTTATAATCATGTCTTCTATATTACAAAGAGGAATTTTAATTTGTATTCGTATAATCATAAAGCACTCACCGACATCTTTGGTAGAAAACCGACCAGGCTGGTCTCAAAGCTCGGCCCGACATCGAAGCTGTACGTGTTACTGCGTTCGGGAGTTTCGCTCGTGATGTCGAAGTGGTCATCTTTCTGCGTGACCTTGACAGTGAGTTTGTCGATGGGAAGATTTGGACGACGATCTGCTGGGATGCACATCGTATCCATCAGATCATTACTCAGCTCACCATGACTGACCATCGACCATTCACCACTGAAGTCCGTAGGCATGTTGAAAGTAAGTTGGTTCGGTTTCTGTCTATAAGAGCAAAGGAATGTAATATAATTATATCTACAGAGGAAATGAGGAAATGGGTAACCTTCAAGCCCCACTGCACTACTTGTAGCTACTTGCGCCATCTACATGTATATAGCAAACAATGCCTAATCAGTGACCATTGGTCTAACCCTAACCCTAACCCTAACCCATGGTCCCCTTTTTTCTTATGCTAATTGAGAGCTGATTTGATGAGATAACCACTTGTCAGTGACCATGCAGTGAGGTCTAATCCCTCCTGGCCAAACTATATTGCAGATGGGGCTTTAATACTCCTAAAAATTATTGCACCACTTTAATCGAAATGAATACTAGTACACTGTATATCAACTCTCAACACAGCTTTCTTCGATGATGATATAGGGGCAATAAAGTTAAGTTCTAGAAAGCGATACCCGTCGAGTCAAAACATTGCCATAACACAGCATCCTATTTCTCCAAACAATAGATAAACAGTGTTATGAGTAGTCAGAACACACCAAAACAAAACCAACCTGTGCAACGTTCTCTGCGTATGTATAATGTAAATTGTAAGGGCGTCAACCACGGGGGGGGGGGGGGGAACACGTCCCCCAAGCTTTTCCTATAGGGGGGGGGGGACATCATATCAAATGTCCTCCCATGTTTTGTCAGAAAAGAAGAGGAATCACCATGCAGAGAGCAACGATTTGTATACAAAATCTCACGAATTGGCAAAAAAAAAAAAAAATATATATATATATATATACATTAGTGCCTCTTACCCCCTACCCCCTCTTAATCACTGGTTGGCTGATTCGCCGCTGAATATATTTCCTAACGAATTGGGGGAAGAAAAAAAAAGCTGTGTCCCTCCCATGCTCAAGCTCGGATTGACGCCCTTGGTATAATTGATATCATTGATTCCGTTTGCTGCGTAAATGTAAGGTAATTTAACAATAAATGAGTGAAAGAAAATTGCAAAAATGGGGCATCTGACCATTCAAATATAGATCAGCATTACTATCTTATAGAGTAAAATATAAACAATGAAAAATATGTTATTACAAGAAACACGAGCGAAGAGGCATCTTGACAATACTAGTCAAACTATGCAGTCCTGAGACTCAACGTGACATCCAGAGTTCAATCCTCCTCAATGTTTTTCACTCTTTGTTTTCATTGTTGAAAGGAATGTTTTAACGGATGCACATTTAAATGGCTACTTGCTATATTTTTGCAATTTGTTAATTAGACCTTCTAACGGTTAAATAAATGTTATCATCTAAGCGTGAAAGTTAAGAACATGGTCTTAATTGGCGTTGGTAGAATTTACATTTTTCTTTCATTTGATAAATATTTCATTGACGGATAGTTTATGAAAGTTTTCTTTTATTTGCTGAGTGTAGTTTTCTCGCCCTTAAAATAATTAATGATCACACGCTATATGGACCCCTCTGTTTTCAATATTGTTATAAATGATTATAATTGATTTGTAATTTATTTATTTTTGGAAACAGAAATTGAATTGAATTGAATTGAATATATATTTAGTTTCCCTTATTTTATTGTGAACTTTGTGTAATTTGAATTATTATAGTGTAATGCCGCTAAATCTTTTTCTCTGTACCGCTTATTCTGGAGGATATTGTCTTGTAGTGTTAGTGCATTATGCTAACTCAATATATGGTAGGGGTTTTGATAGCTCCTAAATAAAGGCGGGAATATTGCATGTCACCCTTCCCTTCATTGCAGCTGAGCTCGTAAATTCCACCGTGCTCGTCTGCAGATTAGAAGTGTCTGGGATAATAATGCAATCGAAGCCGCAATAATGACAGTGATTAATTTTAAGTTTACAAATGGTGATGAAGAACGTTTAACCATAGGTTTAACGACTTTCATTTTGCCTCGCACTGATGTGAGATTGATGACAAAGTAATTATTTGACAACATGCCTTTGTTTCATTACAAAATACACTGTCGAGAAAAAGCGGTCTGACATGAGCTCATATCATCTGGTGATCAAGAGCGAGAAGGGCATTAACTGAACGCAAAATGATATGAAATAATGACCTTCTGTCTCTTAGCAGACGATATAATATCGTTCATCACCTGATGACACGTCTCGTAAATTATTTCATCTTCGACTTGATACCTAACAGCTTGGAAACATTGATGAGTGAGCCATAGATAGAAGCATGACCAGTTGTTTAGTATGGGAGGGGAGGGGGGGGGGGGCATCCACCCTAAATCACAGACAGAAGTCAAGTTCATGCAATGCAACTACAGTAACTCATAGTTATTAATATAGTCTACATAACAAGATGATAGTAATATCAATGATATTAATGGTCAATCACACTATTGGTCAATAATATTTCGTTTTACCCCAATTGCCTACACCAGCGGTAAGACAGTGTTGTCGTTCAGTGACAGGAAGGCATGGCTGCATCTATATACCATGGTTATTGAAATTGTAATTGCAATTCAATATTGATACGAACATTTTTATTTACAAACCCGAGTGGAAGCATTGATTCAAAATACACATTGAGGACTGTATATAGGTTTTGAGATTCATAAATATGTAGAGGGAGAATTTTAGGGTGATATTCCATGTTTGGATAGTACGAAATGTTTCATGTTTGGCTGTATAAGCTTTGCTCACTTTTATCTTGTATCGATGCATCCACGCACTGATAAGACGGTGCTTTGAACCGCTTATTGATGAAACTAATTTTGCTTACTCAGGGAAGTCTCACGAGTCAGCTTCAACAATGTTCTTTCCGAAGGCCCTACAATTACCCTATCTATTGTCAAGTAGCCATTTACACCTGGAGGGAGAATGGCAAATGGGGATTAATGGCTTGCCAAAGGGCGCTAGTGCCGGGCTGGGATTCGAACCCTCAACTCTTGGATCAAGAGTCAAGTGAATGAACTACTATACCACGACACCTGTTTATTTTTATTTTATTTTTCATTAAAGAAATGAATTTGTATTGTATTGAGCATTTTCATTAAATGTTTGCCCCAAAAAATCCCTTTCACTATATATATACATTAATTTGCAATAAAATCAAGTAATCAACTCTAGAATCATTTTAACTTCTCGTTTACTTAAAAAAAAATGGGTGAGATTGTGACAATTAATGACACAAATAACGATTCATTACGTCGTTTATTTCCCTTATTATTTCATAGGGCAGCGAGTACTTTCTTCACATTTACTTTTTATAATAATGATACCCTTCCAGTTGGTAAAAAAAAAATCGAGGTGCATAGATAAATAAATCAGCCTGAACTTTGGCACAGATCATGGATTCAACATAGTGCAGTCTGTGCAGGGACTCAGATATTGAATGGGGGGGGGGGGGGAGGGGGGGGGGGGGGGGAGGTTATGAGTCATCACAGTCATGTACTAATTTCTGTCTGGTCACGTAAATGCACCCCCTTTTTTTCTCAATCAATCAACATAAATTTGCAGGGCTGCCTCACCAGGCCAGCGGATAAAAGCGAGAAATTCTCTTTCCCACGCGAAACATTATACTCCTAAAACCACACTGCTCTCACCCTTGTGACACGCTCAGTCTAATAAATTGTATACCTATGTGGATGACTATGTCATTTAAGTGTTTCTCTATTATACCTAGTCCTTTTCAGTCACCTTCCCACCCCTTCAAGGTAAACAAAGCGGGAACTCACCGGCGAATACAGACATTAAAAGTATACATCAATATTGAAACCCCCGTCACACTGGCAACGAGACCTTTGCTAGACAGCCCACAGACTATAGACATGCGGTTCGAGTCCCGCAGCGGTAATAATGTCATTTGACAAGACATTAATCTTCAATTGCCACTCTCCACCCGGGTGAAGTAATTGCGTATCTGGTAGGAATGAATGTCTTCCTTGAATGCCCTGCGCGCTTTAGGGCACTGAGCTGGGCTGAAGCCGGGGTAAACTTTCAAATCGCCTGGAGCATCCCTTGGTAAGGTAACATGCGCAATATATATTTAGCATATTATTATCCTTATCGTTACTAGTATTATCATTATAGTCATTTTTTATCATCGTTATTATTATTGTTTTAATTATGACAACGATTGGCCGAGAGTCGGACGGTCGGTCGGCATTTTTTAGTAGAGTCTTGGCAGTGTGACTGAGGTATCGAGCAAGAGCATTATGCCCCGAGGTTAAAGGATCGAATACATTACTACCCGTTGAAAATACGAACAACTTGAAAATTTGGCTGAACTGTTGCACATCAAGGAAGTGTCACACTCTCCCAAATCATTGTAATCGACACGAATTCAAAGACATTTATACAAGAATCAAAACAAATAAGACATTTTATGAAATTGCAATAGATATAATCCTTCCATTGATAAACAAATTCGCAGTTTTATGTTACACTTTCGAATATACGTTATTTGTTCTGAAGGTTATTCACACGTCGAACTCGCAAATTTACAATTAAGGGGTTAATAACTCCGGAATTCAAATTCCGGAAATTTAAAATCCACATATTTTGCAATAAAGGGCCTATATATATTATATTGTTGACATGGTTGTCCCGAAGGTTCTCATATAAAAATGTTGATAACTTTTGTGTTCGCCTTTTTTTTTTTAAGGACTCAAATTAAAGAGAAAATCAAAATAAAATTGATAACAATTCTGAAAATCAGATATAATTCTCAGTTCATTTGCCAAAATTGCAAATTCTTTTTCATTTTAGGGATGATGAATCGGCATTGTTTAATTTATTCAATCACAAATAATAATTCACTTGCGTAATTACGAAATTTTTGAAAAATTCGGGTTTTTTAAATAACGAGGGATCGATGAATCCTCGAAATAACAAAAAAACGAAAAATTGAGCTATGTTTATTCAAAAAGGATTACAATACTTATGTCCTATATTGTAAATGAAAGTTTCCCTCTTTTGTATAGTTTCATATCAATTTTTTTTTAATGAATAAAAAAGGAAGGACAACAACATGAAGAATATTTAAAAAAGAGCAACAAAATGAATTATATTTATGTTGCGAGAAATCAATTGGAATAATAAAAAATCCATATAAACAAATCGAACAAAAACAGGAAAGAATGAATAAAATCGGATGAAATAAGTTCAGAACATACCTTGAGAAGTTGCCGGTTTTCCTCACCTTTTCAGCGCGTTTGTTGAAAGCTGTTACCGGGTTGTGATGTCTAGCTTGAAGTGAGCTGGGAAGGTCTTCCGCACCAAGTGAAAAGCCTAAGTTTCCTCGCAGTGTCAAGGTTATGCGCATAGACGAACAGGTGTCGATTTGAACTTGAGCGTTGGGAAGGGGGCGTGCATGGCTGCTGTTCCCCTCTTCCGTTTTCTTCTTCACTTCATGTCTGTATATGAAGAGTTTCATTCCAAAAGGAGCTAAATCCACTTTGGGTACTTCTGAGTAAATCGCCTTTTTTTATTTCTCCCCTTTCCCTTCAGCCATGTACCTTCATGTTGTTATATTATGTTAAAGGTGTGAACATGGACCAATAATGTATGATTTAATAAAAATCTAGAAGTTATTTCTGATTTTTTATTAATTTTTAGATTCTTATTTTTCGTGGATTTAGCTCCTTTTGGAATGAAACATGATATTGTACCTAAAATTTGTGAAATTTTAGAATATTTTCTCAATAAAGTCCCTGTAATTTATTTTAATTTAGTAGCAAACCTTTCCTTTTAAATAATAACAGTGAAATCACATCTAAAAATACCTTTTGAAAAGAAAGTAAACAACATATTACAGTTTCATTCCAAAAGGAGCTAAATCCACAAATTTTAATAATTTAGTAAAAATCAGGAATAACTGGTAGATTTTTTTTCTTATGATATATTATTGGTCCAGGGCGACACCTTTAACATAAATAACAACATGAAGGTACATGGCTAAAGGGAAAGTGGAGAAACAAAAAAGGTGATTTACTCACAAGTACCCAAAGTGGATTTAGCTCCTTTTGGAATAAAACATGATATTGCAACTAAAAAAATTCATACTTCCTGGTGAAATTTTTAAATTTGATATCGTGCATTTTGTCCCCATGTAGGAAATCATTATTTTAAGACAAAAAAAACTCAATTTTGATGAAATATGGATTTAGCTCCTTTTGGAATCAAGCTCTTCATATATCAAGATGGATTCATGTCTACGAAGCCTGGCCCTGGAAACAAGGGCATCGCCAGGAGGGGGTACCGGGGGGCATCATACCCCCACCCTCTCACATTTTCGGGGAGTTTTTGTTTTTCTCTATCATGCATTTCCTATACATGCTTAGTTTTAACAGCCGAAGTCAAGTAGTCCTTACCGTAGGACGTGGGGGCTAGCCCCTTCCCACATCCTCACCCACTCCCTCGCAAAGTGCCCCCCTCATGTTCGAGGATTTGTTGACGCTCTTAAATGGAACCAATAGGCCCGAATTCACAAAGGAGGTTTGTCGACAAACCTCCTTTTGTTTCGACAAACGTCCTTTTGTCTTTTACAAACCAAGGTTTGTAAAAACGCGTCGAAACGCGTCGTATGACGCACATAAACCTCGGTTTGTCGACAAACCTCCTTTGTGAATTCGGGCCATAGTGTTTTTAGATGGCATATCTGTAGTCTTCGCTTCACCTTCATCGTTTTACCTCTTAATTATCACATATTTCAAACTGCTTTATTAAAACAAAATTAAAAATTCATGTTTGTCCTGCATTTTTATTTCTTTATTTATAATTTTATTTTCGATACTTTTTCTCATTCTATGTCGATTCTATTTATAACTACATGCATTTCTAAGAATGTTAGAATACTTTACAAAAAAAAGACAAAAAGTTATTGTCCTACAAAGACTCTTCAAATGCTTTACAACTCGCTCATCTTGCCATACATTTCATATTGTAACTTGGTATGGGCTCCAATTGCAAAGACACAAATTTAACCTATATTTATTTAACGCAAAAGAAAGCGGTTCGCGTATGCGCTGGCTCCCATTATTTAGCTTATACCAACCCATTTTTTAATGAATTTAAAGCATTTATTACAAAAAGAAAAGAAAGTGTTTCTGCTGGACATAATTTTCCTTCTGTTTTGCTATATACACTGCATTGTAAATTGATTTATATAATATATACGTTTACAAACAGAATGTTGATTTGTTACATTACATTGTAAATTGATATATGATATTATGTTTCTAAACAGAATATTGATTTATATATTTATAAACAGAATATTGATGTACATCAATGAAGTTTAATAATAATAAATACAAAATAAAATACATGTATTTTTCTCGAGTAAAACATGTTTTTATATAAACGTATAACGAATTTGATCTTCATGTTTGAATACATGAATAACCTGCTTCCTGATACTTTTAAGAATGTTGTTGGTATAAGATAACACTATCCATCCTTACTATCCTACCCGGTCATTTGATGGATCCTAAATTATTGATCCTGCATAAATCAATAAGACATCATGGTCCAGATTTATGGAATGCACTCCCAGATTCACTAAAACCATGTAAAACCCTCAATTCATTCACATTCAATACGAAGAAAGCATTTTTCAGTGTACATTGTTTAATCTTTTCCCAGTGCTGAATTAATATTCAATATTACTTTCAGATTCCTTTAAAACATCCATCACTATATTTTATAACTCCCGTATACTTATATTAGTTTTCTGTGTCAGACATATTTACATCAGCATATTTCATCATTTATTATTATTGTATTGTATATACACATTACAAAAAACTTGTTATATTTGTATAATTATGTTGCTGAAATGTAGTTTGATTTGAATGTTGCAGAAGAAAATAAATTCAATTCAATTAAATTATTCCGTATCCGGACACCTACCCCCTCATTCAATAGAAAGGGAAGGGGAATAGGTTTTGTGACTATATGAATACCCTCAACTAAGAGGGAGGGGGATAAGGGACGTGAGTTATAATGTCACGTGTGAAGTGAGACATTTCTGGCACAGACATTGAACATGTGGTTTACCGACCCTGGATGAATGCTCGCAATTAGTCATTAGACAGTTGTATGATACGTGATGAAATTAACACGTAGCATTTAATAGTGCTAGTGGAAAAATACAACATGCATGTTACTGGTACCGAGGATAAGTCCTCTGGAATGGATTAAGCCATGACATTAACTCTGTATAACTCAAAAGCTTTAAGAAATAGGAAAAAACACCTAGTGTTTAACATGCAATTCTCATGTTAGCCCAGTAATTGTACTATTCCACTGAATGACCGCCAACCCCTTAGTTTCAAGTGTGGTACCTTAGAGCACTCAAATGTATTATCATTTCACAGATGTAAGATATTACTTACAAAATAATCTATATATCAGTTCTCATTATATCGAACATAATTTTGAACTAGACTTAACAATATACTTCTGTTTTTTTAATTTTTTTTATGTGGGGGGGGGGGGGGAGGGGGGGGGGGGGGGGTAAATAGTGTAAACAATCCAACGATTCAAGCTCTATTTGCTTATGTTTCATCACCTTTGTGTGTTCATTCTTCAAACTGTATATTAGTTGCAACTTGTCTTTGATAAAACATTGTTATATTCTTTTTCACGTGAAGTCAATTCAAATGGATTTTAAAATTGAAAATGATTTGTTATATCATATTCTATTTAATGTGATGTTAACTCCAATTGAATTGTGAAATTGTGAAAATGCATAAATAAAAAAAAAATTAAAAAAAATAAAAATTATTCTGGGTTTCACCCCGACAAGCAACTTTTGCTTTTGTTTTTCCCCATCCACATGCTAGTTTACTCATTATTTCACCCTTTTGTTATTTACTTGTTTGTTTGTACGTTAGTTTCTTTGTGTATTTCCTTTGTATTTTATAAAATGTACATTGTTTCGGATTTTGCATGTTTTTTTTTTTTACTCGAATGTGGTAAAATATGATATTAAAGGAAATGAAATGAAATGAAATGAAACGAAACGAACATAATTCATAATGTCTAAGCCAACGCATTTTCCATCATCGTATTGATTCATAAACGAACCAGAACGAGCACTGTTACTATATGCCTTCTAGATCACGATTATAAAGTATAAAAATAATCATTTTTCTTGTCTTAAAGGTAATGACCAGTATTGGAAACGCCCCAATTTCAAAAAATGAAATGGAAGCTCTCATTACCAATCATGTGAAAGAATATGTTTTGACTAATACATGATGATAACAAATTTGCCGGGAAACCGCCTACTAATTCATATATTTGGTAAATTTGTTTCTCTCGTGGTCTGTGAGAGATATAGGGTAGTCCCATATACATCTTTCTGTGTATAGTGCTTGTAACTTTACGAAGAATGGGCCGAATTTCTTATCATTTTGATGATTCCAGAACCTTGCAGATGCTAGATGCTAGATGATCAACCTTTTCTGATCGATTCCACAACGTTTCTTTCACAATGCAATCGCATGACCATAACTGGTCTTTACCTTTAATATTTTAAAGCTACTGAGAATGTAATTGTCTGCGCTAACAAAGTATACGGTTCCATGTGGGGCAGTATTTTGAAAGTGCAAACGTGACATAATCCGAAGCTATTTTTTACGTGCAATGTATAGGGTATATTGTTGACCTTGAATTGATTCCTAAAGCATAAGCGATGCTGTTAATTACATGCACTACTCAACAGGTATCATATTTCAGACAGGGGTCTGAAACTAAAGCGCTTAATTAACTCTTATGTTTCGTTCACTTTGTTTAGACTACTTATATTACACCTCACATAAGTGACATAAGAATAAATTACTCCATCAGTATCTTGTCTCTCAACACATTGCCGCCTTGACACCATGATATCTGTACACTATGATCAATAACGAATCATGAATAGCCCCCCCCCCCCCCAACAAAAAAGTAGAGGTGTCGAAGTCGACTGGTTTAAAGACCGTCAATACTACTGGGCCAGAAGGGATTAGACCACTCAGCCAGTTCATTGACAGGTGGCTATCTCATCAACTCAGCTCTCTCAAGTAACATAAGCAAAAGAGGATCATGGGGGACCAACAGGCACCGATTGGGGAAGTTTTCTATATAGAGGGAGCAATTAGTTAAAAGTAGGACAGTGGGGCTTAAGCTCTTGACTTGAAATGCAAAGGCCGTGGGTTCGATCCCCGACACGGTACCGATGTATTTTTGCAAGGCATTAATCTACATGTACCTTTGCCACTCCATACCCATGCAGGTAGGATGATGAAAGCATTTGTGTTAGTAATTGCCATATGCCCTCACGGTGACCGTATGGTAGGAGGAATACTCCCCAGGGAGTGAATCCGATGGCCGGGGTAATAATATCTATAAAGCGCTCATTAAACGATAAGAATTCAGATTATTAATTATGATAATAATAATAATTTTGTTTACCTATAGTGAAGCCTGATCAGCTTCACTACTTAATAATTCAATCAACCAAATCAATTCAAATATTTAAGCGCGGATTCCAATTGGCAAAGCATTTATTGTAGTAGAATCTCCGTTCTTATTTCCCTCTACCGCTATAATTATTTTTCTTATGTTATATAATGTTTGTACTCTATATTATGTCAAATATGTCAATGTTTAGTTTTGATGAATGTTATATTTTTATATATTCCTTGTATTTTTGTATATTACAAACTTGTTATGTCGTTCTAGAGGGCGTACTTGGAAAGCAGTTTTGTTAAACTGACTGTACCTACCCTCTATTTTAAATAAACTTGAATAAATAAAAATAAATAGAAAACAATGCCTAATCGGTGCCTGTTGGTTCCCCATGATCCTCTTTTTCTTATGTTAAATGAGAGCTGATTTATGAGATAACCACCTGTCAGTGACCTTGCAGGGAGGTCTAATCCCCCTGGCCAAACTAGTGCAGACGGGCTTTAAACCTAGGTGAAGAGTGATACATGTGGATTGATGGTTTGTCAATGGACGTTATAGTGTCGTGCTGGGATTCGAACCCTCAATTCTCAGGATTGAGAGTCAAGCAAATGAACTACTATACATAACATTGTCAACCTTACTCTTGTTTGTCTTATTTATTGATCAAGTCTCATTACGTCTAATGAGTCTGTTTTGGTTTTATTAGCACTGTAAGTTTGTAACAACATTGTAATTTTGTTTGATATCTGCTATATAGGCCTACCAGTTTATGAATATTTTTCATAATCTCAACAATCAAAAAGCATTGTGGAAAATAATTGAACTATGAACCCTTGAACCTGATTTCCAGCTAGACAAAGGTAGATTTTTTCAAAGAAATTATATTCCACTATATTTACATATCAATTGGGCAATTTCCAATTGTTGGATTGAATTTATTTTACGCAACAGTGCATGTGTCATACATTTGGGAAGACCGGCGGGACCGGTTAGGGAACTTCCCTTTAAGTACTATCGAGCCCTCTATCCTAACTTCTTCCCCCTCTCAGTCTCAGCGCGGGAATGTTTAGTTTAGTTGCTTTTGGTGTGAAATTGGGTTCTTCCGTTTATTTGTCAGGGGAAACCATGTTGTTCCGCACAATGTGATGAGAAACATACGATGAATCTACCATCAAAATTCGAACATTTTGAACCGATTTTCTTTTATAACGTAAAAAAGGGCTTGAAGCTTCCATGAACATTTAACTTCAGACCTAATTATAATTACCAAAACATACCCCAATGTAATTTTATACTTTTTCGTAAAATGTCTCATGATTCTTCTCTGTTAGATTTTTTTCTCACTAATGGGAAAAAATAGTGTTTGATTAACATGTGTAAAATTTATACTAGAAATACTAGGAAAAAAAAACTGCATTGAAATAAGACTTAGAAGGAGATAATATTCTTGATGTGTGCATTAGACTTCTTCACACGTCACTCTTCTCGTCAAAAATTACCTTGAATGTCCGGCGTGATACTTTCAAGTCCTCTGTTAACAAGAAAACAAAAGATAGATTATGAAAAATGGCAGAAAGGGACAATTTCATCTTGAATAATGACTAATGAATTCAATGTTCATGTTCTCCTACTGGCCTCTGCAATGTATTCTATAGAGAAAGCAATCGTCTTAGGTGTTTCAGAGCGACCTGTCCTCAGGGTCATCTGACTTGGCACCATCTTCCACACCAGACTGTCAAGGGTGTATAAAGAACATGTCTGGGCGCCAAGGTGCGAGTTATTGTCTTGGCCAGATCGAAAACAAAAAGACTTGCCCCCCTTTTTTCTCTTGCATAAGATGAGAATAATAATAAGAATAAATAAGAATTAGCTGCCAAGATCAATCAGGGTTATTGGTATGACCTCAGAATGGCCTTCTACCGCATAGGTCCAGAGTGAATTAGAGACAAGCGGCTGCCAAACTGGATCCACTTTATATCACTTTGTTCCTCTTTTCAGCGCGTAGCTAGGATTTTATTTTAGGGGGTTGGTATAGTGAGCACGAAGCACGCTCCCTATGGGGGGGGGGGGGGGGGGGTGCAAGCTTTGAAAGAAGACGATTCGTTGTACCTTTCTCGACTCTTAATCTTTGTCTGAATTCTGTCCCCCCCCCCCCCCCTCTCGCGCGAAGCGCTGAAGCTTTGACGTTTCATTAAATTATTAGAGAAAGAAGATGATTCGTTGTACCGTTCTCGACTCCTTTTTCCTTTTCTTCTTCACTTTTTTCCTTCTTTTTCTCTCTCTCTTTTTTTCTTTTTCGGCCGGCGTTTTTTTTTTTTTGTTGGTGGGGGGGGGGGGGGGGGGGGGGCGACCGCCCCCACCGCCCCCCTGGCTACGCGCATTTTTTCGTCATCCTAAGCTCGAACGGGTATGTTATACCATATAAGGTTGGCACCTCGCTATCCGTCCTGTCACTAAAGTATGGTGGCCCTGAAGGGACATCGCGAATAGACTAAATCGTGAAAAATATGCGATAAAATTCACGATATCGTCAATTTTATCGCATATTTTTCACGAAGAAATTCACGAAATTGACGATATCGTGAACTTTATCGTGAACTTTTCACGATGAAATTGACGATATCGTGAATTTTATCGTGAAAAGTTCACGATATAAAGTTCACGATATCGTCAATTTTATCGTGTACTCTATCGTGTACTCTATCGTGTACTCTCCTGACGGGCGCTTCGTAAACAAAACCAGCCCTAGCTGGGGGAGACAGAGAGAAGGAAAAAAGGGAAAGGGAAAGAGAAGATAAAAGGAAAGAAAGAATAATAAGAAGAAAAGAGGGAAACGGGGGGGGCGAAGGGCTCTTGCCTCCTCCTCACTCTCCCCCCCCCCCCTCCCTGCCAAAAAATAAATCAGAGAGAGAGAGAGAAGGGAAAGGGAAAGGGAAAGAGAAGATAAAAGGAAAGAAAGAAGAGGAAGAAGAAGAAAAGAGGAAAACGGGGGAAGGGCGAAGGACTTTTGCCCCCCCCCCCTCCCCCCCCCCCCGCCAAAAAATAAATCAGAGAGAGAGAGAGAGAAGGGAAAGGGAAAGGGAAAGAGAAGATAAAAGGAAAGAAAGAAGAGGAAGAAGAAGAAAAGAGGGAAACGGGGGCAAAGGGCTTTTGCCTCGTCCCCCCGCCCCCCGCCAAAAAATAAATAAGAGAGAGAGAGAGAGAAGGAAAGGGAAAGAGAAGGAAGAAAGAGAAAAACGAAAAAGAGGGAGAATAGGAAAGAAAGGAAAAGAAAGAAAAGAAAGGAGGCAAAAGCCCTTCGCCCCTGTTTCCCTCTTTTCTTATTCTTTTTCCTCTTTTTTCTTTCCTTTTATATTTTCTTTCCCTCTCCCTTCTCTTTCCCTTTATGGCGGGAGGGGGGAGGTAAGAGCCTTTCGCCCTTCCCCCGTTTCCCTCTTTCCGTCTTCTTCTTCTTTCTTTCCTTTTATATTTTCTTTCCCTTTCCCTTTCCCTTCTCTCTATCTCTCTCTCTCTCTCTCCTATTTATTTGTTGGCGCGGGAGGGGGGAGGAGGCAAGAGCCCCTCTTTTCTTCTTATTCTTCTTCCTTTCCTTTTTTATTCTCTTTCCCTTTCCCTTCTCTCTCTTATTTATTTTTTGGGCGGGGGGATGCAAGAGCCCTTCGCCCCCGTTTCCCTCTTTTCTTCTTCTTCTTCCTCTTCTTTCTTTCCTTTTATCTTCTCTTTCCCTTTCCCTTTCCCTTCTCTCTCTATCTCTTATTTATTTTTTTGGCGGGGGGTGGGGAGGGAGGAGGCAAGAGCCCTTCGCCCTTCCCCCGTTTCCCTCTTTTCTTCTTATTCCTCTTCTTTCTTTCCTTTTATATTTTCTTTCCCTTTCCCTTCTCTCTCTTATTTATTTTTGGCGGGGGGGGGGGGTAGGAGGCAAGAGCCCTTCGCCCTTCCCCTGTTTCCCTCTTTTTCCTCTTCTTTCTTTCCCTTTCCCTTCTCTCTCTCTCTCTCTCTCTTATTTATTTTTTTGGCGGGGGGGGGGGGGAGGTAAGAGCCTTTCGCCCTTCCCCCGTTTCCCTCTTTCCTTCTTCCTCTTCTTTCTTTCATTTTATATTTTCTTTCCCTTTCCCTTCTCTCTCTCCTTATTGTTGGCGGGGGGGGGGGGGGAGTGAGGAGGAGGCAAGAGCCCTTCGCCCCCCCCGTTTCCCTCTTTTCTTCTTATTATTCTTTCTTTCCTTTTATCTTCTCTTTCCCTTTTTTCCTTCTCTCTGTCTCCCCCAGCTAGGGCTGGTTTTGTTTACGAAGCGCCCGTCAGGAGAGTACACGATAGAGTACACGATAGAGTACACGAAAAAATTGACGATATCGTGAACTTTATATCGTGAACTTTTCACGATAAAATTCACGATATCGTCAATTTCATCGTGAAAAGTTCACGATAAAGTTCACGATATCGTCAATTTCGTGAATTTCTTCGTGAAAAATATGCGATAAAATTGACGATATCGTGAATTTTATCGCATATTTTTCACGATTTAGTCTATTCGCGATGTCCCTTCAGGGCCACCATACTAAAGCTTCATCAGTGAAAGAAGGAAACACGAAAGGATATTTCTACATAATTCCAGTCACTGAAAACTGCTGACAATTTTAATGGTTTGATGGGTTCCATAAAGGAATGCTCAATGTAACTGATTAAGGCTGTAAGCCATACTTATAGAATGATAGCTGAAGGAGTCTATTGGCTGGAAATTAATCAACTGGATTCGGATAGCGCTCGGGCATTTTTTTAAGTGGATCTTCGTGGGATCTTTTTAAAGCCCATCTTCTCGGGCAAATCGAGGAAACATTAAATTCAAAACTCTTGAATTTAATTGGCATGGGTATAAATGAGTTCATATAAACATGATAATAAAGAAAATTAGGAGAGGTGAAGGAATACTTAAAAGGCCAATTTTAAAGGCGCGATTTTGTCTTCCATTCTCCGTTTACTTGATCGATTGGGGAGTGAATTGGTAAATGTGTGAGGGTATCCTTCTTTATTTAGTAGTACCAAAATATTATATCATTGTCTGGCAAAAGCATGTTTCGGAGGCTCAAATGCTTGTCAAATGCGTCTAGAAACTTGAAAAATGGATGCCCCATGCCCGGTAAGAATGCACTTCTGTCCCTGTATCACTTCAGCTTAAAGCTAATCTTGAGCTCTGGTATGGGAATCGTATATCGAGAGAACATGGCTATAATTCATTCTGGATTGTTTATCCTGTAGTAGATTGATTGTTTGAACCAGTAAAATAAAAACAAACTCACAAAAACTTGCTGGAAGTCATCTTCAATAAAAACGCAACTCTCATTTGAACAGAGTGACCTGTGTTTATAAGCACACAGGGGCTGCGCGCCGGAGTGTCTTCAAAAGTTGGGGGGGGGGGGGGACCAACAAAAAAGGGAATTTTCTTGGGCGAAAAGGGGCACCTAAAAAGAGAAATCTAAAAGCGAAAATATACAATTTTTAGACATTGATATTTACCCCTACATTGTAATTACATTATCAGGGATGATTTCAATGTTTTTTTCTCTCTTTACGTGGTCCAAGATACTGCCTTAGCATCATACTTTGCAGTTAGGTGTGATGGTGAGCGAGCAACCTTTTTCAAGATTTGTGAGGTCGCAGTGCAAAACATCTTATAAAGAGGAAAGAACAATCCTGATGGGGTTTTAAGTACAATCTAATCATGAAAGGTTGAATAGATCTTTAATAAGGAACATAATTATATCAACCTTGAATACGAACGAACAAAGCTTGCTTGCTGCGTACGCTCGTCGAGCGTACGCAGCAAGCAAGCTTTGGGTGCAATTAAAGAAAAAAATTGCTCTTATCGCCTTATATTAGAAGCACATTTTATGGTAAAACGAAAGGAAAAAGGACACTTTTGAAAAATAGCCCATGTCAAAGTTAAAGAGGGGTACCTCTCAAATTTCAATAAGAGACTCATCGGAGATGAAAAGAGGCACTTATAACAATGAAAAGAGGACATGTACAAAGGAAAAGAGGCACTCAAAAATAGAAATGACTTTTTTCAGATTTAAAAAGAGCCAAGTAAAAGGGGGCACTTTAGGGGAAATTTAAAAGTGGAGGGGAGCAATGTCCCCTCCCCCTTCCCCCAGGCTCCGCCGACTCTGTAAGTACAAGGTCTCGGGCCTACCTACCTTGATTTCCTTATCTTTCTATGCTCATTACTCATTTTCTACAAAAGGCATCTGTCAATTATTTGTAATCTTGAACATGCAGTGTAAGTTTGTTGGATTCTGTGAGAATTTATTTTCCATCATTACCAGAACTGAAGCTTATCTTTAAAACATAATGCCAAGCTATAATATGCAGGCTGTGATTCTCGGCAATAGTCCTACAAATAATTTTGAAACAAAAAACAGCGTTGGTTTTCTTTCTTTCCTATCCCTTTGTAAATCTCTATTTATAAATATTGTGTGCTCTACAATAAAGCAGAGTACTCACAGTTTATTTGTAGATGCAGGATTTGGACCCCCCCCCCCTTGTCTGAACATGACTATAAGCCATGTTCAGATGGGGGCTTCTTAGTCGGCGTAAGCTAAAGGTACATGTACTATGTCCCATTTGTAGCCAACACCAAATTCTGTAGAACTTTTCAGGTATTATGAATATTCACGTATGTCCTATCTGTGCAATTTAAACGCGTTTACTTTCTAGGCTTCACTGTCATGCACTATTGAGTGACCGATTTCATTTTTTTCTTCGGTAATAACAAGCATAACATGAGCTGTAAAGGGTACATGAGCATTTGTCTACATCAATAACCTACTTCGTGTAATGGCCAAAATTAAACGATTGAATCTTCAGGCGCAGAACAAAACGTACACCATTCGGTATAAGGGTCTAAAAGAATTGCAATCCCTTAAGTCGATTCGACAACTAACGGTCGATATTTTCACACACAGCCATTTTCAAGCCCTTCGTTATGAGGGAAGTTCTAAATTAGTATATTATCTTTCAAATGCCGGTGTTATTTAATTTTTTTTTTGTTAGCCTGCAAATGGGACATAGTACCTTTAATCCCTGCAGCAGTAAATATCCCATACATATTTGACTTGCACCAGGCGCGTACGCAGGATTTTTTCAAGGGGGGGGTTTTAACATTTATAAATCGGTCCGAAAATTTCGCAACGACTCAGCCAGCCGCTGAATAAGCGGGGGGGGGGGGGGGGGGGGGGGGGGGGGGGGGGGGGGGGGGGGGGGGGGTAAGAGGACACTTTTTTTTTTTTTTTTTGTCTCGAAATTTGGAAATTTGACATTTTGCTCCGTTGGGGGGGGGGTAAGGTCACCTTTTTTAGGTCGGCCATGGGAATATTTTTTTTTTTTTTTTTTTTTTAATAATTAAAATAAAAAAAAAAAAAAAAAAAAAAAAAAATCCAGGGGGGGGTTTTAGGTTTTTTTTAGGGGGGTTTACACACAAAAAATTTCCAAAGGGGGGGTTTAACCCCCCAAACCCCCCCCCCCCCTGCGTACGCGCCTGACTTGCACCATTAGTTGTCCATACCCTCTCGATCGGACCAACTTACCAAGATTAAATTAACACGACCTTCCACCGACCCAGTCTTACTCAGCGGAACTTCCGGAAGTCAGTGGTGGATCCAGGATTTTCCAAAAGGTGGGAGGGGACGTAAAATGTACGAGATTGCAAGCGTGAAGCCTTTACGGTAATATCCCCCCCCCCCATGCAGTTCTTCATTATTGAATACAAGTTTGATTTTTTTTCCTAAAATGGGACCTATATCTTCACAAGCTCTGCTTCTTTTATAGGTTCCTCCACTTTTTCTCAAATTATGATGTAATTAAGAATCTATGCTGTTATCTTCTCCAATCTCGGAAGTTGATTGCAACAGTTTTTTCCACACATCTCTGTTATCTGCCATTCTAGAGCAGGAAACATATTGTATATTTGATTTCCATGCTGTAGATAGATTAGCAATCGAATAAACATTGAATACAAAACCATGGTCAATGTAAATCATATGAAGACAAGTGATTTGCACTGCCTATAGTATAGAGGGCAAACAAATTAATGACATGTTCATATCGGATACCTTGTCTGGTTTGTCGCCCCCTCATTATAATAACATCCATACGATGAGGCTGATGAGCAACTATAGATAGCTCGATGTATACTCGACACTGACCGTATATTATACGTTGCTCGATCACTCATCAGTTTCTGCGGGTACATAATCACATGCATACCGTGCTCGTATTTGCTAGTGCTCCAGAATAAACTTAACTGTAAGTATACATTTCTTTTGCTTTCACGGTGGTTGAAATAAGCGGTAACAAGCTGTGCTTCAACCCTTCAACCAAGGTCTCTTCGTCTTTCTTTATTCTACATTGTACTGTTATGATTGTACTCTATTATATTTTGTTACATGTGCTTTCTGGAAGACAAACAAACTTGATACTTGATAAGCGAACGTTCGGGGCATACTTTTGTAATATTATGAGTGTATATCATAATATTTATGCAGTGCGGAATAGCGCTGTCAACAGCCCTATAATAGGCCAAATGGTCATAAGATAGTAAGAAGATTTTCTGGACAGTATAATGCGGAATACATTACCGTAATAGTTCTGTCTACTCAAGTATGTTTTTTTCGTGCAATGAATTGAAGATAAACATATTCAATTTGGTGTCTATATGATCTGGTTTATGTGTGTAACACGTACGGACTTGCTGAAAAGCAGTCTTTTTAGGATGTGAGTTTTAACGTGATAAAATAAATTAAATTTAATTAAATTTAACCAATTATAATTCCGTTAGGGTGTGCGTGAATCGAGTATCATAATAATGCTTTCAAAGAGAACCCAATGGCTAGGCCCAAATACAATATACCTAGCGATATGAGTGTCTTATGATGATTGTTGTATTTTCTATACCGACACTGTCTGGAAAAGACTCCGACCCCTGTATATTATATTCAGCAATTCCTGCATAACTCACTTCCACACGATTTCAAAGATCGGAAGATCAGCTCAAGGGCAATTTCATAGACATCCCATAGAAATCGTGTTTGGATCACGTATGGTGTTCACACATTTCTTAAAGGGACTCGGTAACATTGTTCAGATGAGAGAAAATCGTAGGTAGTGACTTCAATGCTAGATGTAGAGTATTAAAGATAATCTGATGGTTTGAGTGAAAACATACCTTTATAAATGATAACAATTAAAATAAAAATGATTTTTTAAAAGCCTGTTTTATGTCTTATTTTCATAGAAAACGGTTGGGAGAATTCAAAAATGTGTTGGGAGAATTTATTGTTAGAGGGGTTACACATTGACGCCTTCAAAGGAAACCATAGATATCTTTGTGATTTGAGATTTTTTTTCCAGGATTTTGTGCATGTTAGAGGGTTAGAACAGTAGAAGAATTATAAGAGGTAACATTTCATATATTTTATGCAGTTTATTTCATAAACCTTCAACAATGTTACCGTTTCACTTTAAGTGATTGACAAAGACTATTTCAACAGTCTGGGGTTGATCTTTCGAAAGTATTTACGAACGTGATCACTGCATAATTTACTGACCTAATCTCCCTTTCCCTTTTCTCTCTCTCCCCCCCCCCCCCCCCTCTCTCTCTCTCTCTCTCTCTCTCTCTCTTTCTCTCTCTCTCTCTCTTTCCCTGTTTTTTTTTTAGGGGGGTCCCTTTGCTTATTTTCTCTTATCTTTCTTGAAACATGCGTTCACGCGCCTAATGTGAGGATATGTGAAACCGCAAATAAAGGAAATGACTAAAAATAATTGGAGAGGCGACATGAAAGCTTAAACAGCATAAGACGGCATGATCAGTATGTTTGGGCTCTAATATTATTGTTTAAAGGTAAAGACCAGTTATGGTCATGCGATTGCATTGTGAAAGAAACGTTGTGGAATCGATCAGAAAAGGTTGATCATCTAGCATCTGCAAGGTTCTGGAATCATCAAAATGATAAGAAATTTGGCCCATTCTTCGTAAAGTTGCAAGCACTATACACAGAAAGATGTATATGGGACTACCCTATATCTCTCACAGACCATGAGAGAAACAAATTGACCAAATATATGAATTAGTAGGCGGTTTCCCGGCAAATTTGTTATCATCATGTATTAGTCAAAACATATTCTTTCGCATGATTGGTAATGAGAGCTTCCATTTCATTTTTTGAAATTGGGGCGTTTCCAATACTGGTCTTTACCTTTAAGTTACATGATATGTACAGTATCTGATGATCGATTGCTCTGACAGGTAAACGGTTAGATTTGTCCTGGCATTTTTTAAAAAGGCATATGCATTCAAGTGGCGTGTTCTTTTTTTTTGGCGAGGGGGGGGGGGGGGGGGCATATGACATGTCATGAGCCCTAATTTGGCATATATTGTATTGTATAGTTTTGTAGCCTGGGGAAAGGATTTTAGACAATCTAAGTCATAAGAAATTATGAAGATTTTGTTTGTAATTTTGAATGAGATTTCAGAATTGCCCCCCCCCCCCCCCCATTACACTGCCGCAGTAATAACAAGTAGTGCTTTTATCAAGACTTATCAAGGAAGGATGTTATAGCTACTTCCTTTAAAACGAGGGAACAATGCAATCTTTGTATAATCAGCAATGATCATCATGAGTGACCTGTAGTGGGAATGGGGGGGGGGGGGGGACAAGCGACACGTGCCGTCGTTTTAAGACCCGAGATGACATAACTAATAAACACAAAAATGGAAGAAAAAAAATCCCCATATAAATTCGATTTAGGCTCAAAAGGCAAATGAAAAAAAGATTCCCCTCTGTTATTTTGTTGTCAGAATTTTTGTCTGAATTGCCCTCCCCCACCCACTATTAGCAGAATCCCGGATTCGCCCCTGTATATAGTATAGGCCTACCATGTACAAGTATGATTTTTGTAGTATTAAAACAAATATTTATTAATTTAGGGTAGCATTGTCAGTTTAAAGCTAAAGACCAGTTATGGTCATGCGATTGCATTGTGAAAGAAACATTGTGAAATCGATCAGAAAAGGTTGATCATCTAGCATAGATGTACTGCAAGGTTCTGGAATCATCAACATGAGAAGAAATTTGGCCAAGTCTTCATAAAGTTAGAATCACTGTACACAGAAAGATGTATATGGGACTACACACACGTGCGCGACACGTACATTTGTATCTCTCAACAGGCGAGAGATACACTAATTTACCAAATATATCAATTAGTACGCGGTTTCCCGTCAATATTTGTATTATAATGTATTATTCAAAACATATTCTTTCACACGATTGGTAATAAGAGCTTGCATTTCATTTTTTGAAATTGGGGCGTTTCCAATACTGGTCTTTACCTTTAATACAAAACTGCTTTTTATATTGACGCTGTTGGCCTAGACAATAATATGATTAAAGATTGAAATTATAGACAAATCAATTACTTTAAAATATAGGCTCCATATACATGTACCAAATGATAATTTAAGACAAACTTAGAATAATCTATCAATAATGAAGGCGAATTCAAAGACTTTGGTTGAAATTTACAACAACAAAAACAACACAAAGACAAACAAAATTAATCCGATTTGTGCCTTTGATGTACCGTACAGCAAAGAAGAAAAAGAAATGGAGTAGTGAAAGATGGAAGACTTATGGGAAAAGAGACAGAGAAAGTATGTGATTGTGTGTCCGTTTTTCTCTTTAAAATGCAAAATTTTCCCACTCTAGGGGGGCAAGGGGTATATCCCCTCCCGACCTAGTCAATCTACCACCCTCAAATTTTGACCATCTAGTACACAAAAGACTTGTCCCCCCCCCCAAAAAAAAATAAATAAATAAATAAATTAAAAAAAAAAAAATGACTTAGCCTACGCTAGGCCACTGGGGTTGGGGAATTCACTTGTATAATATTAACTTTGTAGATGTGTTGTTGGTGAGTTGAAACAGATTTCCCTCTTCTTTTTGTAATTATAAGTCCTACAAGACCTAAAACTAGATTTTGTTTCTGCTATTCAATTCTAGATAAATTATGCGTGACCGAATATAAGAAGTTCCTCACTTCCCCCTCTTCTCAATCAGTGTGTATTATTGATGACATTTATTTTAAACGACAGTTATTCATTGGTTCGCCAACGGGTTTGTGAGCACGGGCAAATTGACAAACATTTTATCTATTTCGATTTCATTATGTAATTTCTGAATAGGCAACATTCAGTAATTGTCACAGAAACTTTCGAAAAACCGCCTGATCTTGAGGCAATCTTAATAGTCTTATCCACTGCACGCAGTGAAACGGACCAATGTAAAATCTAAATGTGATTTCTACGGGATATACGGAAGGTAATTTATACAAAAATTGACCCCTGGTTAATTTATTGAAAAAACTCTTTGCGATTGTGTTATGGGTAAAAACATTAACAAATAAGATGTAAAATATAAGATAAAACCCCAAAACAACCGATGCAACTCTTTATCATTAACAAATACATGATGGCTATGTTTTTTCTTTCTTTTTTTCTGCAGAAGCCACTAACCATGCCAGTCAACTTCTCCGGTACGTGGAACATTGCTAGCCATGAAGACTTCACTGCCCTCCTTGACAAACTTCAAGTACCAGAAGACAAACGACCACCGAGCAAGATCACCAATCTTCAAGTGGTGATCGAGCAAGATGGCGACCACCTCAAGATCGTCAGTAAAACCTCGTTGGGTGACAGAGTCAATGACTTCACGGTCGGGGAACCCTGTAAGTTTGTCATGTTCGGCAACATGCCCGAGGTTGACGTCACATCCGCCTGGGAGGGCGATCGTCTGGTGATCACCGATGCCCGCGGCGCCAAGCTCATTCGCGAGATCGTCGGCGACCAAACCGTGTGTACGTTCTGCGTGGGCGACCTCGCCGTCAAGCTCTTCTACAACAAAGCCTAGATCATCGTGAAGGTCTTCTATACAAGTCCCAGATACAACATGACATCATCGCCGTTAGGATCTACCACAACAAGGCCTAGATCATCGTGAAGATCTTCTATACAAGTCCCAGATTCAACATGACATCATCGCCGTTAGGCTCTACTACAACAAGGCCTAGCTAAAATACGTCGTCGTTAATTTCTTTACGAGGCCTACATAAATTTCAACTCACTTTGGGTACTCTGACATGGAAAAATGAAAAAACAATTACTCTAATCTTCTACTTATCTATGTGATACACCGAGTATGTTCACATTGAGAACAACATAACATTACTTGTGTATGTTAACTAAGTTGCTAATTAAAAACCTGCCATTAAAAATTGGAGGCATATTCAATGCCACTTTTGGGGTTTGCTTAAAATGGTATCACACTACAGACTGTAGGCCTATTAATCCCAAAACGACGGTATTACATTCCATTGTATTTGGGGGCATTTTGTGCATTCCAGACTCATCTTTTGATTTCACCGACTTGTATTTCATTGTTGATTTTTCAAAAAAACTGCCTCTTTTGATATATTGTTGAATTGAATAGAATTAAAGACCGTCACCACTACTGGGCAAGAAGGGATTAGACCACACAGCGAGCCATCGAGGTCACTGTGACAGGTGGCTATCTCATTAACTCAGCTCTCATTTAACATAAGAAAAAGAGGATCATGGGGGACCAACAGGCACCGATTGGGGAAGTTTTCTATATAGAGGGAGCAAGTAGCTACAAGTATGGTAGTGTGCCTTTAAATAAAATTCTTAATTATAAAGGAAAATTCAGCCAAGTAAACTGCTTTTGAACAATGTTATGGACTTACTTTTGATTTTAACTGAAAATTTGAATTGCTCACGTTAGTTCTAAATGGTTATTTGAACAGTCCCTACCAACTCAACATTGCGGGAGGTCTTCGTATCAGGAAGAGGGCCGGTGCACTACGAATTATAGGGACAGGCGTGCGACTGGTGTTGTTTATCTGGGTTTACTCTTAATTGAAAACTTGCAGTGTAACATTTTGATTTAAATCAGTGTCATGTCATGTATTAAAGGTATTACAAAGTTTTGGTATGGGGTCATGAATTTGGTTCAAATGAACATATTGAAAGCATATGCGATCCTACAATATTCAGTGATCGTTGTCTAAAGTCTAAAGTTTTGAAATTGTAAATAATAAACTCATAATATAAACTACATATTCTGAGATTTTCATGGTCGCAGCTACCATTGTACGGCCGTAGGCGCTATTTGAAATTCATCAACATTTACCGGGAGTAGCGATACATTTTTATATTCAATTTTTTTCGAAAGCAGAAGTGTTTTAGGGCCTACATTTTCTAGTGCTTATAATACATCCACAGGGGCATCCAAATATATCGAAATTGTAAAGAATCACTATCCACCCAATTTTCAAAATTTCCCAAAACTTTGTATTACCTTTAAAGAGTTGCGATTTATTCAAATTCAAAGCGATCGTATAACCTGATATCAATTGCAACTCTGTAGTATTAAGAGATAAAACTAAGTTTCCGTTTAATCTTTTGCATTCAGTCTGATTGAGTTCTGACTACAATGTAATTTTAAGACGGGGCCATGATTGCTACAATTTGAAATTCGTCTTGTTAACCCTTACGTAATTTTCGTCCAAAGTTAGACTGCAACCGGGTTGTTTTATAGTGCAGTTCAGTTGATTTTCTCGACCTCTTTTTTTAATTTCTCAAGGGGTGGGGGTGCCTCCCTGTCTCCTGATATATATATATATTATGATTCACCGGTCATCTACACACGGATGTAATTTGACATGTTTTGAAATGATTTGTAATCATAATATACAAATTTCTTTGGAAGCGCAGAGACGTTATATCAATATAATTATGATGTGCATTATACGAGACAACATATTATTATTAGTGTCATATATGTGTACATGCTTTGTTTTTGTGATTAAAATTTTGTTAAAGATCAATCTATCCGATTCATTCTCTCGTCTGTTTCAACACAATTTGTTTGTACTTTCTTCTTCTTTTCTCCATTCATACTATCTGTTCAAACCTGAAGTTTTTGTCCTGCTCCTTACATCTAGTCATTACTCTCTCTTTCAACTTTCATTCTTGCACATTCTCTCTTTTAAAGGTAAAGACCAGTTTTGGAAACGCCCCAATTTCAAAAAATGAAATGGAAGCTCTTATTACCAATCATGTGAAAGAATATGTTTTGAATAATACATGATAAAAATGTTGACGGGTAACCGCCTACTAATTGATATATTTGGTAAATTAGTGTATCTCTTGCCTGTTGAGAGATACAAATGCACGTATGTGTAGTCCCATATACATCTTTCTGTGTACAGTGATTCTAACTTTATGAAGACTTGGCCAAATTTCTTATCATTTTGATGATTCCAGAACCTTGCAGTAGATCTATGCTAGATTATCAACCTTTTCTGATCGATTTCACAATGTTTCTTTCACAATGTAATCGCATGACCATAATCTTTAGCTTAACTCAACTCTCTTAATCAGACTTTACTTTCCTTCCTTTCCTCTTTTGCTTCTTCATATCTCTAACCCTTCCTTGTTTCCATCCAGGACTCAGTCCTATTTTTTTTTCTCCCTCTCCATTTCAACGCCCTGAACAACATCTCACAGAACTGTCACCCGTCCATCTTTGTGAAAATCTCATCTGAACTAGTGCTTTCAATACATGTATGTTTCCATGGGATGTTATTGAAAATGACGATTTTGCAAGATGTTCCCTCATTCAATCTCCTCCTCTCGATCCCCATTTCCATATCATCTCTTTTCCCCTTCCACTCTTTTGCATTGGAAAAAAGAAATCCCTCATTCAAAGGAAGTTTTTTAATTCTTATATATGTTCAAGAAAACACTTCATGACTTAAAGACGGAACACTGAAAAAACCTAATAGATAAACAGAAAACAAGTTTCAGATGACCTCTAAACTGTACATGAGATTGAAAGAGAAGGTTGAGTTCTGGGGAGAGGTGGAAAATAATTTGTGAGTATTATCATTGCTATTTTGCAAGTGCGGAAGAACATCAGAGAAAACATGTCCCATGAAAAGCATGGCTCTTCAAATGTCTTCATAGTCTGAATATGACTTAAAAATGAGGCCTCATTTTTTATGCCACATGTTTGTGTAGTCCCATATACATCTTTCTGTGTACAGTGCTTGTTACTTTACCAAGCCTGGGCCAAATTTCTTATAATTTTGATGACTCCAGAACCTTGCAGTAGTAAACACACCAATACTTAAATACTACATGAACACCTTTTCTGATCCATTCTACAATGCAATCGCATGACCAGAACTCAACTTTATCTTCAAGGCCTTCTTACAGGCATCCAACGAATCGTTGTGATGCTACACTGAATCTACTTTGGAAAGCTCTCTCATTTAATAGAAATCGGTAGACATACATTAAAAAACAGACTACAAACACACCATATTCTTGACAGGGAAGATATCTTTTAATCAAAAACACAAATATGCGGGACAAGCACAAGTTAAACTATTCAACTACTGTACTTAATTTCATTTCCATAATCCTTAGCTAGGCAGATGTATTTCTTCTCATGGGCATACTTTACAATCCAACGAAAAGGACAGTTACATGGGGGGCTCTTACTAGTGTGCGAAAACACGTGGACAAACTTTTGAAATACATATTAAAGGTACTATGTCTCATTTGCAGCCAACATCTAATTCTGTAGAACTTTGCAGGAATTATGAATATGTCATGTATACATACATGTCCTATCTGTGAAAGTTATGTCCTAATATTCAAATTATGCAAGGAAGCCCATTTACATTCTAGACTGCACTGACATCAATAACCCACTTCATGTAATGGCCAAAATTAAACTGATTGAATCTTTACACAGCACAAAACGTACGACCAATGGGTCTGAATATCATACTAAATGGATTGCAATCACTAAAGTCGCTTCGACAACTAATGGTCGTTATTTTCACACTTAAAAACTTTTTCAAGCCCTTTTGTTTTGAGGGAAGTTCTTAATTACTATTATCTTCCAAATGCTGTTGGAATTTAATCTTTTCATTTTTTTGGGCCTGCAAATGGGACATACCGTAGTACCTTTAAGTATCATTTTCCTTGAACAGGTATCACATTTGTTTCCACATGAACAACTTTCGAAAAACTAAAAATTTAGCGCTTGAAATAATTACGGTGCTATTGTAATTCTAACTGCTTAAATAAACTAGATAATTGTCTCGCCATTGTTTTTTACTAATGATGGCGCAGGCAGCACTCGACAGAGATTTGACATAACCCTTCACCCAAATAACCCCACATCGTAAATAAACCCAACATGTGTTATATTTCAGGTTTCCAAATCCAATTTAAAGGAAAGGAGATAATTTATATCAACTACAGGTCATGTTTGTTTCAAAAACAGACAATACAAAGAAGAAAAGCAGGATACTATGTGCTTCAGCTGAAAGACAGCATTTATGAAATTCCCCTACAAACAGGGAAATTTGGACACATGAAAGAAACAACCACTTTTTATTTCTTGATTTCTACTAGGATGGAGGTGAATGCATCAACAGTAATATCTGTCAAGGCAAGCTTCGTCTTCTCCGGCATGATACCAGAGCTACTGAGCTTGAACACTCCATGGGTGAACACAGTCTCGCCAAGTTTCACCTCAAAGTCAATCTTGGTAGACGAGGAGCCAAAGTTATTGACGACCAGGTAGCCAGGCCAGTCGGGGAACTGACGCAGGTAAGCGTAGACGGTTCCAGATGAGTGCATCAGATGATACTCGCCAGCAGTCATAGATGGCTCACCATGGAAACTGGCTAGCTGCTTGAAGACCGAGAGTGAGGATTTCATGTCAGCATCTTGAACCTGAAAGGAATAACATTTTCTGATTACATACAATTCAAGTTTGCAAATAAGTTTATATGCTTATCTAGATATCACTGTCATTTAAATTCTTGTTAAAATTTGCTTCTTACAAAAAGAAAAACAATTTTTTTTTTTTTAACATTCAAGTAAATGAAACATTCATCATTTTTTTTTATATTACCTTTGACAAATTACTTGGGGGTCAATTAACACAGAAAGGCAATACTACTTGATTTAATCTAAAAAGGCAGCATTATATTCTGTCATTGCTGCCACGAGACATTCATGTTGGTTGTACAGTCCATTTGTACAAATTTGATTCATATTGGTATCATATTACTTATAAACGAAAACATGTACAAAACAAACAAAAACTCACCTCAACACTGTAGTTGGAATCAGTAGGAAGATCTAGCCAGGCTGTAGCATTAGAAGCAGTGAAGTTACCATTGGTGAAGTTAGCCCAGTACATGGGTCCACGCGAGGCATCAACACCACCAACGGCCTGTTGATAAACAAAAGTGGACTTCACTTGTTAAACACATCAAAACATGATAAGGCATGAAACCAATGAGAAAAACTCCAATTGGCGGAAGATTGTACATTAAAAAAACAAAACAAAACTTGATTAATGTTCTTGGTTTACATAAGAAACATGTATGATGCTATTAATGTTATAATATAAAACTGGATTGACGGTGTCCCAAAAGTTGATGACCTTATTAATCTTCAAGATTTGTATTCAAACAGCTTTGAAAAGTAATATGATTACACAGAACCAGGATGAAATCTTTCCATTCCTGTAGAGACTTTGACAAAAAATTCATTTCCTTTCTTAATTGCGAAGATAAATACTTTTAGCTC
Source organism: Strongylocentrotus purpuratus (assembly GCF_000002235.5). Lineage (NCBI taxonomy): Eukaryota > Metazoa > Echinodermata > Echinoidea > Camarodonta > Strongylocentrotidae > Strongylocentrotus > Strongylocentrotus purpuratus. Next base: position 4,325,965 of record NW_022145611.1, read on the forward strand.
ACTCTCTTCAAAATTGATTCTAATTAATGAGTTTATGAGTAAAAAAACAGAACTTCAAGAGATTTCTAGTATACACATGAAGGGCTGTATTGGTCAAAGCCAAAAGACATTTAACCGAGCCTGAAAACAAAAGTTGAAAGAACGTAATAATAGGTTCTGGTATGATGCTTTGCTGGAAGAGGACTAACATAGCACCTATGGTATACATACCAGGTCAAGGGCTCCCAGCTCTTCTCCATAGTAAGTGATGGGGGTACCAGGAAGGGTGAGCAGGATAAAGTTGAGTGAGCGAGCAAACTTCTCTCCAGCACGACTAGCAATACGAGACATACTCTCATCACCAAGCTGCATGATGAGAAGGAAAGAGAAGTCATTTATTAGGAATATCTCAGCATCAGAGAGTATGTTTATACTTGTATGTGTAGAGGTAACTAAATATACATATTTGATTAATAGGTCTGGATATCATATAGATACATTGTATCATTTTATACAAGCATATGTAAGTATACAAGCTTATGGTTAATGAGATTTATGCCTTCTTTCTTGTGTTTATACTATGCTCTTCAAAATTACTACCGGTACGTCATTATTTTTACATTCTACTATTTAATTTATTGGAGTATTTTGTTAATATGAACAAATATATGGAAGAAAACAAGTGTGACTTTGAACTGGGTTGAATTGGTTGGAGCATTTGAAACCTTTGAAGAAAATGCACACAGGGGAAAATAAAACCCAAAACAAATAGGAAAGAGTGTACAACTACTATTACTACTACTACTACTAATAATCTGGATTTATACAGCATTTATTATGTAATATCATCCCTTGTGCTTTAGCGATATCAGAACCCAAGACATCCGGTGCATTTGCACATAATGTGCACCATCTCCACTCCCCAGGGAATATTCTTACCATATGATAACTACTAACCCAGAAGTGTAAAATGATTATAGAGGGATCAGGAAGTAAGCCTATTTAGGACGCAAATCAATGTACCACTCAAGATTCTCTGGTATACATTATCACAGTTGGAAGATAAAGCGACATGGAGAGGTAACTAAGTACATTATCAAGATGTTGTGCATTTAGACTACTTACTGTCCAGGTGTTCCATCTCTTTTCAAAACCACCATCCTCCTTGCCTTTTAGCCATTTGGCTACAGCACCCTGGATGGAATCAACGGTTGGATTGGCCTCAATAGACTTAGCAAAGCCAAGGTTGATCACCAGGTCTGCTTCGCGGCTGTCATTGCCAAACTGAAGGACGGCATCGTTAGGAAAACGCTCAGTCTCTGTCACCAGGAGTCTAGAAGAAGAACAAAATAAAATAATAAATATTGTAAATCGTATCTGCACAGAAGCCTCATTGATAAAGATAGCCAGTTTGGGAAGACATACTATTCATAATTGTTTTCCCCTCTCCCACAGGACGAGTATTTTGGCCCAAATTCACAAAGTTGTGCGTCATAAGACGCACATACACCTAGGTTTGTCGACAAACCTCCTTTGTGAATTTGGGCCAATGTGTCTGAAAAATGCATGAATTATCCCTGAAGTGACTAAATTAATCTATGTACCTATATCCAGAGCTGCCAACCTCCAGAACAGAAAATCAGTAATCACAAGGCTCAAAATCAGTAATTTGGGGTATAAATCAGTAATTTCTTATGCGGCGCTATGAATCTAAAAAAACGACACGCCAACACTGCGCGGACGCATGATTATCTGAAATTTTTGGTGATTTTACTCACACAAAGATGTTAAGTATTGAATTTCAGGTCATCACAACACAGTTTATCATGAAAAATGGCTCCTATTCACAGCACTCGCTACGATAAATCATATTTAATTCATTAAAAAAAAAAAAAAAAAAAAAAAAAAAAAAAAAAAAAAAAAAAAAAAAAAAATCTTTTTTTTTTTTTTTTTTTTTTAAATCCGTAATTTGAGACAACATTCCGTAATGGTCGTTAATTTCCGTACCAATTACGGAAAATCCGTACTAGTTGGCAGCTCTGTATATCTATATGATACAGTGAAAAATAGACAAGAGGACCATGAAAATGACCTGTTAATTTGGGGTAAAAAAACAAACTTGGACTAGCAAAATTACCTGGTAATATCAGATATCTCATAGTTACAGAGCCCTTTACAGCTATTTTCTACTATAAGCATATATTCATCTAAATAATTTTCTTTGATACCTGACCATTCATAACACTTTGGAGTAATTTTGCTATTTATAACATTTATATCTTATAGAAATCACATTGTATCATTGGAAGCAAAATGACATTGTTTGATTATAAATGCAATAACTCACCTGTACTTTCCAAGATAAGTGTTCTGTCTGAAGACTTCTCTCCACCTGACCAGGAGATCGTGAAGTTTGGCCTGCATCCCAGGGCAAGCATCACCAACACATTTGTATTGCTGAAATAAAAACAGTACATTGATGGACAAGTTAAAGAGAAGCTTTACTTCTAATTCTAAGAAAGATGAAAAAAGGACATTTTGAGCTTTCTCATTCTTTTGATGTCAGTTTGGAAGAAGTCATAACTGAGATGTCTCCTGAAAGGGTTTGTTCTTTAAAATGATCCCATATTTGAAATACGAGAACAAATAAATAAATGTGTGTGGTCCCATATACCCATTTATGTGTGCTTGTATTTTTATATCACAAATGTGTCAATTTTTTAAATTAAATTGACGATTCTTAAAACTCACAGTACGCACCTCTTCCCAGGTACTGTACAATCAACCTCTCCAGATTAAGACATGGGCTCCTAAAATTTAACTCTGAGCTCTCAAAATTGCAATCTAGACCCAGTGAAATAAACTAATGTGTAATCCTGGGCCCTGTCGTACAAAGCGTTGGTATCAATCGCAAATATGTACATAAGAGATAGAAGACTTCAAACTTTTTTGCGTTTGATTTGGATCGATCACAACTCTTTGTAAGACGGGCTCCCTGGTATACTTGATGAATATCATACAGGAACAGGCAGGAGAGCACCTACCGGAACGAATTCGCTTCCAGATGAGCCAGTTGGTTCTGGTTCATTGCTGGGTTCTGGTTCGCTGGAGGGTTCAGGCTCACTTGAAGGTTTCATAGCCATGTTAGTAGTAGCAGAAGCAGCAGCAGGAACGGTAGCAGCAGCAGAAACGGTAGCATCAGCAGCAGCAGCTGGAGTGGTAGTAGCAGCAGCGGGGGCGTCTGTGCTCCCAGTCGCTTGACGACGGCGGCGGTTGCCTAGGGCTGTGGCCACGTCACTGGATTCAAAGATGTAATCAACATCACTGAAGATGAATCCATCAACCTTGCGATCAAACCAGAACTTGAGCGCATCCTGAGAGATTAATGGATAGAATAATGATATCGGTGATTCAGGAGAAACTAGTATTAGCCACTTCAGCTCTCTCTAGATGACAATACATAAAGCAGCTTGCATATGGTACTATGTTACATATATTAAAATGTGAGAAATGAGGAAAATTGGCTTTCAATCTCACAAATCTCTATAAGCTTTTTCATAGTTGAGACATACTAATACTTAAGTAGGTAGTTAGGTATATGACTCTTGACTGTAGCATCCATGCAGAATATCATCAATCATAGTACAATGTATGGTATATCAACACAAGGTGGCGCTATTCATTTCAGACTCAACTGAAGCTTGAGTTCTAAATATCATCGCATGTACTTAATACAGAAGTTTAACATGTAAAGAACACATCTCGTATAGCACATTATACCTTAAACAAAGGTCTCTGTGCCATTTAATGTCAAGATATGTTGTTTACAATTGAAATTAAATTAAGAGAAATATACCATGCATGTTTTTGGTTCTTTAAATCACTATGAAATTATTTTTTCTTGTAATGAAAGAACATGGTTAGCTTTAACAAGTTGAGATATAGATTCATACCTCAATAGCCATCTGGACGTTGGTGTTGTCATAGTTGAGGTCTGGTTGCTCTGCCTTCAGGTAGTGGTAGTAGCACTGCTTCCTAACAGCATCGTAGGTCCACGCACTGTCACCAAACTTGTTGAGCTGGAGAGAAAAAAACAAAACAAAAAAACAATGAACTCCATATCAATATACAGCACCACAGAGATAAAGTTTTGAACTGTAGGGAAAACTGGACTGTACATCATTTTATTCATAATTTCACAGGAGATCCGTCTTGACTGAAATCCTTAGGGTTCGTCTACATTAGGCTTGTTTTAATTGTGTAATGTTGGTAGCACCTGATTTCAGCACCGAGGACCTATGTGTACTGGACCTCAGGAAGTGACAAGCCCTTGTGTAAAAGGCAGATAACATCAAACCAACATGTTTTTATACAACAGAACTTTTGTAAGACTTCATTCAGACAAATCTTAAAGGAAACCAAAACCTTCATACTAAGTTACTTTTATTGTAAAGTTTAAAAGATTTGAATAAAATCAGTGAAAATTTGAACAAAATCGGGCAAGGAATAAGGAAGTAAGAGCTTTTTAAAATTACTAGTCACCAGAGGGCGGTATTCAATTTGATGACATCATCTGTGAACAACTCTCCATGTTTTTTGCACATAAAATTTCACAATTTTGTTGTTTTCTTCGTATTTATTTGTGTTCTAGATCCGACTTCATAACATGTGAAGTAGAATATCATTTTGCATTCTATATCTTGCTTTCAGGGGAGTACATTATCTCAATCACAAGAAAGAAGGAAAAACATGAAATTTGATGTACAAAAGGCATAGAGAGTTGTTCACAGATGATGTCATCAAATTGAATACCGCCCTCTAGTGACTAGTAATTTCAAAAAGCTCTTACTTCCTTATTCCTTACCCGATTTTGTTCAAATTTTCACTGATATTTTTCAAATATCTTAAACTTTACAATAAAAGTTACTTAGTATGAAGGTTTTGGTTTCCTTTAAGCAGATTTTCTTGTTTTCACACAAACTTCACCAGAATTAAAAACTGAATAGAGATGATGATAGACAATACAGTTAACTTTTCTTCAGTTGAACAAGTTTTTTAAAGAAATATACCAAACTACCGGTATGCAAGATATGTGATATTTACACTTTTAGCATATGTCGAACAATTTTGTTGTGTTCCCAACTCTACAGTTTTTAGTATGTAATACCATGACGTCAAAACATTTAATATATCACATGTACATGTAGAAAATGGTTTAAATGAACCAGAATTTTTTTCTGTCAAAAGTAGTTGACCTACCCATTCGTTTGGTGGGTTGGTTCCATCACCACATTCCTTCCATACATAGTAGTCACTGAAGTTACCGGTACTGTTACGACTGGCCAAGAACCAAGGATGGTCCTTGCTGGAATGGTTTGGTACAAATTCTAAGATCACTTTCAGATCTGTTTTGAAGAAGAAAAAAATAAAGATATATAAAATGATTAATAACTGTTTTTAAAAAAGGGAGGAAAACAAACAAATAATAACCATTTCTGCAAATTGGTAAGTGTTGGCAAGGTTACTGCAGTTAATAGATGACAACAAATCAAAATAAATGTAGGTTCTGGTAACCTGAGCCTTTCAACATTCTGAATTGAAGTTCTGAACAATGCCTCAAATTTAAGTTCATTTATTATACTATTGAACATTAAGTACATGTTAACAAATGTCAACTTGAATAAATCAATAAAATATATAATTGCTGGCCAAATGAAAGGATATACAAGAATTGAAAATAACTTTTCATTTTAAATTTAAGATTCAATCTAGAGAACAGCGGGAATAACATTTTACCACAAAACTTTCCAACAAACTACCCCGATATCAAGACATTTTTTATTTCTTCAATTTAATTATGTCTCCCGCTTATGCACTAATTCAGGGAATATGTGGAAATCTGCTGGTGGTACTGCATTAGAGTATAGATTGTATGTAAGAGCTTGAAATGAATGAACTCTGTATGGCCTTGACTGTCTGATGATTTCTGATCTGTACACAGCAGGAATGCAGGATCGTAGGGCGTGACCATGGTACAGTACATGGCAGTCTGGATTAGAGTGTAAATCTGCAGGCACAGACTCTCATTCGACACTAAAACATAATTCCATAAGGTTTTGAGTAGAGCCTACAGTGTAACTCAGTCAGTCTTTAGTATGGCCTGTTGGCTGTGGTTTCTGAGTCTCCTTGCTCAAACACTGTTATAAATGCATTATGACCGACAAGGGTAAGTGCCTACAAACTAGGTCTGCAACCCTAAGTGGTAGCTAGAGGGAGTCTGCAAGCACAGACTGCATCTGTCAGTTTGTGGCTGTGTCAAAAGCCTACTGTAGTCTCATAGTGCAGACACTGTTACACACAATGACTGACATGGGCTTGTGCAGGGTCAGGGACGGGGCAGGTTGTTTCTCTGCATTGTCAAATCATACAATGGCAGGAAGGACTGAAACAACAGTTGGTGAGCAGGGATGGACTATTATCAAACTTCCTGGTTGAGTAGTGGCACCTTGACAAAACAAGAATGAGGTCGTGCCACTGCACTACGAATGACATTGCCTATTACCCTAGTCCATAATGTTTTCTGTAGCATAATACACGATAATCCACAGGCACAGGTGGTTTAAACATGTAACAACGACAGGTTTAACTTCTTATTGTAAAGGTTTCAGAAAATCGCAACCCGTTTTGAATTTTTTATTGTACAGGTTTAAAATTCAGCAACGGATTAATATTTTTTCTCAACCAATATTATTGATTAGTCCTAAAAATGTGTTTCAAATGCTTCAGATCACAAATCACATTTCACCAGAGTGCATCAGGCACAAACATTTGTTGTTTGGCTATATTGAACGTTTCTGAAACGGTATAGCTCTGCAGTGAATTTTTAAGTCTGAACGCTTACTGACGAAGTGATGTAAAAACGAAATAGACTCACTGTTATAGTATAAATCCTACTTGTCTTACACATGGTTTACAACAGCACCATTCCACTGCCCTGTGTGTGGGAAACGGGGGTATAGGAGATCCCATTGTATGCATAATTCTCATAACCTTTGACCCATGTTTTGGGTTGTTCTTTCCTTTATTGTTATGTGCCCTATGCCCTTATTCCTAGTCTCCGTCCACTGACTCTAATTCGACACTGAACCACAACTTCTAAAGCCTTGAGCTGCTTAGAGTACAGAGCCTATGCAGTTTGCAATCAGAATAGTCTCTCTGATCAGACACCATTACGCACAGCGAGTCAGCGACTGACAAGGATTTGTGCCTGCAAACTACATGTACCCTATTCCCGCGGGATTAATGTTATGAGAGCAAGCACTTGACTTGGCATACATGTAGCACAGGTTGACAGGGTTCAACATACAAGAAACAAAGTGGTTCAAAGATAATCATCAGGGCACCTGGAACAATTCTGTTATTATACTAAAAACAAGAAAGAGATTAAGCCATTAGTGACTGTAAAAACAATGTTTGTTTTAACTAAACAATGAAAGGATACAAAGTCCATCCATTGTGCTACCTACAGTGTAATAGCTGAAAGTCATTGCCATTATCAGAACACAGTGTATGCACGGTTTTGACCTCTTCGTTGGGCATTTCACCATTTTTTTCTCACCCCAATTTTGTATCACATGAGGATAGCAAAATACTACCTACCCGTTCAGTAAGGGACCAATAGACAATTTCCATCATACTACAGGATTACAGGGTACATGTAGGTTATAATAATTGTATATTCCTACAATGTTACAATGGTCTCATGTGCATTGATATATTATTATGAAATTTAGTAGAGCAAGAGTTAAGAAAAAGAATATTGAAGATTTACAACCAAATCTGTACAGAATATTCTAATCTAAGTCTCTTATCATTCAAACATTGCATTCACATTTGGCAACTGTTAAAGAGCTCTATTGTTGCAATATTGAGAGACAATCATCAAAATAGTACACACAAGACAACATTTGATCCTACCTTTCTCTTCAGCACTAGTCATGAAGTCGTCAAAGTCTTTGAGAGTTCCCAGACGCTTGTCCACATTGGTGAAGTTGACAATCTCTTGGCCTAGGTCCTGTCCCTGCAGAGACTGCTGGTAGATGGAAGACAGTACAAGCACCTCGGCCCCAATGCCTTGAACGTAGTCCAGTTTCTTGGTTAGTCCTATCAAATGGGGATTTGAAATGTGGTAAAGAGTGGTTGCAATAAATCTGTGTATCAATGAACGACACAGTCAGTCAGAGATAAATCTGATCAACAAACCATATTTTAGGGAATAGGGATTGAGCCTAAACTTAGTGTAGGGAGGCCAATGCCCGGGCGTAAGGCTTCTACACCTACGATTTGTGCGCTCGTCGCCCACTTCAAAAAATTAGCAAAGGGAAAAAAATGATGTAAAAATAAAAATTGAAGAAAATATGAAAAGAAAATACAATTATACATTTCACAACATACCTATAATCACGGATCTGTAACAGTCTTTCACCATTTGTTGACAATCTTGCAGATTTTGACGTTTTTTAATCCAATAATTGTGGTTGCAGACGACCTTGACGCACTCGCACCACCGACTAAGAAAATCCTAGAGGGCGTAGAGGTTTGCTCACTAAAAACCTTCTCATTGGCAGAAGGTAGACCCTAAAAATATGGGATCCGTTTTGAGTAAAGAACTTTTGATAGAGATCAACATTTCAGATGTTCACAATTGCCACTTCTAACAACTAGAAAATATAAAGAAAAAAGATTATATCTTTTTAAATACAGATTTTTACAAACTGAACATTCGAAAGTAGATAGAGTACGATGTTTCTGTCAATCTTGCGTTGGTTTGAGCCCTATAGCTACATCCATCTCAAAATGAGAAGGAAAACAGTGAACAGTGACGTCATTGTTCGCGCCAAAAATAAAGGGTATTGCGACATAATCTGAGCTCCGGTCAGAGCGTGCCCAAAGCGTAGTCTTATTTATAGACCCTAGTACCTTATTCTCACAGCACTAGATACGAGTGTCGTGAAGTAATGTATGAGAAGTGTTAAAAAAGATATTTCAGTAAAAAAAAAAGTCTACGTGAGCAGTCTATACTCCAATTGAGAATTGAAATGAAAGCCATGATTTGAATGTGTGTGTTGTATGATACATGGTTAGTGAGTGTGTATGTTACGTATAGCGAAAGGGAGAGAGAGAGAGAGAGAGTGAGAGAAATATTAGTACACGTACGTTGCATGCATGGATGTGCGCTATGATTGTGTTCGCTGCAAGATGGATTTTAATTGGACCTCGTAACTTCTCGATCGTTGATAATAAGGAATACTCATGAGGAAATCAAATTATTGGAATACACATCTAAGGTAAATATCAATGAATTATATATATTTCTTTCCTTTTTTGAACCATCGTCTTCGGCTCGTAGTAGTAGAAGATGTAATCGTTCGCACATTGATGGCTGGACTTCAGCCTGCATCGGGGCTTGCCTGTGTCGGTGGAGGGATCAACTAAGAAGAAGAAGGTGTGTACGTGTGCGACCGATTCAAGGCTAGCCGCTGTTGAGTGATTGCACTTTCGCGCGAAGTTTTAAACTTCATCATGAACTTTGTCCCTCGGGCCTGTCTAATTATGAACGTAACTTTGCGACATGAAATATAATTGTTTCAAGGCTCTTACGTACGGAAAGGCGTAGAAGGAAATGGCTACAAACCAGCTGGATATCTCCTATTTGATGGAACCTATGGAGTCGGCAGATGGGTGGATTTTCTTAGTGAAAGTAAATGCTTTCTTTTAATCTTAGTTTTAGTATAAACAAATTAGTAATTAAAAAGTTAGATTTGGGCATTGGCCTCCCTACTTAGTGATTTAATTCTTTTGCCTCCTGATATACATGTAATTGAGTTGAAATTAATATTATAAATGAAATTGCTTTGTCTGTTAGAGTCAACAGGGGGATAAACACACATGAGTTAACGTCAAATTTTTAGATTGACATGTATCTTCATTTTTATTTCAGCTTTCCAGGTTTTCAATAATTTGCAAGCACATTTAATTTATCACAATCTTTAGTTGTTTCTAGCGTTACGTGATATGTGTACATGTATCAAGTTGTAACCTGTATTTACGTTCCTGTAAATTAGTTTTCTTCTCTTCCCCTCTACATGCCCCACCTTGACTTTTTTGTTGTTCTCCTTTAATCTTCTCTAAAATTGCCTCTCTTTTTTAAAAACTCAATATTTCTTTCAATTTTCTGCTTCTCTTTCTCATATCTCACCTCTCTAACACTGTGATTTTCTTGCTCCTTTTCTCTTATAAATCACCCCCCCCCCCCCCCCCCCTCTAGGCTCTAGCTCTCTCTCTCTCTCTAGATTTTAAGAGTAAGCAAGGCTGTAAAACTAGACCCAAGACCTATTACTCAAGATGGTGGGCCTAGACAACTTGTATTTTTCTTCTCTCATTTTTTTTTTATTTACCCTCCCCCAATTATTTTCTGTAAGGGGCCTAAGGGGGGGCGGGTTTATTGTCTAGGACTAGGTCGACAATAAACAATTTCCTATCGTTGTGTCCTTCCAATTTATTCCAATCACGACCAAGCCCATTCTGTTTTGTTGTGGTGGTGGTGGTGGTGGAAGTAAACATTCGAATGACAAAGTAAAGAGCGAACGCATGCCGCACGAACAAAATGCTATGCAGTGCAGTGTGCACTCATTAACATATCACACACACCCGGCATTCGCAGGCCGGCTGAATCCAGTTCCAACCGGCGAAATTACTCGACCATATCGCCCACGCACACTATTGCGCGGCTCGAGCATTGCATCAGCAATTCTGCTCGCATAAAAACAGAAACATAACAAAACAAAACAAGTGGGGAAACCTCGTCATACCGCACATGTTATATTTCTTTCATCATCAAAACAATTTTTTTCCGTTGAACACATAATAAACTTTTAAAAAATTAATAAACAAATGAAATTATGAATATGAAATGAAGAAAAAATGACCAAATACTTTCATGTTTCGACATACCTTGGAGATCGCCATAACCATCACCGTTGCTATCCTTGAATGATTGGGGCACCACTCGGTAGAAAACACTCTTTTCCCACCACTCGACTTCTGGGCATCGAGGTACTTTCACGACAATGACGATTGCAGCAACAAGCATTGCCACCCAACCAACCCAGAAAAGAACCAGCAAGATGTTGCGGGTCCAATTCCAGAAAGGAGTGTCGGCAACTTCCAGCAGCTCAGCCTTATTCAGACCACCCCATTCATTATCCTCGCTGGCAGGTTTCTTCTCGTCACTGCCACCATGACCATCAGCAATCTTCACTTCTCCTTTTTCGATATCGCCTTCTGATTGAGGAGCCATTTCGTACTTGGCATCGTAATCTGGCTTTCTGTCGTCGCCCATCTTGGCTTTTATATGAAGGTCTCTTAGTTAGAAAGATGAAATATGACACCCTTTCGACGTCGTCTTAAAATGTCCTTCTATTATTTTCACCGGCTGTACACGTATGCAGAGCAGAGCTATGCGCTAGGTAATGCAATTATAGACTGTAGTAATGGCGCGGAATTTACTATACTCACGCTGTGATGTGCAGTGCAGTGCGGTACTTATGAATGGGCACGCGGGCGCGAGATCATAGTACATGTACTATAGTATGCGAGCGGTAACTATGGAAAGCCGTTGGTGACTTTATTCACGTGCCCCAGACGTATGGAACGCGGCACACGTCTGCTAAATTGACCAATCACCGCCTGTTATTTAGCAGGCGCGTGCAAGGTGCGATAGCACACGCCTGTTACTTTATTAGCACACGTGTGCCTTTTTCCAGACGGATGCTGTTTACTGCGCATGCGTCTGGAATTGATTGACCAATCAGATATCTTGTTTAATATGGAGTTTAATGTGTGTGTACGGTGAGTGCATGCAGCGCAGACAAGCAAAAATGTGCCTTGCACGTGGTGATCGACGCACGTGGTACTCTTACCGTTCTTAAAAGTATTGACTTTGATTTCTATGTCAGAAAAGAAGTATAAATTGTAAGAGTACTTCCAATGAGGTTGGAACCTTCTGATGCAAAGAATAGTATATCAAATTATAAACGAGGTACCGAACTGCTATATGATTAACGTTTATCCTCCACCTAGTATTGGAGTTTCTAAATACTATAAAGCTAGTCTAGGGTTGATAAAGAAAAGGTAAGTCTAATATCATGAATGGTAGTTTCCAGATTTACAGTCTATCATTCAGAACCTACTTTAATTGCAAATTAGGTGATATACTATGCAACAGTGCCATCGTGATAATGTGTATGATCCAGTGTAGATACATAGTGTTGGAACAAGATCTCTCCCCCTCTTCCATCTCTCCTTTATCTCTCTTGGGTCACTCTGTACAGAGGTCAACCTCACTCGTGGTAGGGGAACCCACACACTCTCTCTTTCTCTCCCTTTCTCCCCCAATATTCTCGTTAATGTTGTGTTGTTGAGCAACACTCTCCATTGGGCTAGGACAGGGGGATTAGTGATAGGAGGCATGTTTGCTTATCATATTAGAAGTTGGAAACACTGTGAAGAGTTTGCATTTGCTTGGCACAAGGGATTGTCTGACCATTATTATTTGGTAGTTTTCAATCGAACAAACCTGCTCATATTTATCCCATAGGCCTAATTATATTTAAGGGTTGATGTTTGGATGTTGATTGGCTTATAATACAACATGTATTGCTGTATATTGCATAAGTGGAAGTTATCACATTTCTTAGAGACAATCAATTTAATATTCTTTAGTCTATATTTCTTGTCTTGTATATAGTTTATGATTATTCCTTTATATTTCTATGTTATATGTCATATGGGTAGTCGAAGCATAATAATAGTGCAATAATTATAGGTGAATCACATGCAGATTGCAGTATTGATTGATAAGTTCGTTTTCCTAAAACGATATTTACACCTGAGATTATGTATGTGTTGTGTGCTAGAGGAATACAACATATTTCTATGTTAGTATTATCATTTCTAAATCTGAGAGGATAATAGATTTAGATTTAGCGTTTAGATGAGATTGCCTAGGTACAATGAAGGTCTAATTTAAAGTTAGGGTATAACGAATCACCATCAGGGCCGTCTCCAAGGGGGGGGGGGGGTGTTGGGGTGCGACACTCCCCCCCCCCCCACCTGTCAGGATATTGTCGGAAAAAATGCGCTGCCGTCGGGAAAAAAGAGAAAAGGGGGAGGGGAAAAACAGAGGGAAAGGGAAAGAAAAGAAAAAGAAAAAAAAAAAAAGAAAAGAAAGAAAGGAAAAGAAAGGAAAGAAAGAAAAATAAAGGAAAGAAAAGAGAAGAAAGAGGGAGGAGAGGAAAGAAAAGAAAAGAAAGAAAAGGAAAAAAGAAGAAAAAAGAGTAAAAGGGAAAGAAAACAAACGGGGGATGAAAGAGAGGAGAAAGAGGGGAGGTAAGAGCCTGAGAGAGGAGGAGTGGGAGTAAAAGAGAAGGGGATTGTTGGGTGGAGTCGTCTCGTCGAGGGAGTAAGAAAGACACGGGTAAATATGTTGCTGTGTCAGGTCAGCTGTGTCGGTATTTTTGCTCGATCCTCGTGTACTATATCAATGCAGAAGTTTGAAGTCGGTGAGATATGTACTACTATACTTGTATTTTCACTTTCCTATAATATCAGCTAAAGAAATCAGAGGTTTGAAATTTTCGGGGAAACTGAATTCAAACAAGGTTTAAGAGTCAACAACGGTACGACGAATCGTCTTCCTTTCTCTATATTGTGATGAAACGCCGAAAAATTCCGCCCTTCGCGCGGAAGGGGAAAACTTCATTTAAACGAGTCGAGAACGGTACAACGAATCGTCTTTTTTCTCTAATAATTTAAGGAATCGTCAAAGCTTCCGCGCTTCGCGCGAGAGAGGAAAACTGAATTCAGATGAATAGGGCTTAATAAGAGTCGAAAACGGTACAACGAATCGTCTTCTTTCTCTAATAATTAAATGAAACGTCAAATCTTCAGAACTTCGCGCGGGAGGGGGAAAACTGAATTCAGATAAGGATTAAGAGTCGAGAACAGTACACCGAATCGTCTGCTTTTTCTCATCATTTAATGAAACGTCAAAGCTTCCGCGCTTTGCGCGGGAGGGGAAGAAACTGAATTCAGACAAGGATTAACAGTCGAGAACGGTACAATAGATCGTCTTCTTTTCCTAATAATTTAAGGAAACGTCTAAGCTTCCGCCCCTCCCTAAAATAAGATCCTAGCTCTGTGATAGCTATGCATGCTGACTAAGTTGACGAAATAATTCGTATATTTGTGTCGTCGTGGAAAATGACCATTTGCGCATATGCAAGTACAATAGATAGTCCATAGGAAAAACAATTTAGCCTTCGGCCCCGGGTTTATAGGGTTAAATTTGTAGATATTGGAAATTTAATTTTGTCGGTAATTGGTGGCTAGTTTTGTCGGTAATCGTTGGCCTCTACACCCCCCCCCCCCCCCCCCCCCCCCCCCACTGAAAAAGGTCTAGCGACGCCCCTGATCACCATATTAGGTATAAATATGATGTGTATAAGAACAAAACATATATAACATTATCTGTATGTAAGTGTTTATTCGATTTGATAATGAAACTGCTCTTATAATAATGTAGATGTTAGTTTATAGGAACTCTGTAGGACCATGCATTATGGTTCAAGGCATGCCCACATAGAGAATTTCGTTATGTTAGGGGTCGGGGCCAAATGCAATGAATTATTGATAATTTATTGGATTTTCTTTGTGTTTTTTTTTTATTTCTGGGGGCGGCGACGTACCCTAGCCCCCGCTGTTTACTCGTACCGTACCAAGGGAATACTGCGGGGAGGGTAGACCGAATGGCGTAGCGTGGTCGTAATGATTTTTTTTTTGGGGGGGGCAGGGGCAGGATGATGGGTCGCGTACTTTATTGGGGCACGACTTTTTTCTTTATTTGTTCAGAATTGTACGTTTTCAATAAATGTTTTCTACAAATAATCGAGGCCATATGGCGACCCCCCTTCCCCCCTCCCCCCCCCTGCGCCTACGCCACAGCCGTGGGGTGTTCCCTATTCATTATTTCGCTTTCTTATTATCATTTTGTTTATTTCTAATTTAATTTTAATTTAATTGTTTATGAAAAGCGACCCTCAACCCATGTTATGAATAACGACCCTTAAACGCGAACCTTCATCCCGGGCCTACCCCCCCCCCCCTCCCCCATCAGTCTGACCACGTAGTGCAGGTACATATTACCGACAATTTTCGTTCAAGTAGTTCATAGATGGCGTAGCCTGTGTGCGTTTCGCGGGGGGGGGGGGTTGGGTGTAACAGCGTTGCCATCTAGGGGCTGATGTATCATGTCCCTAACTCACAGCAAAGGAAGGAATCGACAGAGAGGGGGTTGTATGGACTGAAAGGGCAAGTCCACTTCAAAAATTAATAACAAACCAATCAAACTAAACGTTTACAAAATAGGATAAATAATAAAGGTTTGGATTGTTAATGACATGAAAAACTTTTAAAATCACAAGACAAATTGGCAACTCACTCATGAGTCTGTGACGTCATTCAGGCGCGGATCCAGGATTTCTTAGGGGGATGGGCCCAAATTTGAAATCATGCGACCCAAATATTGGTACGTAATGGTGACCAGCAGTGACGTAATGGGGGGTGGGTACAGGGACGGGCGAGCTTCCCCCTCCCTCCTCCATGAAGCGCGGAAGCTTTTACGTTTCAATAAATTATTAGAGATAGAAGACGATTCGTTGTACCGTTCTCGTCTCTTAATCCTCGTCTAAATTCAGCCCCCCCCCCTCCTCCTGCGCGAAGCGCGGAAGCTTTTACGTTTCATTAAAGGTACTATGTCCCATTTGCAGGCCAAAAAAATGAAAAAGTTAAATTCCAATTGCATTTGAAAGATAATACTAATTTAGAACTTCCCTAAATAAGGTGGGACTTGAAAATGTCTTTAAGTGGGAAAATAACGACTATTAGTTGTCAAATCGACTTTAGGGCTATAGAGCCCAAAAGTAATAGTCTTGATTTTCAGACAATTGTACCGAATGGTCATACGTTTTATGCTGCGCAAAGATTCAATCAGTTTAATCTTGGCCATCTAAAGAAGTGGGTTATTGATGTAGACAAATGCTCATGTACCCTTCACAACTCTTTTCATGTATGTTATTACCAAAGAGGAAAAAAACCAGTCAGTCACTCAATAGTGTCTGACAGTGAAGTCCAGCAAGTAAACAGGTTTCCTTGCATAATTTGAATATGAGGACACTGCTAACATTAAATTTCACAGATAGGACATACATGACATATTCATAATTCCTGCAAAGTTCTACAGAATTTGAGGTTGGCTACAAAAGGGACATAGTACCTTTAAATCATTATAGAAAGAAGACGATTCGTTGTACCGTTCTCGAATCTCATTTTAATCCTTCGAAAATCTTCTTTGTCTGCTCCTTTTTCTTCCTATGTCCTCTTCCTTTGCTCTCCTCTCTCTTATTTTTTTTTTTTTTTTTTTTTTTTTTTGGGGGGGGGGGGGGGGGGGCCAGCGATTAAGGGAGGACCGCCCCCACTGCCCCACCCCGGCCCCGGAAGCTCAGGGGTTTAAGGCAATGAATCACCGTCAGATGAGCATCTAAGGGCCCGCCTTAGGGCCCTAGGTGGAATCCAGGGGGCAAAGCCCCGAAAGCTTAGGGGTTTTATAGGCATTTAATCACGGTCAGATGAGCATATTTTGATACCTCATTATTTTGTGCCACTGGCAGGTAACCATTATTTCTTTCTTGCTCTCTTTCTTTCTATTTCTTTTTAATATACTTTTTTGTTAATTGTGTGTGTGTGTGTGTGTGGGGGGGGGGGGGGGTTCGAGGCTCCCGATCCCCGCCGTTCCGCGCGCCCTGACATGTAGGCACCTCAAGAAGCATATTTCTTGCCTGGCTGTAAATTTAGGAATTTGTCATTTTCCAACAAACGCATACAAAAATATAGGTAATTTACTAAAAAATGAGGACAAATCTCGGAAATATTATGTCATTTTAGCATTATTTGTAAACCACCGTTATGGAATTAGAAATAAACCACGTTTGAATTTTATTTCCCCCAAGCCGCCCCCGCCTCCCTATCGGTACACCAGAGCCCCCCCCCCCCCCCTCCGTTACACCTTGTTGGCGGGAAAAAATCGCAACTGATCTCCCCTACCTTTCTTCTTTCTCTTTTTTTCTCTTTCACTTTCTCTCCTCTTTACCTTTCCCTTCCCTTCCTTTTCTCTCTTATAGGTTGACCGGGGGGGGGGGGGCAAGGGTCTTTCGGCCCCCATTCCGCTCCGCAAGCTGTTGGCGGGATTAACAGCAACTTCCCTTCTTTTCACCCTTTTATTTTCTTCTTCCTCTTTTTTGTTCCCTTTTAGCTCTCCTCTTTCCCTTTTCCTTCCTTCTCTCTATCTCTCTCTTTTTTTGGGGGGGGGGGGGGAGGGGGGAACAGCCTGGGAGGCAAGGCCCTTTCAACCCCGATCTCTTCCTCCCCCCTTTTCTTTTCTTCTTCCTCTTCTTTCTTTCCCTTTCTCTCCTCTTTCCCTTCTTTTCCTTCTCTCTCTCTCTCTGCGGGGGGGGGGGGGGAAGGACCGCTCGACCCCCCTGGATCCGCTCCTGACGTCATTGCCTCGTTATCCTCTTATTGTTTTCTTTCTATTGGTAATCTCCTAACACCAGCATCCTAGTCATATTGACAATAATATGTTTTTGTGTGGATGCACTAATAATCTAATGTAGAGTAATTGTTTTTAGTTAAATCATGAAAAATGTGAATTCTGAAAATTTATTTATATAAAAGTCAATAATTATGAATATACAATATTCTGAAAATAGTTTCAATTTTTCAAAGTTTATAAAAAATCTTGTGAAATGTCAGCCCGCAAAACGATACAAATCATATAACCTGGGCAAAGGCATGGGGAAATCAAGTCAAAAGAGGGAAATTAATGGGATAAAAATATATAAAGCAATTGATAAATAGTGAGGCAATGGCGTCACAAACTGATAACCAAATTGGCAATTTGTGTAGTGCTTTCCATTGTTCCATAGTTTTTCATATTAAAAAAAAAAAATCATAACTTCCTTATTAGTTATCCGATTTTACTCATTTTTTCTGCTCTGCTCCTCTTGTTTTTATACATCTATTGAAAGCGAATTATTTTGAAGTGGATTTACCCTTTAGGTTATACCACATTCAAGCTTTTCGTAAATATACAATATTGCACGATTTATTTTCCAAATAAGTAAGGAAGTTAGATTTCCAAGATTTTGAGCTAAATAAGATAATAAGGTTTTGTGACCGGAAGGCATATGTGAACGAAGCTTTTATTAGAACTTATGGACCTACCATCTCCAGGCACCCAGAAACTATACAATTTTAGCCAATGAAAATTTTCAAGATTTTCGTTTGTCCATGACACTGGAATTCTCAAAACCTCAGGATACTAAACGGAGCTGACCGGACTACAAGTCTAGTTACTGCTAGTTACTGTTTGTTGGAAAATGACGAATTCCCAAAGTTACTGTCAGGCGAGAAGTATGCTTATTTAGAGGTCTACATGTAAAGGCTCGCGGCACAGCGGGGCTCGGGGGCATGGGTCCCCCATCTATTTTGAAAAAGTTTATTCAAGAGAAGTGGGGAGAAGTAAGAAAAATAAATTGTGACCTGCCAGTGTCACAAAATAATGAAGTCTTAAAATATGATCAACTGACCGTAATTAAATGAAATTTCGGAGGCTTCACCCTCTTGACCCCACCTAGGGCCCTAAGGCGTGCCCCTGAATGCTTATCTGACAGTTATAAAATGCCTAAAAATCCCTGAGTTTCCGGGGTATCAAAATATGCTCATCTGAACGTAATGAATGCCCCGATAGCCCCTGAGTTTCCTCGGGGGCTCAGCCCCTGGACCCCACGCCAATTAGTGACCTACCCGTGTCATTAATAAGGTATCAAAATATGCTCATCTGAACGTAATGAATGCCCATTGCCCCTGAACTTCCGGGGGCTCCGCCCCTAGACTCCACACCAATTTATGTTCCGCGAGCCTTGACTTGCAGACCTCAAAATAAACATATTTCTCGCCTGACTGTAACTTTCGGAATTCGTCATTTTCCAACAAACTCATAAAACAGTATAATTTACTAAAAGCATCATGACATTTTACGACATTTGTAAATCACTGAAATCGAATTAAAAATGAACCACTTAAGGGGGAGTCTGCCCCCCTTCGAATTAGTACGCCAGTGGTGTCTAGTGGCGTATCTGGCGCTTGGTCTCGTTTGGGGGAGGCGAGATGAGCGCGAAACCATAATTATCTTTTCCCCCTTTTCTTTTCCTCTTACTCTTTATTTTCTTTCCCTTTCTCTCCTCTTTCCCATTCCCTCCTTCCCTTCTTTCTTTCTCTCTCTCTCTCTCTCTCTTGCTGAGGGGGAGGGGGAGACAAGGGCCTTTCGCCCCCGATCCACACTTTGATGGCGGGAAAAATCGCAACTGATCTCCCCTACCTTTCTTCTTCCTCTTTTTTTTCTTTCCCTTTCTCATCTCTTTCCCTTCCCCTTCCCTTCCTTCTCTCTTTTTAAAGTTTGCTGGGGGGAGGCAAAGGCCTTTCACCCCCTACCCGAACCACATGTTGTTGGCGGGATTAATTGCATCTGACCCCCCTCCCTTTCTTTTCACCTGTTTCTTTTCTTTTTTCCTTTTTTTTTGTTCCCTTTAGCTCTGCTCTGTCCTTTTCCCTTCCTACTCTCTTTTTTTGTCCCCCCCCCCCCTGAGGATAAACAAATTGTTGGCGAGAAAATCGTAACTGATAATCCTCCTTCATTACTTTTCTTATTCCTTCCCCCCCCTTTCCTTTGACTCCTCTTCTCTTTTTTATTTCCCTTTCCTTCCTTCTCTCTTTTTGGGGGGAGAGGGGAGGGGGGCAACAGCCTCGGAGGCAAGGCCCTCAGTCGCCCCCCCCCCCCCGCTGATCTCTTCCCCCTCTTTTCTTTCCTCTTCTTTCTTTCCTTTCTCTCCTCTTTCCCCTTCACTTCTGTTCCTTCTTTCTCTAGCTCTCTCTCTCTTTTGGCGGGGGAGAGGGGGGGGGGAGACCCCTTCGGCCCCCCTGGATCCGTGCCTGGCCGTGGGTGTGTCCCCCATCCAATATGTACTGACCTGAGCAGTTTTGTAATAGCGAACAGGCGCCGTACGTACTGAGCTGAGCAGCTTTGTAACAGCGGACTTGATTGGTTGTCTTAAAATTCAATTTACGAGCGTTCTGCGCATCCGTCTGGCAAAGTAACAGGCGTGTGCTATCGCACCTTGCACGCGCCTGCTAAATAACAGGCGGTGATTGGTCAATTTAGCAGACGTGTGCCGCGTTCCATACGTCTGGGGCACGTGAATAAAGTCACCAACGGCTTTCCATAGGTAACGATCTACGTCAATGCGCGGTCTGTGTGCAAAACTTCCGAAAATAGTCTAGGTTGTAGACCCTAATCAAAAGAAATTTAATTCTGGAATAAAATGGTAAATCGATATTGTCTAGGGTTAGAGTAACTAAATATAATGTGTGAAATTGTATAATCATAACTAAAATAGTTTTTTCTCGAATAATCACTCAATTAATTATTCATATTATGTGCAAATGTTATGTAACTAGACTATATGTAAAATAAATATTACGCCATCTAAAGCTAATATATCTTTGTATGTTTGTAGTTAGCTTTTCAGTCAACAGCACAGAGGCCTATGAAGTGTTCATTGGTTTTACATCAGATTTAGAACTTTTCTACGATGAACTCAAGGGGGAAAATGCATTTTTGTAGTTTCTGTACGCCGCTTGTAGGCTAAATGGTTCTTCTACCGGTTTATATTAAAACCTAATCATTTCTTAAACATTCCGAGTTTCTCCAATTTAAGTGATGTGTGCACATAATTTATGCAAAACAAGAGATAAAACCGAGACTTTCATTAGGTGACCTTGACTTTGACCGTGACCGTGACCAAAAAGATCATTAAAAAAATCAAGAACCAAAACGAGAAAGAAAGACAGTTACACCGTGAATAGATCGTTGGGGCTTCAAAGTCATGAACGCATAGAGTGAACAAAAATCTGCAAAGGTATCGCCGAAATACAGAGCCAGGATAGTGATGCTCCTAATTATGTGGGAGAAAACTAACTAATTTACAGGTTACTACGGGTGGGGACTGAACCCCCCCCCCCCTCCCACCCTTTTAGGGTTGACTGATGAGGTTTCTACCAAAATTTCTGGTTTCCTGCAAGTAAAACGTTGTAACTCCGTTGTAACTTGTACAACCGCCTCTCCCCCTCCCACCCCTAAAATCTTAAAAAGAACCCATGCAGGCAGGGCAGTAAAAATAATTTTACCGTCCGTCAGGTGGCATTTCAACATTGAACTTTTACAGGCCTACTTTTTTGTCTATATTTAAAAGTCCGATGGATACAAAATGAATTTGTGGCATTAACAGAAAGGGTGTTTCAATTTCTCTTTGTAAAGCACTATTCTTATTTTAAAATTGTTTGAGTCTAAGATTCATTTCAAATTCTATAAAGAAAATTATTAAATAAACGGTGTGCTAAATACTGTAAATAATGTATGAAGCCACAAACAAAGCTGGCGAATCAGTACCGTTTTTTCATTTATCTGTTATGATTAATAAGACAGTTATTGTATATCTCAATAGTCAGAATGCGAATAGAATACATTGATTGTTGCTTGCCTAGGACAAACATATCGGCTTGCCCGACCTAGCAACACGTAATGTTTGCAATTTGCATTATGAAAACTGAAATACAATTATTCGTAAAAGGTGAATGAAATAATTCATAACGGAGGCACTTCACTACTCATCCTGCGTCAGTCCAAGAGATTCTGTGATGCGATCTGCAACTGGATTTGTTTGTTTAAAACTACTTTGTTTAGATGTAAAAACGGTACATATAGCGGATGCAACCCCCCCCCCCTTCCCCTCCGGGAACGGAGGGACCGCATGCGTGTTCCCAAAATCTCCGGCTCGCAACAAAGAAAAAGATCTGCCCGTATTGACTTTACACCCCGGACATATGCTGAAAGGGGGGGGGGGGGGAGGAGGGGTGGGGGGAGTAGGGGGGGGGGGTGCTGAAAAGGCTTGTATACAAAAGAAAAAGATCTACCCGTATTGACTTTACACACCGGACTTATTCAGAAAAGGGGGAGGTGGTGCTGGGAACACGCTTATGCGTATCCAAAATAACACTGAGTGGGGGAGGGGGGGGGGGGCGGGGATGCAACCAATTTTAATTTGAGATTAACGAATTATCTTTTAGTCAAAATAGGGGAAGAAAATGATAAAAAAAATTAAGCTGTAATATTTCAAATTTGATTTGATTTTGATGGATATTAAAACAAGACCCCCGTTTTTCAGCGGCCAAATCTGACACCGAGTCCCTCCCCTCACCCTTTCCCTTCCCGTATCCACTGCTACATCTCTCTTGCGCCTCACATCTTTGCCTCTAAAAAGGGGAAAGAATGTATAATAAAGTACATGGCTAGCTACAGATAAGTAGAATGATAGCAGTGAGATCTCCCTCCAATGACAAAACTAGTCTGCATTGTATAGACTAGGTGTGCATTCTGGAAATATTCTGACGTCACACAAGAATCTTAATGTTGACCGTTCCATTACTATACGGGGACAACTCCAAATAAAATTCACATCTTTCGTGTTTGAATCGAATATTATTCATCCTACATTACCAGAATGCTATTTAAATCAATAAAAATATTGTAAAATATTTCAAAAAAATATTGTCATAATACTCACTTTGCACACATAAACAATACCCCCTTGACAAAAAATAACTAAATTCACCCTTTGCATGAGTTCAAGGACCGAAAGTGATATTGATGTCACCATGTTGGTGCATCGTGCGAATGATGCAACGATACGATTGTGTGTTGGCATTTCGCCAGTGATTGTCATTGAGCGAGTTCAAAGATGATTCTTCATATCGAATGCGACAATGGGCATGCCATATTGGCGTATCCAGGATGGGGGGCTTTGACACCTCCCCCCCCCCCCTTTAAAAAACAAATTGGTAGAGGAGAATATTGAGGTACATTTTTAATTCCACTTATTGTTTATTTGGTGTATATGTTTAGATTATCCCAGGTTCGGTTTTGCCATGGCCCGGACCCCGAATCCACCCGATCGGCCCTCTTTTACGATAGTCCCTTGTGTTGTGTATATTTCATTTACCTACTGCTTAAAAAAAAAAAATTAAAAAAAAAAGGGGGGGGGGGTCCGGAGCGGTCTACTCTGTACATACGCCACTGAAGAAGCATATCAAAATGGAAGATGAAGGTTTATCATGCATATTTTGTCAATTATTTGATGTTAATTAGGTTATACAATATCATAATAGTCTTTCACACCATTCAAGCTCTGCAGAAAATTCGATACAATGTTATTGACCGGAGCAGGGCGGGGTGGGGATCGAGGATAGGGAGGGGGGGGGGGGGGGGGTTCACCCTAAAAAAAAACGCCATTGAAGAAGCATATCGAAATGGTAGATGACGGTTTATTTCGCCATATTTTGTCCATTATTAATGTTAATTAGGTTATAATACAATAGTCTTTCACACCATTCAAGCTCTGCAGGATTCGATACAATTTCATGTTACCACTTTGACGCCTTATAATACATATTTTGCAATATTTTCACACATTATAATACTTATACATTTGTTTAGAATTATTATTCCCTTTTGATTTATCTTTATTCAAAATAATGATTGATAATATAAATAATATGCCAACAGCCTACAAGTTAGAGAGAGAGAGAGAGAGAGAGAGAGAGAAGGGGAACAGAGGGAAGAGGAGTATGGGTAGCATAGGGAACGATGGACATAGTTTATCGATCTCAAATGCAATTACTTCTCTCCATTGAATTATGTTTTATGACATTGAATTATTTAAACAACAATGAACAATACTCATGCAATTTGATTAGAACTTTATTCTCTTTTTGATTTATCTTTATTCAAATGATTGATAATATAAACAATGTGCCAACAGCCTACAAGTTAGAGAGAGAGAGAGAGAGAGAGAGAGAGAGAGGGAGAGGGAGAGAGAGAAGGGGAACAGAGGGAAGAAGAGTATGGATAGAATGTACAGGGAACGATGGACATTATCGATCTTAAATGCAATTACTTCTCTCCATTGAATTATGTTTTATGATTTATGATGTATGTCGAATTATTAAAACCACAATGGTCTTTGTACACTGATCATCATTCTGTGTTTGTGTAATTTAACCATTTGCAATATTGTATTCTATAATTATGTATTTTTAAAATTTGCTTGTAAAATGTGAAAATTCAGTCATTGACTGCTAATCACGATTTGTATTATACATGAATAGAACAAGAAAGAAATCCTTTTCACCATCTAATCGAAAATGTCGCCGGCTTTTAATTGCTTGACCGACAATAACAACCTTTTTACCCTTCAATTTTATTGAATAAGACGAAAGAAAATGTTCGTATCAATCTCCACGCCGAAAAATAAAATGAAAAGAGAACCAGGTTACCCATTAGTAAAGTTAATGATGTATGAAATAAAATTAATGGGACTGAAGACAAAATATTATGCATGCACTTTATTTTCATAACATACAGGGTATACAGTGATGAGCGATGTGATATTACATAGAAAAGCTGACAGTGCGGGTTACCACTTCAAACAGGAACAGTTAATATAATTATTCACATAATCTCTAGAAATAAATTTTAATAGTGATCCGTTGTCAGACGAACGATGCACAGTACAGGTCAATCGCGCTGTTAACGATAATGACCTCATGAAATACAATGCGAAAAATCTAATCTGATAATAATGTCCGCAAATAACATCATACTCCTTCCTTAATTGACTTGACAAGAGAAAGAGAGTGAGAGAAGAAGAGAGAGAGAGAGAGAGAGAGAGAGAAGGGGTGAGAGAGAGAGAGAGAGAGAGAGAGAATAAAACACTTCTAAACGACGGGCTACAAGGAAGACAGTTCAAGAATACTTCAGATACATCTATATTTTTTACTATTCTCCTACCATCAGTATAATCATGTACTTATATTTTTCTCCTCTTAAAACCATTTCTTTGCCAATTTTCTTCAGCTTTTCTTTCTTCAATCAATAACGCTTGTTATGCATCAGGCAAGAAGAACTTATACCACCATCCACTGCCAACGTGTACGATCTCATCAAGGAGAACAACCACTCCTTCGCCAGGTTTAAGGTGGAGTTTGTTGAGCTCGACCCTCGAACTTTCACGCCCGCGGTCCGTGGATACTACCACTGAGCCTTGAAGGGGCAGTGAGTCGCCGTCACCGGTGTGGAAATAATCCACCTCACTGTCAATGCTCCCGAAGTTGAGAGCGATAAAGAAACGCTCCTTTTCAATGTCGATCTCACGGATATACGCAATAACCTAAAGAGAATGGAGGGAATATGGGAGAAGAATTTGGTTGAAAGACTGGTAAAATACGAGAAAGAAAATTGGAACAACTGCAGAATACCCCACCACACACCTAATCTAAGGCCTATGGTCCTTACCCTATAATCTTTAACCTAATCCAAGCCCTTTTCCTAATAGTTATTTAATATATTCAGGGGCGTACGCAGGGGGGGGGTAAGCGGACACATTTTTTTTTTTTTTTTTGGTCTCTAAATTTCATAATTTGACATTTTTTGTCGTTGGGGGGGGGTAAGGTCACCTTATTTAGGTTAGCCGTGGGTGTAATTTTTTTTTTTTTTTTTTTTTTTTTTTTTAAATAAAAAAAAAAAACAAAAAAAAAAAAAAAAAAAAAAAAAAAAAAAGGGGGGGGGGGGGGGGGGGGGGGGGGGGGTTTTAGGTTTTTTTAGGGGGGGTTTACATACATAAAAATACCAAAGGGGGGGGTTTAAACCCCCAAACCCCCCCCCCCCTGCGTACGCCCCTGTTGTTATTCAAAACACACTAAATATCGTTATTACTGTAATTTATATACAAAAATACTTATCCTATACTAAATCTTTACCACTATAACTATGAATCTCCTATCCCTTTAGTACTCACCGGTGTTTTCCTTCTCATTTCAACCTTTATACCTGAGAAAGACATGATCTCTCTCTCTATTTTATTTATGTTTGTATGAAATGTGTGTTTATCATCTAGTCATATACCTAATCTTTTTAATTCCAGTACTCAGCCCTTCAATGTGAAATTTTAGTGCAATAAACTCCATTTGTCATTCAATTCATTTCAATTTAGTTCGTCTTCAAGATGAACTCTAATTCCTTATAGGAGGAAAACTGCCCGAAACGAAGGGACCGGTAAGTCGATCGCCCCTGTCACTTTTGAGATCGTAAACGGGGAAGAGATCTTTTGAATTAACCGTTTAAAGATAAAATTGACTTCTGTCATGCGATTGCATTGTGAAAGGCACGATTATTGGAAAAGGCTGATCATTTAGCAAATAAACATTGGTGTATTTTGTGAGGCTTTTGAAAATTAAAAATGCTGAAGACCACATTGTACGCAAAAAGTGTGTATGGGACTGCAAACACAAGTCATGGGTCTGTAACATTTAGCTGTTACTTATTTCGAATATGAGGGTATTTGAAAAGCCATTCTTTACACTTTGTTCTATGATACTTTTTTACAATTCCTATGTCCCACTTGCAGGCCCAAAAAATGAAAAGGTTAAATTCCAACGGCATTTGAAAGATAATACTAATTTAGAACTACCCTAAACAAAACAAACAAAAAAGGGGGGGGGGGGGAGTGGGCTTGAAAATGTGAGTGAGTGACTGCCTTTTTTAATTCTTTGGTAAACAACATACATAAAATGAGCTGTAAAGGTACATGAGCATTTGTCTGCGTCAATTACTCACTTCTTGTAATGGCCAAAATAAAACAGATTGAACCTTTTCGCAGCAAAACACATATACGACCATTCGGTACAAGGGTCTGAAAATTAGACTACTACTAAAATGATTGCAATCACTAAAGTCGATTCGACAACAGATGCTCGTTATTTTCCCACTAAAAACATTTCCAAAGCCCTTTCGTATTTGACGGAAGTTCTATTTTTAGGATTGTCTTTCCAATGCCGTTTGAATTTAACCTTTTCATTTTGTTTGGGCCTGCAAATGAAACATAGTGCCTTTAAGAACGTACCTCGTCTGAAGATGCGACAAAGTTGATGGTGTCTGTTGTCAAAGCACGATATTCACTGCGTAGCGCCACCAATCGACGGAACATCTGCAAGACTGAATCTTCGTCTTCTTTTTGAGCCTATAAAACAATATAATAGGGGAAAAGAATCTTATGTTTTATATATCCTGTTGTCTAACTATCATTAAGATTAAAAATAAATTATTAAATAAATATTCAAATTCATCATTTGATATTGCTATATCAATATGTTAAAACCAAACCAAATGTAGCGTATAACCAACCAATCGGACTGACTGCACTTCAATAAATAGTGACAATTTCAAGCATGCATGCGATACCGTTCACAAAAGGCGATTCAACAACATTGGGCTTGTCTGGAAATACTAAATATTGATCGCAATCAGAGGGATGACTTTTCCCAAAATTGAGAATCATTTGCAGCTCAATTGTTACGCCCCCACTCGGCAGACCAAAAATTCAACCAAAAAACCATCGCTTCTGACGTCATACTCCGATCGTCAACTGAAACAAAAAATGTCCTCACAAACAGAGATTAGTATCTTACATTCCGGCCCCTAAATGTGAAGATTTTACTGAACATTTACTTCTCTAATCTCTTCTTATTCTCAACCTGGACTTACAGGTATATACTTTATCCAAAATTCCAAAGGAATCCCAAAATTTAAAACATAGCTATCTATACTGAATGCCTTCATACACCAATTAACAAATAATCTAATTTACATTAATTTTCATGAACACCTAAGCAACCAAACAACTTTCTTTTCAAACGAAAAAGAAAAAAGTTGTTCATGTCTAGATTTCCTTGTTACAACACCAAAAAAGGACTACAATTTCCTTTTCAAATAAACTTACAACAAAGTTGGTTGCCATACTACCTGTATCAATGTATAACATGCTTCAATATTAACTTTATAAATTCCTACATTAAAATATGAAAACCAAAATTTCATTCTAAAAAATCTCTGTTGGCAACTGTTACCACTACAACCACTTCTTTCAATCCCATTCAAACTAAAAAAGAAATCTTGTTATGTGTCACCCAATAAAAGGAAATATTGATTCTCTAATCAACACTATGTACGATTTCACAGATACTGTTTAAAACTGAATTGAATTCACATACCAATTCCAGTACACAGAGTCATGTTGTTGTACCCAAATATAACTTCACAAGACATTATCTGCTAGAAAACATAAATTTTCCTAGTCGAAACTTCCAAGTCCCTACATAGACAAATACATCATCTGCATATACCATTTCAATCTTTCTATACACAATCTGCATATATGACATTATCGATTCTGGTATTACATATTCTACCAAATAGCCAATGCCATGTAATTTGGTTGTCATGGAAACAGTAATAAATGACATATCATCAACACGTATAACTGATTTGAATGTATTCTGCAACTTTAAGCTTTCTCCTCTGGAAATGAACCTAATATAGAATACATACAAATGCATTCATCATATGAATATAAAGGAAAATCACATTTACCATTTCTAATGAATCTAAAGTTTGTTTACAAGGTTGAAAACAAAAACGTTACTTTCCAATATCGTGCAAACATAAATTACACCATGTCAGTCCTGCATTATGGTATAATCCATTTTCGTCTAAATCTTGTTCTTTGACATTCTCTGAGTTATTAAAGGATCAGAATAATATGTATTTCCTCTTCTGACTAAATATCAACTTTGTCTGGCAACATTTTTTTTCTCTTGCTTAGAACTTCTTCTGAAGCGCTGTCCTTTCCTCAAGTTTCTTGTAAAAGTCTCTAAAAGTTCTCTGAAAGTTGCTCAATGTTGACACTTTGTCCCTGACGCTGAAGCACAAAAATTCCTTAATTTCTTGACTGATCAATGATACTCTAATACGCGAAAAAGGATCGCTGTCAGTTCCGCTTTCTGGTTTTAAGAACACAAAACACAAATACCTCTACAATTGGCACGGGACAGCGCTAGGCTTGACCCCTCATCTTAGAAACACAGAAATGTCTTCAAGAATCTGCCTCCAAATTAAATAGAGCTTTGTAACTGGTCTCCCCTCAGTACGCTGGTTCTGGTCTTCACTTCACACTGTCGATCGAAGCCTTTCTCTTCTGGCCATGTCTGAAGGACTCTTCCCAAAGGCCAAACATTGCGGTGTGAGTGCTCGTCGACCACCAGTACCAAATCGTAAACCTGGATGATGAGGGAGGTATCGACATGTTACTTCACCTGGTTGACAATCTTGCTCTTCCGCCTCCTCGACACAACCTTCTGTGTACTTGTAGTGCAGAGCGTCATCTCTACCTAGGTTCCTTCTGAGACTCCGCAACCTTTGTTCTGCTACCCATTGGTTGTCTGTCAAGCTACATGTAGGTCGTTTCTCCTTGAAGGGTATGTGAAACTGGTACTGTTCCATCTCTTTGCACTTCCCTTCATTCTGTATGTCAAGAGTCTTTCTGTCATTCACCGACATTCCTTTGTCTGGAATAGCAGCAGCAGGGCCATGCAAGGACCATCCAAGTACAGTATGTACACTCTCTAAGGGCATCAGGGCAAATGGTGCATCTTGCCCTATCAGGAGTCCCACTTCTTGTCCGCAGGCAAATGGTAGATCCAGCCCCTCTAAGTGCTGCCATCCTTCTAAGTCTGGCATACTGGCCATGTCATCACTCAGTAAGTCGGTCTTCCTGTTGGTAGAAACCTTCTGAAGCTTCACTCTTTCTGTCATGAGACCTGTGTCTACCATACGACTCACAACTTGAGTCTGGATCCTTCCATCAGGATCGTCCAAAGTTGATATGGAAAGTATGTGCTCTTCCCCCTGTGCTGACACTTTCCTTACTAGGCCCTCTGTGCAGAAGAAAGTGGTCGAACCAGAGTCCAGGAGAGCGTAGGTCCGAACACATCCATCTCCATCTGCTGCCTGAACATGCACTGGACCTATGGGAAGTACACATCGCATACCGGCCCCTATGGCGATTCCGTAACTTGCTTCTGACCCAGTTAATATGGAGCCATTCTGTTCTGTGGTTTCACTCTGATTAGTGGTGGTATCATACTTCAAGGGCTCTCCATGCTGGGAGAAGTCCTTGTCTCTTACAGTAGCGCTGACCATGTTGGGTTGCAACTCTGAGGGCCGTCTCAGCTGGTAGACACCCTTCTCTAAATCTGTAGCCATGCTGGGCTCCGTCGTCAAGGCCCCTCTTCGTTGAGAGACATCTTTATCTGCAGCAGCAGTCATGCTCTCTCCACGCTGGGAGAAGTCCTTGTCTGTAGTGCTGACCCTGTTAGGTTGCACCTGTGAGGGCTGTCTCAGCTGGTAGACAGCCTTCTCTAAATCTGTAGCCATGCTGGGCTCCGTCGTCAAGGCCCCTCTTTGT
The DNA here is from genome assembly GCF_000002235.5 of Strongylocentrotus purpuratus. NCBI lineage: Eukaryota > Metazoa > Echinodermata > Echinoidea > Camarodonta > Strongylocentrotidae > Strongylocentrotus > Strongylocentrotus purpuratus. The sequence goes on from NW_022145611.1 coordinate 4,356,591, forward strand.
TGGGAGACATCTTTATCTACAGCAGCAGTCATGCTCTCTCCATGCTGGGAGAAAACCTCTTCCTCAGCTTTTGCCATGCTGAGTCTTGTCTGTAACTCAAGCTTACTCCTTCTCTGCTTCAGCTTAAACTCCTCCAGTTCAAGAGCTTGTTGTTCGTTGAGAGCTGCTGCCTGGGCTGCCAAGGCCGCTCTCTTCACCATTGCTTTGACTCTAGCTCTGGAGGTACTGCTTGTGCTGCTCTTGCCAGTCTGGCTTGCTGAATCCCCGGGCTTGACGGACTCTTGATGGGACATATCGCTCATGTTGACTTAAAGCACTGTTGTTGAACTTAATGTAGCGTATAACCAACCAATCGGACTGACTGCACTTCAATAAATAGTGACAATTTCAAGCATGATGCGATACCGTTCACAAAAGGCGATTCAACAACATTGGGCTTGTCTGGAAATACTAAATATTGATCGCAATCAGAGGGATGACTTTTCCCAAAATTGAGAATCATTTGCAGCTCAATTGTTACGCCCCCACTCGGCAGACCAAAAATTCAACCAAAAAACCATCGCTTCTGACGTCATACTCCGATCGTCAACTGAAACAAAAAATGTCCTCACAAACAGAGATTAGTATCTTACACCAAAATTCAAACGAAAAGTTTACCCTGACAAGTAGTATATGTTTTTTTTTAAATTTGTATTCGGCATAATTTGAAAATGTACAATAAACATTACGAGAACTATAATTATGCTCGAAACGCGTAGAAAATGAAATGGATAATAAACAAAATACCTTGCACTGAGAGGCTCTAGTTGAAATTGTGGATAGAGGTGGCCTGAATAGCACTATTTCATAGGGGCATAGCCCCGAAGAAAATAGTGCCATTTCTGTCGCCGAGGAATCCATAATTTTAACTAGTGGCTTGAAATATTGCATGATATATATTTTTTTTTCTTCAAACCAAACTTCATAAAAATAATAATAATTATGTTAACTGTGCACTATACCATGGGTGTTTGGTCACATGATGCTATGTTGACCGATCACTTAACATGATTTCATTGATTAAAAATATAATAAGAAATATTTACCGAGCAGCGTAGACGACAGTACCGCGACCGCGACCGATAGCACATTGATCTTGATCGATCGCATATATATGACGTCATCCATGTGTATAGTGCCATTGTATAGTGCACTATACCATGGATGTTTGGTCACATGATGCTATGTTGACCGATCACTAAACAGGATTTCATTGATTAAAAATATAATAAGAAATATTTACCGCGACATTGACTTGTTGATAGTTAGAATGAACAGGGAGGTATATATAATCTTCTGATGTTGAAAACCCTGCATTCATTGTTGCATCCCACTGCATTGGAGAACGTTCATAATCTCGTGTCTTCAATTGCCATACACTCTGGAAGTGAAAAATATATATCAAAGAACTAAATGAAGGTTTCCGTTAAATAATTGCTTAATGGAGTTTATTATTAAGAATATAATTTTGCTCAAAATGTAGGTGTCTATGAGCTCCTATACCGGTGCCCATCAATTTTGCAATGGATTTTATTTGAATAACAGATAATATGTAGCCAATATCATTTTAATGTCCCCGAGAAGGAGGGGGGGGGGGGGGTCAGTTTTCTCCAGCTTTTGAGTATACATACAGTATAGTCAAACCTGTGTTTCGAGGCATCCAACGGGAAACAGGGAAAGTGGCCGCTGCAGGCGGTGGCCTTTCTAGACAAGTTCTATAACACACATTTATTTTTCTATGGAGACAAAAGATGGACATGGCCTTTTTAAAGAGAGGTGCCCACTCAGACAAGTTTGACTGTGTACTTGAATATATTTGAGATTACAAATTAATGTACAAATCCACCTATATAGGAGATAGCTGTATACCACAGCAGAGTCTTGTATAGGAGGCGAGGGGGTAAAGGTTGTAGCCCCGATAATTTAAAAATTACTTATCATTTAGGGCAACCAACATGAAGGCGCGGGGTGAGCTAATTGTTTTTGGAATAAGTTTCCTATCCTATTTAGATGATAAAATTACATATTCACAAAAAACATGTCTCTAGCTATTCAAGTATCTTCTCCCAGATCGGTGGTTGCAACATTTCCCACCCATCTCTGTTCTCTGCCATCATACTAGGACATGCAGTGTCACTCCATGTCGGGTTTTTATATTCTCCTCCCATGTTGCTTCTCGGCTTCTCTCTTGGTCAATACCTTTTACTTTTCTTTCTAACAAATCTTTCAAGGAACTATGATGTCTTTTAATGTGACCAAGGTATTTTCGCCTTTCTTTCTTTAATTATTGCTATTTTGTTTAAGCCCCACGATATGAAAACAAATTATGTTAATTTTCATATCTGTCTATGCATGATATTCTCATCATTCGTGCATGTACGGAAGAGAAATATTCGTGAAAAAAAGCGTGTGCCCCAATCTGACCTCTTGAAAAGCTGTGTCTGCATCCCGCCCCCCCCCCCCCACTCAGTGTTAGTTAGGGTAGGCATATGCATGTTTCCTTCTTTTTAAAACACCCCCCTATTTAAAGTCCGATGTGTAAAGTCGATACGGGCCGGATTTTTGTGTACTACGAGCCGGACTTTGGAGCGTGAAAAGTACCCCCTTTACCGGACATTTTGGGAACACGCATGGTATCCCTCCGTTCACGGAGTGTGGGGGGGGGGGGGTGGGGAGAGGGGGGAGGTCTGCATGGACGCATTTAATAGTTCTTCAACTAACTAATTGTTAAACCTATTATCTATGACCAATGGATGGTAAAATGAAATAATATTGTTTTTTCTCTTACTGGATCAGTCTTGGCGCGGAGATCCTTCACTTGTTCATACTCTAGGTCCTGTAGATTCTCCATCCCAAGTTCATCACCATAGTAACAGATGGGCGTGCCTGGTAGAGTCAGGAGGAGGATGTTGGCCACTTTGCTGTACTCGGGTGCCAGACGACTGGCAATGCGACTAGCACCATAATTACCAAGCTGAAACATTGAGTATATCAGATATATTTTTTGAATGAGAAAATTATTTGTCATTTTTCGATACAGAAATGGAATGGTTCCTTCAAGATAAACTTTAGTACTGGTAATGCGATTGCATTGTGAAAGAATAGGTGTGGAGAGGATCAGAAACAGTTGATCATGTAGCATGTAAGTATTGGTGTGCACTGCAAAGTTCTAGAGTCATCAAAATCATAATAAATTTGACCGAGTCTTGGTAAAGTAACAAGCACTGTACACAGAAAGCTATATATGGGACAACACACATGGTGTCGGGGCTGGTACTACCTTGATTTCCTTGTCTTTCTATACTCATAACTCAGCCAGTATACATTTTCTTCCAAAATTGTTTGGCACATGTCATTTATTTGTAATCTTGAACATTCAGTGTAAGTTTCGTTTGATTCTGTGAGAATTAATTTTCTTTTTTTTTTTACCAGAACTCAAGTTTATCTTTCAGTACCGATATCTTGATTAGCGAGATATCATAATGCAAGGAATTGGTTTATTATTAAGAAAGCATCAACAAAATACACGTTCACTAATGAACTCAGCCACACTGTGGAGTGTGGAACACATTCAACGTCTCCCCGAATCAACTTTATGCCTATGATATTCAGTAGGGAAACTACCTTTCTTTTGACTAGACTGTAAAAGATTAAAATCAGAGATCTGGGACAGTGTAACTTCTAATTACCCTTAGGAACGGATTATCTTTGGAATATTAAATAACTAAGTGGAGCTGGAATATTACCATGCAGTTCAGTAAATAGAGGATACTCGCCTCCGTGCCTCGACAATGAATCAGGTTTTTCAGAATGTGTGTCGAATTATCTTTGCTGATAATGGTGAACAAACCCCTGATACAGGCGCGGATAGTGAGCACTATTTTTTTTTTTTTTTTGAAAAATCGCACCCCCCCCCTTGAGCGCCAAAGGGGGGGGGGGGAGGGGGGCATCTCCAAAACAGGTAAAATTAACATGTTTTTACACGGTTTTTTCCCAGGGGGGGGGGGGGAGGCCCCCCGGGCCCCACTGGATCCGCCACTGCCCTGATAAGTGTCCAGGTCGTTATAAGAAACTATTAAATGAACATGGTAGATTCTGTCCACAAACTACGCTGGATTGGTGAAACATTAATTCAATTCAATGGTGGTTCTATTTTGACAATTCTTTGAAGCGAAAGCCTGAAATTAGCATCATTCACAATTTGCTCACAACGTGAATACAAAATAGTAAATGACTGAAAACAATTTAATTCTTTAGTTTATATATTTTTATTTAAAATATCTAAAATAGAGAATGAAATTATTAAAAGTGAAAAAGTTATTCTACCCCTGATTTTCTTTAATATCATTATACTATTTTTAAAATCAGTCTATGACATACTGATCGAAATGACATAGTCCTGCAAAAGAAGTGGCAAATTGTATTGAAATAAAGATAGAAATTTAAAAAAAAGTTTTACACTACACATCATGAATACGACAAAAACTGGAACTATTATGTATTTTGAAAAAGCATATTGATATTGTTATTTCAAAATAAAATAAAGATTGAAAGGCCACTTACCTGGAAGTTGGGCCAGTTACCCTCATCCATTACGTCGAGCCACTTTCTAATCAGAGCCTCAAGTTCACGTCCAGTTATCGTCCCACCTTGACCCATGGGGTCTCCCATCTCCAATAGGTTAAAGTTCATTGGTAGATTTGCTCCCGGGTCATTGGAAGTACCGTAATATGACTGGACGTACGTTGTGTTGCTGTCAGAATCAGTCAGCATCACTCTAGAAGAACAAAACATGAATACTAAATGTTATCATTATTGTTTTCGTAAAGCTTAAAATGGCATAGGCCTATCTTTAGGTAATGAAAGAGGTGATTGGAACAAAATCAAAGAATAGTAACGCGGAATATTTCGGCTTTCTGGTCATTCTTGCGATTTACTCTGATGCGTGCAAGACAAAAAGCGTTTGCTATTCTTCGATATCTTTATAAGTTGGAAGAGGGAAGGGAGCAATGATTCATTTCCTCGATATATGGATGGGAAAAACGTATCCTCTCTCACACAATCAAGCTCTTTAAAAATCCCGATGATGAAAATGAAAGCTATGAGTTAACTTTTGTTACTATTTGCGCATCAATAAATAAGACATACTTCATTGCATGGGCATGACGAAATATACAAAATATTGTAATGGAAAATACCCTAAAGATTTCATAGTGTTAGGTTCTTTACCTGTAGGTGCCCGCAGTTGAGAATTTGTAGAAGACACCATCCCTCCAAGTTTGCAATAGTGAATGAGACATGCCATCATATTCTGCTGTGTAATCATGGTGAAGTGATTCGTATTGCTGGAAGAAGAAGGCATATTCATTTCAATTTATCTTCAATTCTGAACTTGGCACAATAATTACTAATAAATGCTAATTGCTGGATATTGTTCAGACTTGTTGCTTCTAAGTATGCAGATGATACAGGTGATGATAGGAGAAAGTAACTGGATGACGAAGTGAAACTGGATATAATTTAGAAACCGGAAATTAATATGAATTCTCAATTATCATTTGTTACACTCTATATTATGATGTGTTTTGCATCGTACAAAAAAAAAAAAGCAGAAAAGAAATCAAAAAGAACCAAAAAAGGGAGCTACCATTACTTCAAACTGAACAGCGCATACATTGCTTTTATTTATTCATGCATTGTATATCACTAATGGATACAAGCTCGGTTAGCACATGCAGGTAATAACGCCAGCGAAATCACGCCACGTGATTTGCATCTCCTTTGGCAACACCTTATTTTGGCTTGCTTTGTATACTGTTCTCTACAAAGTTGGAATAATTTTTTTCTTCTTTTTCATTAAGTTATTGTGAAAATATATTTTTTTGAATAGATAAAATCGTAAAGTTTATATCTTCTAATAAGGTTACTGATCAATCTAAAAGTTTTAGAGATTGAAGAAAAAAAGTTCTGAGACGATATAAACTAATCTATCACGAATAAACCATATTGCCGCAATCATTTCATGAACAGAGGTACGAGTTGTTTCCATCTTTATTGGCAATAGTAAATTTTACTAAATGGAATGAGATGATTACCGAGTGGTTGGAACCGATGGATATGTAATCAGCATTAACAGGTTCATCTGTGAAGTCTGGAGCTTCGTGGAAATACCTGACTCCTCGAATGTTAAATCCATCCACTCCTCGAGTAAACCATCTCTCAAGAGCATCCTGTGTAAAATAAATTCAATAAATGTATAAATAATAACATTTAAAGCAACAACAATGATAATACTAATAGTAATCATAATAATAATAATAATTATGATAATGATAATGATAATAATACAAATCATAATGATATTAATAATAAAAGTGGTGGGTTCTTGTAAAAAGGCTCATGTCTGACACATTGCCAATCCTGGCACAAACCCCGCACTCTGCGGTTCACCTTGTGTTTGACAAAATTTATCTATCTTTAAAGGCATCGTTTAACAATGTTAAATCTGAGATACACGGCTCTACGTGTTAGCAGTGTCTGTGATATGGTGTTAAATTGAAGCCCTAAAAAATTGCGCTTCAAAATGATCAAGAAGTGCCTCAAAAATTTAAAATCTTTGAGTGACCGGTTTTACCATAGTCTTTTCCCCCAATAGACTGTAGTGTTATGAAAACCGTTTGGCAAACGGTTTTCAAAATTTGTAATTCCAATCATAAATATCTTGATAATTAGACAGGCGATCGGCTTGTAAAAGTCATGGGGTTCCTGACTGACCTAAAGGTCTATAATTATCATTGCAGCATGAGCTAAATCCAGAATTTTGTTTCAGAATATAAGACAAAGTTACCATATCCCTTTAAAGAAAAAATAAGGAATTTAAGTTTGATTTATGAAGAAAACAACCCAGATCTATCGGCATACTTGGAATCTGAATCATAATCATAGGCTAATAAATCCTAAGATAACAGTTGATTTGGAAAACTATGATTTTTTTGTACTAAATGATCCTCGGAAATGCGTTTATAAATTATGCAATGGCCTAGTCGATCTTATAGCCAGGTGATATAATTATAGGAAGACTTACTTCCATTACATTTTTTAAAGCAGTCATTTTTGTGTAAAGCTATTGCAGCTTTCTGTGAGAATCCGGCCCGATGATTAATCTCTAAAACCAAATGAAGGTGTTGTGGCCTAGTGAATACGTCACCAGACTGTGGATCACAACGGTTCGTTATTCGAGTCCCGCCGGGGCACTACAGAGTGAGTCAGAAAAAATGTCCCACTTTTTAAAAGTTGTATTGTTTGAAGTATGAATATTTAATCATGAGTTTCATAATATGTCTTGATAGAGTTATCCTCCCAGTACATTTAGGTACCATTTTTATTTGAATCTCTGCATGCATGACTGAACATCAGACAATCTTTACAAGACTGCCAGATCTCACTATCAAGATACATCACGAAACCCATAATTAAATATTCATACTTCAAACAATACAACTTTTAAAAAGTGGGACATTTTTTCTGACTCACTCTGTATAATGCCCTTTTGCAAGACACATTTGCCAAACTCGACCTACGTGAGGGAAATGGGTATACTGTACCTGACAGGTATTAATCAATTCCTTGAATTGCTATAGCATCATAATGACAGCCATGCTATAAGCTGGGGTAATATTGGTGGAATGCCAGGGTTTTGTCTGACAAGCAGACATCAGCACTATACACAAGAACCCACTATTATCATTATTATTGTTATGGAATTTTCTCGAATACCTTACATAAATGTTAACATTCCAAAGCAGAAAGGATTAAGACTTCAAAGTATGTTATATTAGAAGAATATTTTTGTAATGAACATTACCGATAAGTGTGCTCGGACCTCTTCGTTGGCGAGGTCAAGATCGGGTTGATATTCGGAATATTGATGAAGAAAACATTTATCTGCGACATCATCACAATTCCATGCACTGCCACTGTACAAACTTATCTAGAAAGTGAGGGAGGGAAATAACAGCATTATATTTGAAAATGTCAAACAAAAGAAATTTAGATTTTTAGATTTGTATCAAAATATCAAGTATACCCGTTCATGATAAACTCTTGCTGCTGCGAAAGGTGATGAAATAGAAGGAGAAAAAGAGGAGGAAGAAGAGGAAGAAGAAGAAGAAGAAGAGAAGAAGAAGGAGAATAGGTGTTCCTTAGCTGATAAACGCAAACACTTTCTTTCTTCCAATTTTTATTGAGAACACATAACATCAAATATTCACATAATGTTATCATATTAACACACACACAAAAAAAAAACGATTGTGAGGAACATCTTCTATTTTCAATTTCAATTTGTTTTCTTCTATTTCCTTCTATTTTCTAGCCTCGTGTCCATATATGTCCTTGTTAATTTACATTTAAGAGCATCCAAAAATATATTTGGATTGCATTAGGATCGGAGTCTGTTTATAATTATGATCGGTTTTAAAGCCGTTTTGTTTTTGTTTTTAGAATTTGAATAAAATCTGCATCATTATGTAAAAAGAAACTACAATTAAGTTTCCCGAAACTGGGACCTTTGGGTGGTTGGTCATCTTAAATTAATATACAATCGCTTTAGCACAATGTATTTAGGATCTTACCCAATTGTTAGGCTCAGGTGCGTCGGTCCATGTGTAGAATTCTTGATACTTCAAATCGTCATCAGAATCTGGCGTTCCAGCAACTACTTTCCTGCTTTTCTGGAAGAACTCGTGATGGGCACTTGAATGATTCGGAATGAAGTCCAAGATGAGTTTAATATCTGTAAAACAATGGTCGTCTCATTAAAGCATTTCTTTCACAGTGGCGTAGCGTCTTTAAAGGGGCAATGGTTGTCATGGGGTCATGTTTTTTTTCTTCATTTTTACATGCAATTTTTACTGGTTAGATGAAATCTAAAGGAATGTGTGCAGCCTGAGTAAAGGTTCGTATCATTTTCAGGTTATCTATTTCCTTCTTCCCTCCTTCTTTCCCCTCTCTCTGTCTCTCTTTCTCTCTATCTGATAAACGGAAGTTCAAAGGGCATACCCCTAGCTACAACATTGCATAATAATCACAAGTAGAATGATTTACACCTCTTAAAATAGAAAAATTATACTAAAGCTAAGGTATAAACTGTCAAATTGTACTATAAAGTTACTGGCTCCAAACAGACGTATTGGATAAAAAGTAAACCTTCAAATCTATTGACTAATCTTCCTCTTCTGGGAACTTTAGTGAAGAATATAATATGGGCAAAAAAAAAGACAGGGAGAGAGAGAGAGAGAGAGAGAGAGAGAAGGAAAGAGTAAAAAAGAGAGGGGAGGACTGAAACCAGAGGTCGGGGTAGGGGGTAGGGTTGGACATACATGTAATATATATATATCTTCTGTTATATATACAAATCATCATAAAAATGATTACCATTATCATGCAGTACTTGGACGAGTTCCTCAAAATCGTCAATGCTTCCGAGTACATCGTCCACCAAAGTGAAATCGGTGATGTCCTCGCCGTTGTCTCGTCCTCCCGATTTGTAGATCGAAGACAGCAAGACTGCGTTGATTCCTAGATCGTTCTTCAAGTAGTCCACTTTGTTAATGATTCCTGTATGTAAACAAGAAAATCAACTTATTTCTATAGAAATGACAAGGTCATTAAATCCATCACAGAAAAAGGGTGGTTTTCCAAGCGAAAAGTGGACAACCGGAGCATCGTAGAAGTGTGACTCTTAGTCCATGTTTGGCGTTCAACAATAAGGGATAGAGCAACGTCGATCTGGCGCTGCTCAGTGGCTGCCGGGCTCACGATCAATTGGGCAAAAAGAATTTCCGTTTCGGTTTAATAAAATTTGGAGTGGACTATTAGGCTATTATTATTATTATTATTATTAAAAGTACTTTTGCAGCACATAATACATTTCTTTCCCTCCTGAAATTAGGTCAATGGTTATAATAATACAATGTAACCATATTGAAAATTATAGTTCTTTCTTGATGTTAGGGATTTAGTATTCTTAACAAAAGAACAAAAAGAAAAAGTTTCACAATTGGCAATGAAAACTGCCATAACTTGGATAAGATTCTTACACTTTACAATTAGTAGGATGATTAAGTTTTTCGGTAAAGTATCGCTTGCCCGGATGCATCGCCGAGTAGACTTCAGTGATTTAATACAGTCTTACCTTAAGTGCGCTAGAGAATTGAATTAAACACAATAAACGCGTTGACTTTTAGGTCACCCAGTCCAATTATTATAGTCATTTCAATTTTCAAAGAAAGGTGAAAAGCCTCATTGTAATCTCATTTGAATGATGGAAGTGTTCAAAGACAAACTGTGAATCGGAATTCCTGTCTCCTTTCCATGCCTGAAAGCTTGCATTCTTAGTTGAATGTTATATTCATTTGATGGTCAAGTTTTTAAAAATTAATCAGTATCGGAATAAATTGCAGTGGAGTATGCAAAAGGGGGATGTGGGGGGGGGGGGGGTGCGGCTGAACGAAAGATTGAATGGAAGGTTATTAATGTTTCTGAGAGTAGTTTGATTTAGGACTAACCTTGCAAATCCCCAACGCCGTCTCCCCCGATAATAGAGTCGACGTCAGCCGCCGAGTCGGCAAACGACCTCGGGAAGATCTGGTAGACGACAGCGGATTGCCACCACGGCAGACATCTTGGTGTGGTGATGATGAGGAAGATGGCCATACCAAGCATAGCACACCATCCAGCTAGGATGATCAGGAGACATATCCAACGAGCAGCCCGCCATCCGGGGGTTTGGGAGAACTTCAACAGCTCTTCCTTGCCCATACCTGTACCAGAAATAAATAAATAAATACATAAATATTTTTAAAATAAAAAAATAAGCGAACAGTCAAACAAACATACGAATAATTTGATAAATGAATTAATGAATGGAAAATTATACAGATAGTTAGATAGATAGATGGATAGATAGATAAATAAATAGATAAATGAATAAACATCATTATGTCTTTGGTTGTCGTAAATTACTTTGGTCACAAAAAGGTCAGAAAATTGTGCAATTTTCGCCGCCAGCAGATATGGAGTTGCAGAAATAAATAAACCAGATGAGGATATCATCAATTATTCCACTACCTCCTTCTTTAACGTTAATCTCAAATTTTTGTTTTATAAACCAAACCTCTCCATTACGAGATGCTTACATTGTGGCTTTTCATGCTTCTCGATCTATGCTTTTATTATAGCCTTTCAAATTACAGAGATTGTATACATAACTTCAACTCTTGGTGTGTGGAAAACTATCTGAAACTGATCGTGCCGAAAACCAAAGAGATCCTGTTTGATTTCAAGATCAAAGTAAAAAGTAAACCAAGTGACCACCTGCATTTGCAGCCAACATCAAATTCTGTAGAACTTTGCAGGAATTATGAATAAGTCATGTATGTCCTATCTGTGAAATTTAAACATTAGCAGTGTCCTATAGTATTCAAATCATGCAAGGAAACCCGTTTAACTTTTAGACTTTCGTGTCAGACACTACTGAGCGACTGACAGACATCTTTTTTCTTTGGTAATAACATACATAGCAATGTGTACGGCTGTCAAGGTGTGAATGAAAATTATTACAGGCTAAGAAATGGTAAAAGGTGGCATTTGAAGAAATCCCGCACTTCGAGGTACCTGAACTCTTTTGTTCCATACTCTATCCGTCTGTTGAATGAAAATAATGTTAGATGTAAAATGTATGATTCGTATTATATTTTGTTTAATAATTTGATTATAGGAAATTATCAAAAATTTATTTGTATTTATTAGGACAATTATTTATAATTTCTTATAATAGTCATCTTTTAAAAATGAAATTAAAAAGGTCTCTTTTGTATTTATACTCACATGTCATAATATATTTCATGTATATTGATAATGATTATTATTAAATTATATGTGCCTCATTCAATTATTAATACACCCACGCTATGCCACTGTCACAGTACGTGATACATAGCAGTCCTTTATATCGGTAGCAAGTACATCCAAATAAAAACGATTGAATTGATTATAATTTTACTCCATACAGTCATGACCAAATACTCTGTAAAAAAACATTTTACTACAGCTTGCAGTTACTGTAATGAAATTTTGCTTGTATTCAAGGTCTTCTATTAAATCGCCTGGAATATTATAGATTTATTTAAAAAGTTTTTCCCAACTTACAAAAATTTATTTGTATTTATTAGGACAATTATTTATAATTTCTTATAATAGTCATCTTTTAAAAAATCATGGATCATGAATAAATGGGGTAATTGTTATACAGGGTTGTTGCTGAAAAAAAAGGTTTTCAAGTTCAAATTACTCCTGGTTCGATTTTTTTTTTGTCCGACATATTATTTTGTTGTCCACAGAAAAACCTTTCTTCTGATATTTTGCTGTTCTTAAGTTTGGTCACCGTCGTGCAAAGAGGCGTGTACGAGACTTTGCCCGATATACTGTTTGTCTTTAATCTTCTTGTGTTCATCGTCCAATACCAGTTAGTACCGGTTCTTTCTCTCTATCAGTTAAAGATAGAGTATGGTTAATAATTGACAAGGGTTGCTGATCATCCGCACAATTTATGCCCCTCTTAGGTATACAATTGATTTGTTTGATATATTTTCTCTCTCAATCTCAATTTTTATTCCGCCCCAACATAATGTTACGTGAGTGATGGAATCAAAGATTAGTGGGAGAGATATATTCGTAATTTTAACCAGAAGTCATGGTAACATTCTTGCAACCTGTAGACCAATACTCATGTTCTGCTAAAACATACTATTGCATTTGAAAATATCTGAATGTAAATATTTTGTTATTGTCTAGTAAAGAACACAAAGAAACGAACATGTTAAGGATTGAGATGTGTTCGAATGCATTATCATGAGCACCTAACCTTTCAAGTATTATTGTATTACCTTTCAAGTTACATCACGCAGTCACGTGACAGAGAGATGATGTGGCAAATAAATTTATCATAATCATGATTGTGTACTAGAAATATATCTTTTAAAACAAATATCGAGGCAATTATGACGGTGTCAAAGTAGACCCCATCATGTGAGCAAATAGAATACGCCCCGTGTACACGTGAACTTTACACTCAGCAAATCCCATATTAATTGAAGAGCTGATAAAACTCCAGATTGTAATGGTACGAGGTGGTGTTATTTTGTGACGGACAGCATGCAGAGCATTTAGCTATATAAAACAAAAATATTTGTGGACTCCATTAGAGTTTCTAAATTGCATTGCTTATCACAGAAAATAATGCCCAAGAATCCTAGATCGTTAACCAAATTGCCGTTATGTCATTAAAAAAATTGATTTGGCGATGTTAAAGTTTATAAAGCCAATGTTATCATAACAAAACGGGCGACTATTTCATTTCTTTCTTAAGAAAGCGATATGAGGATATCTTGGGTTGGCATACAAATTTGAGAAAGCTTTTCACCAAGCTTTCTCAATGCTCGTGTTAAAATTCATATGATTGTGCCTCTGGTATGAATCTTAAAGTATTGAATAGATGAAACTGAACCAAATTATGAAATGACTCTACAAAACAATCATCAGAGTGAGAGAGCCAGAGGGGGAGAGAGAGAGAGAGAGAGAGAGAGGGAGGGAGAGAGAGAGAGAGAGAGAGAGAGACTCACAGTGAGGAAGAGAAGGGTGATGAAATAACACTAATAATCTTTAATCATGTTGAGCATAAAATTATCTAATAGAAATCGACGAAAGATTCATGAAATGCTCTGTAAGGATAGATTAACTGACGAAGAATAATAGCTGATTTAGAAACACACCTGCGTATGGCCTAGTGCAGAGCTGAGGACTGGTTGAAGATCCTTGTTCAGCATCATTCACCTCACTATAGTGAGAAACTTCCCCCTCAGCTTCTGCCTTTTTCGACGTCTCCGAGTCCTTCATTGTCTCCTTCATTTCCACGTTATCGAAGCCATTGTTATCCATTTCGAGAATGAAATCGCTGTCGACTCCCAGCTAAATGTTAGAAAGAAACCTGTCGTCGATGAAGATCTTTGTGGTCTGCCCTTCTGCCTCCGATCAGCTCAAAACTAATTGTGACGTGAAGGTGAAGATGAGAGACTTTGATTCGATCGCCTTAATAATCGGAATGTGGTGTTATTAGAATGGGTGTTTATGGATCGGGGCGGTATGTGTGTGTGCGTGTGCGTGTGTGTGTGTGTGTATGCGTGTGTGTGTGTGTTTGTGTGTGGGGGTATAATCTGTACATCATAATTGGGAATAGAGGGCAAATGCTATCAAATGAATATTGACAGAAGTCAATATAAGCTTTTCAAGATGACTTCTCTCTCTCTCTCTCTCTCTCTCTCTCTCTCTCTCTCTCTATCTCTCCTCATGAAAAGTCTCAGCGTCGTAGCGTGCATGGTACCAGGGACTTGGGATACTAAGTGGCACTTGTGTCATAGGTAGGGGGGTCGGTCTGGCTAGGTGGGGAAATACGAATTGGGCTACTGACTATGAGGTGGGTGTTGGAATGGTATCTTCTTGTTCATGTTCCCTCTCCCCTCGTCGACTGAGGGCGAAGGCACGCGCCCATCTTACCCCGCCCCCCCTGTTTCTACGTCTCTGAATACGTTTCATGTTTATGAGTTCACAAAGTAAGCTATTCTATAAGACAAGAAGAAGAAAATTAATTATCATGATTATGTTTGTCCAATTCAAAATGAATGAGCTGCCAGACATTAAGATGGTGGCTGCGTCTGCATAGTTAATGTTGTTATATCATTATTAGTTTCATTATTATTGTTATTACTGTTACTATTGTTATAAGTATCATTATCATTAGTAATATCATCATCTTAGTTGTTGTTGTTGTTGTCCTTGTTATTAATAACTGGATTCATCACACAAGCACGCATGCAATTTTGTGTGTATGTATATAAAGAGAGAGAGAGAGAGAGTGAGAGAGAGAGAAAAGGAGAGAGAGAGATGGATAGACAGAGAGAGAGAGAGAGAGAAACAGTCAGACAGAGAGAGAGAGAGAGAGAGAGAGAGGGAGAAAGAGAGAGAAAGAGAGAGAAAGAGAGAGAGAGAGAGAGAGAGAGTCAATATCGCCACCCAATCGCTGGGCGACAACGGGGATAGCTCTTGCATGCGCCGAGCGCGCATAATAACTATTCAGCTAATCTAGATTCATACCAAGAAACAATGGAATGTGTATTATACTGGTTTTGCAGCGTATCAGGACGATTACTCCCTGGAAAATCAGCCCTGGAAATTACCTCCCGGCAAACTACCAATCAAGGACATTGACCCCCCCCCCCCCCGGAAAATTACCCCTATAATTACAGAAAAATTATCCCCGTGGAATAATACCTACCACCCCTGAAAAAATGGAATGTGTATTATAATGGTTTGCTGCGTATCAAGACAACTACTCACTAGGACAACCCCCCCCCCCCCATGGACAAGCAAGGAAATCCAGCCCCGAGACCAATTAACTCCCCCCCCCCCTCCCCCACGAAATTACCTTGCCTGTTCATTAAAGAGAAAACCGGGGTTAATATTATCCGAAGGGTGGTTGTCCGAGTGTGTAATGTAGTTTGCGTTATTATCCAAGGAGGTCATTTTCAGGGGGGGGGGGGGTAATTTTCCTAGGGGATATTTTCAGGGGGTAATTTTCCTAGGGGTTATCCTCAGGGGGTAGTTTTCCGGGGGTTATTTTCCGGGGGTGATTGTCCAGGGGGTAATTGCCCTAGAACCATTTTGCTGCTAAATACGTCAAGTCATTTTCGAAGCCTTTTAGTTACCCCCTTTTACCACGTTATTACGTCAGTTAAAATCCTTCAGCTTAATTAAGTCTGCATATTTTTTTCATGGACATTGAATCCCCCCTCACTAACTTCCTCCTCCCGCGATGGGGGAAGGCAAGGCCCTTTCGCCCCCTTCTTCTTTTCTTCCCTTGCTCTCTTTCCCTTTCTCTCCCTTTTTTCTTTTCCCTTCTTTTCCTTCTCTCGCTCTCTCTCTCTCTTTTCGCTTTAGAAACACAAATGAAAATTACTAAATTTGGTACCTGGCTCAATGATGTTGGCACTAAGATTAATGGTGAAGGTTCATTTGAGACTATAATAGCCGTTATACTGTTTCATTAATGAGATATATCTCGAATCAAATCAAACTGAGTGATGTTATCGAACAGCTTACCAGCATTAAATGTTCATTTTCTAAATAAACCTGGGAAACCTCGGTCTTTGACGTGGTCGTTTCTAACCACGTTTTGGTAGTCAGCCATGCACCTTTAAAAACGACCACGACGTGGTCATTTTTTGACCACGTATTTTTAAGAGTGAGAATGATACCCATTAATGTATTACTAAGTTTGGTGCCTGTCTTAATGGTCTTGGCACCAGTCGCGTACACAGGGGGGGGGGGGGGTTAACCCCCCACTTTGGTATTTTTATGTGTATAAACCAGGGCTCAAATTAATTTTTTGTCCACGGGGGCTCTTCCAAAATAAAAAGCGCCCCCGTGAGCCTTCTCACGGGGGCTCTTTTAGTACAGACGGGGGCTCTTTTTCCATTGAATTGGTGGTACCCATGAAACTCCTAAATTATTTGCTATTTCATCGTTATCATTAATAGTCGGCATTATTTCTCTTACAACTTTACAAGTTATAACATGCAGCTAATGGTCAGATCTCTTCCCTTTGTACGAAATTTCTGGTCCAAGCCCGTATACATACGTATTACTCAATCTGTATAGTGGATATGATCGTCGCAATGTAGTATAGTCAAATTGGAGTTTCCTTTGTTCGTTAGGACTAGTTCTCTTAAACATATACAAGTATTATATAATTTTATGAACACTCGTGAATGCCAGAGGGAAAAACCGTTGCAATCGACTGAAAATTTGAAGTGGAATGTATACTTAAGAGAATTATGTAAATCTATTGCCTATAAAATCTATTCTCTAGGAAAGCTGAGTAAATTCGTAATCCCAGAACTACACTGTGAAAAATTTGGGCAATATTTTTCAACACTTTGCCCAAAGTTGTGCCAATAGTCAACCCAACCATCTATTGGGCAATATTTTCGTATTTTGCCCAACAGCTGGTCAAGATTTTCCCAACAAGTGGGCTACCGTAGTCGGGCAGTTGAAGGGTCATATATTTGCCCAAATTTTGGTAAAAATACGAAACAATTATGCACGTTTGAAGTAGGGTACTTACGTTTACCAATACCACTGGGCAAAATATTGCCCAATAGATGGTTGGGTTGACTATTGGCACAACGTTCGGCAAAGTGTTGAAAAAATATTGCCCAAATTTTTCACAGTGTATTGAACACCCTTTATATACGTGTGTAATCCAACCCTGTATAGACTATGCAATATCTGTATGGGGGAATTGCCCAGCCAGCTACTAGCTGCCCCTTCAGAGATTACAGAAAAGAGCTGCTAGACATGTAACTGGTATCTTTGACTATGAACTTGCAAGCGGCAACACATTGATTAAAAAACTGTCCTGGCAAACTATTGATCAGCGCCGTGATTATTTTCTGGCTATGCTTATGTCTAAATGTATAAGGGGCATTGCTCCACCTCGTTTATCAAATGAAATAGAAATTTATTTCGACCGCCATGGCCTAAACACAAGAAATGCAAACTCCCTTAATGTAGTATTGCCAAAACGCAACGTAACCTTATTCAAACAATCTTTTAAGTATGCTGGAGCGGTTAATTGGAATAAGCTTCCCAATGATATCCAAAATGCCAATTCAGTAGAGAGTTTTAAATATCAATATAAAAAATATTCCTTTGATGGATAAAATTTGTTCACTGCCGTTTCTCCTCACTACTACAACATTATATGCAACAACCTGTAATGATTGCTAACCCAATTACCTAGAAATTTCAAATACCTACATTACGTCCTAAATTTGATATTTATTTTTTTATAATTATGCAATATAAACCATATTTACAACTCATTGGGCTTAATCTCGACATAAAATGTTTATTAACTTCATTGTTATATATCATTCTAATGTAATCGTTTTTATATTGATTTTATATTTTGTCTCCTCTTTTCGTTTTCCCTAAGCTTATTTTTCCTATTTGTGTTGTTTTTGTTTTTTTACCATTTGTATAAAACTGCTATTTTGTTTGTAACTACTCTTAATGTCAGTCTGTATTTGTATTTTCCATCCTTATGCAGGACCATTATGTAAAACAGCCTGCGAGCTGATTAATGTTATCCTGTTAAAAGATTTTTTTTTTTTTTAAATAAAACTTTAGCCTATTTTGTTAATTTGTTTTGTCGCGCCCATATCGCCTTTGTAGTGGATTAAAAGCTGAGCTTGAAAATATATATCTTCACTGTTCTCACGCAGGGGTGATGTCGAGATAGAAACTTGGCCACAAAACACAACTACACTATTCAGAATAAATAGCAGAAGGACAAAAGACATGAAGACCTTGTCAATCTTATCACACAAGAGTAATTAACACTCCTCTTCAGAAAAGTAGAGACCTAGACCAGACCCCCCCCCCCCCCCTGATTTCGCGGAACAAGAAAAAAATGGTTTTAATGGTAATGGTCGACATAAAAACTCTGAGCTCATCCTGTTTTCTATTTAATTATGAATCGAAAGAGAAAATTAGCGCCACCCTTGTAGTTAGTTTCGAAAGATGGATGATGTATATACTGCATGGGCTGTTATCTTATTCTTATTTTGTCCTCGTTGCACGTGCGTGCTTTTCTATTATTTTGACTACAAAATATTTATTGGGATTTAAATATGAATCTGAAAGTTTATTCCTCGAATAACCTTATCTGGATTAATATGACTTTGACATAATATAGTTGTCCTCGCGGTGCACTAAAAGTATTGCACGTAAACAGATTTCGACCTTCCCCTCTTTCCATATTTTTTTTCTCGCTTCCGGAAACGCATTTGTTTTGCTTGATCCAAACACAGAGATATATTAATTTATGGAACCATTTTTTATAGACTGTAAATGCTTAACATAGTTATTTACAGCTGATTCTGCGAACTGTATTTAATAACATAATATTAATGAACAATCTCAGATTTACATGTGTGTGCACTGCAAATTCGTTGTGTAACGACTTTACACAACATTGAATGGTTCACTCCTTAAACACGGGTTGTGTTAAGTCGTGTAATAAAACATTTCACAACTTTACACCCTGCAACATCTTTGGTGATCTCCTTCTCAATATTGATTTACTGGTCGAGTTACATTATTTGCTGGCCTTTTAGAATAACCAGATTTCAGAGGATTCACACTTTTCACAACGAAAAACTTCTCCATGTTTCAGTCCTTGCGCGATCGTCTCCAGCTCCAGCAGATATTGGGCGTCAGCGTGCACACCGGTACTACCGGCGCAGTATAGCCACTGCTGAGGGCCGCACTAGCTGTACTGCGAGCTTCCGTTGTTTGTATCGGTAATACTCATAGAGATGGGAGAAAAAGCGCCATCTACGTTCCATTTCATTGGTTTAAGGTTTGAAAATTGATACTCAATATTGTGTTAAAGTTATATCAGAAAAGATAATCTTTATTTTATAATTCCACGGGGGCGATTTTTAATTTTTCAATCGCCCCCGTGAGCAACCTGACGGGGGCGATTATGGAGCTCACGGGGGCGAATCGCCCATCGCCCCCGTGTATTTTGAGCGCTGGTATAAACCCCCCTAAACCCCCCTAACCCCCCCCCCCTTTTTTTTTTTTTTTTTTTAAAGAATTAAAAAAAAAAAAAAAAATATTCCCATGACTGACCTAAAAGAGGTGACCTAACCCCCCCCCCCCCAACGGAACAAAATATCGAGACAAAAAAAAAAAAAAAAAGTGTCCTCTTACCGCCCCCCCCCCCGCTTATTCAGCGGCTGGCTGAGTCGTTGCGACCGATTTAAAAATGTTAACCCCCCCCCCCCCCTCTTGAAAAAATTCTGCGTACGCGCCTTGTTGGCACTATCAGTGGCGTATTGAGCGAAAACTTTTGGGGGCGCAATCTTTGCGACTTGAAAAAGTGGATTTGGGCATACCTAAGAAGGAAATTTTGACTTGACAACATGTATACCAAATGGGTAAGCGTGTCACAATTCGACCGACCGAGATTTTTTTTTTAATGAGCTCGGAAACATAATTATGAAAATATGCACCCCAAATAAACCTTTGCAAAATCTGAAAGACATGCCAACGTTATACCAATACTACATCGCTTACAATATATTAATATGAACGAGGTACCCAGACGCATAGGCGCCGGAAGTGGGGTGGCAACCAAAAAAAAACCAAAAAAAAAAACGCCCACCCCTCCAAAAAAAGAAGAAAAGCAGTTAAGAAGTAAAGATAGTTTGTATTTTTTTAACCTAAAAGAATCATAACAATAACAAAAACCTGAATCAAACCACATTTAAAATTTAATTCAAAGAAAGGGAAAGTTAACAGGGATTAAATATCCTAAACATTCCGCATGCCACCTATTTTTATCAAAGGAGGTTTTTATATTAGCGATACGCGCATATCGTGGAAATAGTGTGAGAGGATGGGAAAGCGTGTGTTTTTTTTGTTATAGGGGTGAGAAGAAATAAGCCCCTGAACGCTGGCGTAATGATGGGGAGTGGGGGGGGGGGTCTTATTCGATACCAGTGATTTACAAATGTTGCTGAAATGACATGATTTTCCGGTATTTTTTCTCAAGTTTTGTGTAAGTCATACCTTTTTAATGCGTTTGTTGGAAAATTAGAAATTCCCAGGTTTACAGTCGGGCGAAATATATGCTTATTTAGAAGCCTTCATGTCAGGGCCTGCAGAAGGGCTCGGCTCGGCGGCTCGAGCCCCTCCCCCCCCCCCCAAAAAAAATAAAAAAATAAATAAATAAATAAATAAATAAATAAAGAAAAGAAAAGAAAAGAAAGAAAGAGAAAAAATAAGTGATCTGCCAATGTCACAAATGAGGTATCAAAATATGCTCATCTGACCGTAATTCAATGCCTGAAACCCAAGAGCTTACGGGGTCTCCGCCCCCTGGACCCCACCAAGGGCCCTAAGGCGTGTCCCTGGGTGCTCATCTTACCGTAATTAAATACCTAAATCCCCTGAGCTTCCGGGGGCTCAGCACCTTGACCCCACGCCAATTTACGCTCTACCTGATCGTTAATACTCCACTTTGAAAAACGTTCCACGGGGCCTGCATGTAACGTGTAAGAGTTGAGGTGACGCAGATTTTTCCTCTGCCCCCCCCCCCCTTCCAAACGTTTTTGCTCATTACGCCTTTGCCCCTTTAAGGTGAGCCCCCTGGAATGTTTGCCCCCCCCCCCCATCCCAAACTGCTTCCGGCGCGCCTGCCCAGACGTAGAAACGAGGGAACGATACGAACGAACATGGAAAGGATGTGATGCAGTGGGTGTCATTCCCACGATTAGGGAGCTTTTGCAATATTGAGAGTTGGCATCTCTTCAAACGGCATCATGTGGGCCTACAAACTACTTTTTAGTAATGACGTATTTTCAGTTATCTGGTATTATAATGTTGTTTGTATTATGATGAGGCTTTTCATTCACCCACTATAATACGTAATCACTGATATAAAACGAAATCAGCTGAATGGCCTACAACTATTTACTTTTATACACTAAGTTAATATCCAATCAATATCGTATCGGTCAAAATGTAACATACAAGAAATCATTATTCAAACCAGCAAATCTTTCAATCTGTTCTCGACATATTTTTGTTAAATTAGAGTCTCCCTGATCGAACCAAAGAGCCGTCCGACAAACACAATGGTGTTCTGCACCATGTTTTAATGAGACCCATTCATAAATTGCCTACAATGTCATAATGCGAATAAGCATCATTGTCCATGAAAACAGTTATACAAGGTACATGTACTTATTTATCATGTTACACACAAATAATTCAAGTATCCTTTTATTTAAAGTATATTTTTCTTCAAAGGTAGGGGTAGGGATGACCAGGAATTTATGGACAGTTGGACAATGTCTATATTATTTTTTTTTTTAATTTTTGCTGTCGATGGGCGGGGGACTATTTAATATGAAAAGTACAATTAAATATCTCCAATCTAAGCCAGAAAATGATCACTTTTGGCCCCCAAAAGTGACAACATTGATAACGAAATCTTTAATTTGTACATTTAATAGCTACCCCCAACCTCACATTTTAAAGCTGAGAATCCATGGATCATTTTAAGATAACAATCTCAATTTTGATGAAGAAACAAAATATATCCCACTGGGCTGCAAATCTGTGCATGCAAAGCCCGAGTGGTGGGTAGCATGCTCTTCCTGGCTATTTGGGAATGTGTCAGTTTGCAACAGAAATGAAGACACTCGCATTTTGTTCAATATCATGCGATATCACGAACTTTTTTCTTTTTTTTTGGGGGGGGGGGGGGCAAGCGCCACCAAGCCCCCCCCCCACCAGTAGTACGCCAGTTGGCACTATTAAAGTACAATGGTGTAGGTTCGTTTGAGACTATAGCCTTGATACTGTTTCATTAATGAGATATATCTCGAATCAAATCAAACTGAGTGATGTTCTCGAACAACTTAATCAATCTTCAATTCTCCTAAATTAACCCAGGAAACCTCGGTCTTTTAATAGATACACAAAAAGAAGATTACTAAATTTGGTGTTGGCACTAGTTTGTTTAAGACTATTCATTAGGTGAAAATCATCCAACGGCCATGGAAAACGAAACGCCATAAAAACCAACAACACCAACAACATTAATGAGATATATCTCGAATCAAATCAAACCGAGTGATGTTATCGAACAACTTAACAATATTTAATGTTTAATTTCCTAAATATACTAATATACTAATACACAGAAATGACAGAATGATAATACTAAGTATGGTGCCTGGCTGGTGTTGTGAGGTCTAGTCCCTTTTTCAGGATTGCTCTTAAATGAAGTATATTTACGGTTATCCAGTCAAATTTTATTCGAATTGTTATGAGGTAGAAAAATCAATTGAAATAAAATTACAGCATTGTTTGTATAAGTTTATTATAAATATTCTTTATTTATTATTTATTACCCCCAAAATAGTTTTGCCTTCATTTTTTTTCCTTGAAAAAAAATACTGCCGAGAAGACTATGATTTATTGTCACCAAGATTAGTGGTCATATGAATATGCATTTTTCCCCACGTCACAGACGTGCGGCGTGCGTTCTCTTATACACATGTACATAGTACACGAGTACGTTTGTAAGCATTAGTACCACTGACCTCTAGTACATGTACGTTGCTCTGGAATGAAGAGAATCATTATAAAGGACGAATTACTCCGTGAAGCCAAGTACAAGCAGGGAAGGGAAAATAGCAATATATTCCTCGGAGTGGCTATACACCCCTAATCTAGCTAGTTTTTGTAATGATAGTTTATTAAGGAAAATGGACACTGTTAAGTTGTTCGATGACATCACTCAGTTTGATTTGATTGGAGATATATCACGTTAATAAAACATTAAAAAAAACGAACCTACACCATTAATCTTGGTGCCAACTGCCAACACCATTTAACCATGCTCCAAATTTAGTAATACATTTTGTGTGTCTATAAACACCGAGGTTTCCAAAGATTATTTAGGAGAATGGAAGATTGATATTGTTAAGTTGTTCCATGACATCACTAAGTTTGATTTGATTCAAGATATATCTCATAAATAAAAAAATATATAAAAAAGGCTTTACAGTCTCAAACGAACCTACACCATTAATCTCGGTGCCAACACCATCACCATGCTCCAAATTTAGTACTACATTTTGTGTGTCAATAAAGACCGAGGTTTGCTAAGATTATTTAGGAAAACGGAAGATTGATATTGTTAAATTGTTTCATGACACCATTAAGTTCGATTTGATTGGAGATATATCCCATTCATAAAACATAAAAAGGGCTTTACAGTCTCAAACGAACCAACACCATTAATCTAGGTGCCAACACCATTAAACCATACTCCAAATTTAGTAATACATTTTGTGTGTCTATAAAGACCGAGGTTTCCAAAGATCATTTAGAAGAACAGAAGATTGATATTGTAAAGTTGTTCTATAGCATCACTCAGTTTGATTTAATTCGAGATGTATCTCATTAATAAAACAGTATAAAGGCTATATAGTTTTAAGCGAACATACACCATTAAACTTGGTGCCAACGCCATTAAACCATGCACCAAAATGTAGTACTACATATTATTTGTATCTATAAAGATCGAGGTTTTCCCGGATTTATTTAGGAGAATTGAAGTTAAGTTGCTTGATAATTTCACTCGGCTTTATTGGATTGCGCATTATATCTCAATAATGAAATGGTGTAAAAGTCTCTTAAGATAAAAAAAATAAAGAGAGAAAGAGAGAGAGAGAGAAGGAAAAGATGGGAAAGGGAAAGAGGAGAGATTAGGGAAAGAAAGAAGAGGAAAAAGAAGAGAAAAAAGGGGAGGGAAAGAAAGAGAGGAGAAGATCAGTTGCACATAATGCAATTTCAGGTGCAATTTACTATGTAAAACGCCTTGTAGAATACTCAAATACTCTTTTATTTTTGTTTAACCTTTTACACAGTAATACAGATAATGTGCAAGCCAACCAAATTTCTTTTTAAGTTACAATCGGGATAATAATATATCTATAAAGCGCTTAGGCACATCGTTCGATCGATGTATTGAGCGTTATATAAACACGGAATATTATTATTATTATTCATCTTTTTAAACCTGATCAAATATGGGACACGCATTTAGGCGCGGATCAAGGAGGCGGCCGAGCGGGCCTTGCCCCCCCCCCCCCCCCGGCAAAAAAAAAAAAAAAAAAAAGAGAGCGAGAGAAAAAAAGGAAAATAAGGGAAAGGGAAAGAGGAGAGAAAGGGGAAAGAAAGAAGAGGAAGAAGAAAACAAAAAGGGGGAAAAAGAAGGAGATCGGGGGGTCGAAAGGGCCTTGCCTCCCAGACTGTTTCCTCCCCCCCGCCCCATCAAAAAAAAGGAGAGAAGGAAGGATAGGGAAAGAAAACATGACAAAAAGAGGAAGAAGAAAAGAAAAGAAGGGGGATATCAGATGCAATTTTCTCGCCAACAAGTTGTGGATCGGGGGGGGGGGGGGAAGAGGCTCTTGCCTCTCCCCTTCCCCCAACCCCGCCAAAAAAAGAGAGAAAAAAGATGCACTGGCGTACGGATGGGGTGGGGTGCCGCCCCCCCCCCCCCTATACAGGTGATTTACAAATGTTGCTGAAATGACATAATTTTTCGAGATTTTTCTCACTTTTTAGTAAATTATCCTTTTTTATGCGTTTCTTGGAAAATGACAAATTCCTAAAATTACCGTCAGGCGAGAAATATGCTTATTTAGAGGCTTTCATGTCAGGGCCATCGGTACGGCGGGGCTCGGTGGCCTCGAGCTTCCCCTCCCAATTTTTTTAAAAGTATATTAAAGAGAAATGGAAAGACAGAGAGAAAGAAAGAAAGAATAGTGACCTGCCAGTGTCACAAAATAATGAGTTTTCAAAATATGCTCATCTGACCGTGATTAAATTCCAAAAACCCCTGAGCTTCCGGGGGCTATGCCCCCTGGACCCCACCTAGGGCCTTAAGGCAGTCCCCTTATATGCTCATCTGACGGTAATTA
This sequence comes from Strongylocentrotus purpuratus, assembly GCF_000002235.5. Classification (NCBI taxonomy): domain Eukaryota; kingdom Metazoa; phylum Echinodermata; class Echinoidea; order Camarodonta; family Strongylocentrotidae; genus Strongylocentrotus; species Strongylocentrotus purpuratus. The sequence continues at coordinate 4,382,318 of NW_022145611.1, forward strand.
AATGCCTAAAACCTCTGAGCTTTTGGGGGCTCCGCCCCCTGAACCCCACACCGATTAGTGTCCTGACAGTGTCACAATAAGGTATCAGAATATGCTCATCTGACCGTAATTAAATGCCTAAAACCCCTGAGCTCCCGGGAAATCCGCCTCCTCGGCCCAACCAGGGGCTCTACGCTGCCCTCTGGATGCTCGTCTGACAATAATTTAATGCCTCAAACCCTAAGCTTCTAGGGGCTCCGCCCCTCGACCCCACGCCAATTAGTGTCTTGTCAGTGTCGTGAATAAGATATCAAAATAATGTGCTCATCTGAAGGTAATTAATGTACATACCCTCTGAGCTTCCGGGGGCTCCGGCCCGTGACCCCCCCCCCCCCCCGCCGGTGGTTTACCCGGCCCTAGTCCACACGCTAATTCACGGTACGCTCTACCTGATCTTAAATACTTTAGCTTCCCCCCATCCACTTTGAAAAACGTCCAGCGGGGCCTCCATGTAAGAGTGGTGGTCAGCGGATTTTTTCTTTCTGCCCCCTAACATCTTTTGCTTATTTCGCCACTGCTGGTCACCATTACGTACCAATATTTTGCTGGCATGATTTCAAATTTGGGCCCTCAAATCCTAAATCCAGGCCTGTAATGGCGTAGGTTCGTTTGAGACTATATAGCCTTTATACTGTTTCATTAATGAGATATAATGTGCAGTCTAATCAAACTGAGTGATGCTATCGAACAACTTAACAATATCCATCTTCCATTCTCCTAAATAAGCTGGGAAAACCTCGGTCTTTATAGATGCAAACAATGTGTATTACTAAATGTGGTGCATGGCTTAATGATGTTGGCACCAAGTTTAATCCTTTACACTGTTTTATTAATGAGATAGATCTCGAATCAAATCAAAGTGAGTGACGTTATCGAAAAACTTACCAATATTAAATGTTAATTTTCCTAAATATTCTTAGTACACCCCGGGTCTTTATAGACACACAAAATGTATTACTAAATTTGGAGCATGGTTTAATGGTGTTGGCACTAAGAATAATGGTGTAGGTTCGTTTGAGACTGTAAAGCCTTTTTTATGTTTTATTAATGACACAAATCTCGAAACAAACCAAACTAAGTGATGTCATGAAAAAATTAACAATATCAATCTTCCGTTCTCCTAAATAATGTTTGGAAACCTCGGTCTTTATAGACACACAAAAAGTATTACTAAATTTGGAGCATGGTTTAATGGTGGTGGCACCAAGATTAATGGTGTAGGTTCGTTTGAGACTATAAAGCCATTATACTGTTTTATCAATAAGATATATCTGGAATCAAATCAAACTTAGTGATGTCATGGAACAACTTAACAATATCAATCTTCCGTTCTCCTAAATAATCTTGGGAAACCCCGGGTCTTTATAGACACACAAAATGTATTACTAAATTTGGAGCATGGTTTAATGGTGTTGGCACGAATAGTCCAGGCATTTCGTGAAAAAAAAGGGGTCAACCTCCCACTAATTGCAACAGAAAGTCTGTCAACTGTTTTATACCCAGAAATATGTCCTCTATAACATATCAAAAGTCTTAAGGAATCCAGGTGGGGGAAAGTTCCGTGGCGGCCATTTTTCAAAATGGCCGCCATGTATAACTACTGTTGTACAATTCTTGGGATCACTTTTTAACAGCACCTCATTTTACCATGAATAAGGTGTCATATGAAAGACAATTACATTTCCTACAAGATGATACATCATTCAATAGATTTTGGGATGATTTGCTTACCAATTTTTAGCCAAAAGTGTGATTTTTTACCATTTTTTTCAAAAATATGAATTGCGCCAAAATACATATTTCTCCATATTTATTTAATTATTATGCTAACCGACTTGAAACTTGCTGAAAAACTGTTCAGCATCCTGGCTGATATCATATCCAAATTTCAAGTCTATTACTTTTCAAATTAAAAAGTTATAGCGCTCTAAAGTTGAAACTTTGTTATGAGCCAAAATGGCAAATTTGGTTGCTAAGGGCTATCTTCTCCTTAGCAACGGTAACATATTGGCGTGAGAAATAGAATATATCACGAGAAATTGCTATCAACAAGCAGGTGACTACTTTTATAGGAAGTATGATGTCAAATGAAGCATTTTCATCCAATTTTAATGATAAATATCGCTTAGTTCCCGTTGCTATGGTAATAATATGCCTAGCAACCAATATAAAACACATATTTTTGTTGCAAATCTAATATTTCCCATATCTCTGCTTCTAAATAACATAGAGAGTTTTGATTTTAAGTGCTAAACATACATTTCCAGAGACAAGGAATCAAATTAATTAAATTTTAATGAGCTAAACCTAGCCAAAAAGCCGAAACGGCAGCCATTTTCCAAGATGGCCGCCATAAACCTGATATTTCGCAATATCTCTGCTTCTAAATGACTTAAGGCTTTGATTTTCAGTGCTAAATATACCTTTTCTGGGCCCAGGAATCCTTTGAAACACATTTCAATGAGCTAAACTTGACCAAAAAGCCGAAATGGCAGCCATTTTCCCAAATGGCTGCCATAAACCTGATAATTCTCAATATTTCTGCTTCTAAAGGCTTAGAATTATAGTGCAAAATGTACATTTTCTGGGGCTAGGAATCCAATGACACACATTTCAATAAGCTAAACCTGACCAAAAAGCATTATTCTGAGGATGTGTCAACTAAATACCATGGCATGCCGTATGCCTGATGGACAACGTTCATGTATAGGTCATATTTATTATAATACTGCATGTAGTTACCACAGCCTCAGACTACCGTCTTCGATCCATCAATCTTCCTCAAAAAGTCTATTCATCGTCATCACTGTCACATGCAACTTGGGTTGAGTTCGTGCATGCTGACCCTCTACAGTTGCCACATGCAGCTGAGCACTCTATGCTCTGCTTCTTGCAGGTGCACTTCAGACTGCTGCAGTCTATCTGGCAGTTGCAGCGGATCATCTTGAGGAGCTCTTCTAGAGCTGGTGGCAAGTTCGTCTGTACGAGCATGACTCCTCCACTGCTTTCCCGCCAGTCATCTGATCATAGCTCATCAGCTGCAATGCCCTTCCACTGCCGGACCTGGTAGTAGGCACGAAGGCTGTGGTGTTTCGCTGCTGCTGATGTGGACGGTAGACTTTGGGGTTGAACATGAGAAATGCTGGAGGCGACCTTCTAGCAGAACCGCTTATGTCGCACCACGTTGAGCGACTCTGCAGGCTTCCCATTGTACAGGCAAGCCAAGGCTTTCTCTCCTGCTTCGATTTACAACATCATCGGTGGACGCTGTCGGTCTGTCAAACACAATTGCTTGTTAACGGAAGTGCGCACTGCGCACTGGTTTTAAATTTGTGAAGGGAAGCTCCCTTGTCAAAGCCAAGCACGCGGGAAGTAGTATCACATTCCAGGAGAGCGTGCATGAAGAAAATGTGCTGTGAAACATCAGGGCCTAACTGCTGTTTGACAGACATGTTCCAGACACGCGGTTTCTTCACATTCTTCTTTGGCTCGGGTTGGAAGAACAGGTCAGATGACTCGAGGTTGGTGTGGTAGATGAGCAAGATGAGTAGATCTGTGTCATCTCCGATCAGCACAGTATCAATGGTGGCTGCAGACTCCACTGCTTTCCGCACTATGAGGAGACCAACGTCACCTGCAGCATGATGTGTCTGGCAGTTCTTTGCCCCTAGTTTGGTGCTGAACATGTTGATGAAGTGCTGCTTATTTGTCTTGTTTGCCAGGAATTGTTCCTTCTTCATTGTAGCCTGCAAATCTTCATCAAACGTCACCGTTGCTCCAGCATTCCCTCTTGCACGTCTTTGGTGTGCTGTACCCTTTGTTGATGTACTATCATATCCATCAAACACGACTGTTGCCTGTCCATACTTCTTTGGGACATACTCTGTGTATTGCGTGCAGATACATTTGTATGTTGAGCCACGTGCCTATGGAATGCGCTGAACTAGTGTCCCAACATCCAACACGTAGTGGACTTGGCCTGTGATTCCTGGTGCATCCTTTGTCAGGAGTGTCCTGATAGCATCTGCTAGCACTGGCTTATGGGGCTGTCGGAGCAGCAGTGAGGAATCAAACAGAGTTGGTGGGTAACTGCACAGCTCATATTTGAACACAGACTCTAGAGCCTCTGTAGCTTTCGCAGCAATTGTCAGTCGCTGGAAAAGCAGCTGGGGATCCACTTGTACTGACTCACCATCAATCTTTACTGCCGATTTCAAAGCCAAGGTGATGGCCTGATCCTTCCTCTTGAATGTGTAGTCAGCAGCAATTTGTCCATCCATATTGGTCAGGATTGCTGTTCCAACAGTTTTTGCTGAATCCACATTGACTTTTCTGGTTGCATGTACCCATGTCGAAATGCTGCGTAAGCTCGGATCTGAGCTGAAGGGTTTTCTCTCTTTCAGACAGCTGATAACTGCATGTGTGTCTTTCATGTCACGTGCTTGTCTAGCATTTTTCATGCCCTTGTTTTGTTCACCAGTGTTATAGTTTACACCTGTAAGCTGTTGAATAGCATTGTTGACTTCAGCACAGGCAGGCATGGAGAGCAGCCATATGAGACGCTGTTGCTCTGCCATGCCTCGCCCTCTCGTCAGGCCACCGCTGGTCTTCATACTCCTCATTAGGACCTGTTCGATGGTGAGATCTACGGACAGACCAGCCCATAGGCGATCACTTCTTCTGACAACATGGAACCCTTCTTTGAATCGTTGGTCAATGATCATGAGGGCTAGCCAACATAGTGGTTGGTCAAAGGTGATGATGGGCGTAACACCATGCCGACAAGCATGCTCACACACAGACTTCAGTGTGGAATAGATGCAAGTGACATCGCTGGGATTCATGTCGATCATTGGGAGAAAAATCACCGATGATTTCCCGGGGTGGTCAACATGATGCACTAGCTGCATCAGTCCAGACCATGCCGGTCTTGGTGAGGTGAACATAACGGATGTCTTCCACATGAGATCAAGGTCTGCTGTTGGGTCCTTTGCCTTCATATTGACCAACTTCTGGTATGTCAGTGTTGTCATACCACGGCTCTCTTCTTTGTGGTGATGGATAGGAATACGTCCCATCGTGGAGATATCGATGGAGGTGACCTGCGCCCTGAGGGTAGGTCACCTCCATCGATATCTTGGTGGCTGGGGTTATGGCAGCAATCATCCCCATGCCATGGAATGTATTGTTACCATAAAGGGTACAGATGTTGTGGTCTACATTTGTCTGCAGCATACTAGACAAACTCTGAACTGAAATCAGGTATGTCTGTTCCATGAGACATCACAGCATTAGTTAACACTGCAGACCTGGTGGTACACTGCATCTGCAGCATGAAGGTCATGCACATGGAGGACACGGGCTTTGACTGTTTCTGGCATCCTTCCTTTCGTCACAGGATTACAAGATAATGTCCTTGAATAATTATGACCTATACATGTACGTTGTCCATCAGGCATACGGCATGCCATGGTATATAGTTGACACATCCTCAGAATAATGCTTTTTGGTCAGGTTTAGCTTATTGAAATGTGTGTCATTGGATTCCTAGCCCCAGAAAATGTATGTTTTGCACTAAAATTCTAAGCCTTTAGAAGTAGAAATATTGGGAATTATCAGGTGTATGGCAGCCATTTGGGAAAATGGCTGCCATTTCGGCTTTTTGGTCAGGTTTAGCTCATTAAAATGTGTTTCAAAGGATTCCTGGGCCCAGAAAATGTATATTTAGCACTGAAAATCAAAGCCCTAAGTCATTTAGAAGCAGAGATATTGCGAAATATCAGGTTTATGGCGGCCATTTTGGCTTTTTGGCTAGGTTTAGCTCATAAAAAATTTAATTAATTTGATTCCTTGTCTCTGGAAATGTATGTTTAGCACTTAAAATCAAAACTCTCTATGTTATTTAGAAGCAGAGATATGGGAAATATTAGATTTGCAACAAAAATATGTGTTTTATATTGGTTGCTAGGCATATTATTACCATAGCAACGGGAACTAAGTGATATTTATCATTAAAATTGGATGAAAATGCTTCATTTGACATCATACTTCCTATAAAAGTAGTCACCTGCTTGTTGATAGCAATTTCTCGTGATATATTCTATTTCTCACGCCAATATGTTACCGTTGCTAAGGAGAAGATAGCCCTTAGCAACCAAATTTGCCATTTTGGCTCATAACAAAGTTTCAACTTTAGAGCGCTATAACTTTTTAATTTGAAAAGTAATAGACTTGAAATTTGGATATGATATCAGCCAGGATGCTGAACAGTTTTTCAGCAAGTTTCAAGTTGGTTAGCATAAGAATCAAATAAATATGGAGAAATATGTATTTTGGCGCAATTCACATTTTTGAAAAAAATGGTAAAAAATCACACTTTTGGCTCAAAATTGGTAAGCAAATCATCCCGAAACCCAATGAATGAGGTATCATCTTGTAGGAAATGTAATTGTCTTTCATATGACACCTTATGCATGGTAAAATGAGGTGCTGTTAAAAAGAAATCCCCAGAATTGTACAATATTAGTTATACATGGCGGCCATTTTGAAAAATGGCCGCCATGGCACTTTCCCCCACCTGGATTCCTTAAGACTTTTGATATGTTATAATGGACACCTCCAAGAGCACAAAACAGTCGAGAAATTTTCTGTTGCAATTAGTGGGAGGTCATATCAAATTATGCCTGGACTAGAAGATTAATGGTGTATGTTCTTATGAGACTAAATAGCCTTTATACTGTTTTATTAATGAGATACATCTCGAATCAAATCAAATCATACGATGGAGGCGAGTATACTAATGTGTTAGTGTTACAGTATAGTACATAGTAATTAGGAGATCAAATTCACTCTGTTTTTGTTTGTCCACATTTTGAAAGGGAGATATGTTTATTTTATCAAAAAAGTTTTGTAAGTCTAAGCTTCCAAGTACTATGCACACGGCAGAACTTTTTAATACTAGAAGCACTTCTCAGTTGAAGCATTTAGTAAGATTTACTCGCCTTATTATGTTGAAATTAAAACAGAGGAAGAAGATAGTTCAAGCATTTCAGGAAGTACAATTAGAGCTGAACTTACACGTACTCGTAGCGGTAGGATAGTGAAACAGCCTACTTTACTATTTAGCTTGTAAATAGACTGCATTATATTTATACATTGGACATATATATACCTTGTGTTTACTAGTTGGTTCATTGTTCATGTATACTTTCATACACTATTATCGTTTGTATCAGTGTGTCATTATCTATGTATAATGTATGAGAATTGTATTCATAAGTCATGCATTGGTATTTATATTTTCATGTTTGTTTGTACTCTCATACCCCGAGAGGGGGTCAAAGAGTCAATAAATTTCTAAATTCTAAATTCTAAGTTCGTACTATTTAGTATTTGTAAGACTGGTCTGTATCTTTTAATCACACTTTATCACTTCTCAAATGGAAAAATTCTGGCATTTTACTCTCTGAAAATCAAGTTTAGGTACAATTTGAACACCAAAAAAGGAAAACAGATGTGGCGCGGGACGGAGCTAGAATTGTATTGGGGCATTTCTTAGATAGCCCGACTTGGCCTGCAAGCCATTATATATTTTTTTTAATACGTCATGTCGCAAGCGGGGGAGGATGCACCCCCGAAGCCCTCCTCCATTTGTCACGGGCCTCGGGCTTGTTTGCATATTAAGGGCGTGGGCTGAAAGGGAACTAAAAGAAATTGATTGCGACTAGGTCTATTTTTAATATTTTAAATTTTTTATTTAGGCCAATTTGTTTAATTATTTTATTCCCAGGCAAGAAATAACAACAGACATTGAGAAATGATTGATTAAAGATATTACATATCAAAGTACAATAGGCCTATACGAATACAAAGGAATGTAAAGAGTAAATCAGCCAAAGCCTAACTGAAGAATTCTTGAATTCTGTCGAGATGTTATCTGTGTCGGCTAGTGCACGCAAATTGAACAAATCTAGTACGCAAGGGAATAGCAATAATAATGATTATTTACATCCAGAAGTCTTATACTTTTTAACGGAAAAAGAAGAAGAAAAAAAGAGGATTATCATTTATATAACAGTAATCTTACCTAGTATATAAAGCTACATAATGAGATCGAATTTTAGTGTGAGAGTATTCTTGTAACTCGGGGTGGGTAACAAAGTCAAAAAGGAATTAAACAGGAGTTGAAAATGAGCTAAAATGGGGTTTAAATGGATACGTGAGTTTTAGTATAGAGGGCGCTGCACAAAATATTTTTTGTGAGATAATAAAACATACCAAAAGACGTTAAAAGATGGGAGTTGTTGCTACCTTGTTTAGCGTTCAACAACGTCGATCTGGCGCTGCTCAGTGGCTGCCGGGCTCACGATCAATTGGGCAAAAAGAATTTCCGTTTCGGTTTAATAAAATTTGGAGTGGACTATTAGGCTATTATTATTATTATTACTTGATAATTTGGAATCCAAAAATTATAATCCTTTATTTTGTAATATTGCTTGACAAGAACAGATTACCGTTTACTAATTAATTGCATATGAGCACTTCACATTTGAATCCAATATTGAGATGCTTGAAAATGTTAAACTTTTATTATTTCTCAGTATATCGCATTAAATCCAATGGGAAATTGTTAATGAAATGTCATTGTTAATCTTTAATTTAAATGATATTCCATTTCATATAACGAATTGTAAAATAGGAGATTAATACTTAAATGTTTTTGCCCTAAATTACGTTGATCTCTGCAGATGAGCGCATGGAATGCACACGAACCCAGCGTAGGCCTAAGCTAGGCGCGGATCCAGGGGAGAGGTGGGGCCTAGGGGACCTTGCCCCCCCCCCCCCCCTACAAAAAAAAGAGAGAAAGAAAGAGGGAGAAGGAAAAGAAGGGAAAGGGAAAGAGGAGAGAAAGGGAAAGAAAGAAGAGGAAGAAGAAAAGAAAGGGGGAGAATAAGATCGGAATGGGGCCGAAAGTGCCTTGTCTCCCATGCTGTTGCCTCCCCCCCCCCCCCGCAGTATAAAGGGAAGGAAAAAAGAGGAAGAAGAAAACAAAAGAAGGGGGATATCAGTTTTCCCACCAACCAGTCGTGGTTTCGGGGGGGGGGGTGCCCTTGCCTCCCGCCCGCGAGAGAGAGAGAGAGAAAGAATGGATAGGAAGGGAAGGGGAAAGAGGAGAGAGAGTGAAAGAAAATAAAAAGGAAGAAGACAGAAAAGGGGGAAAAAGAAGGGAAAATAAGTTGCGATTTGTATCGACACTGATCACCCCTGGCGTACTGGGGGGGGGGGGGGGGGGGGGGCTTGGGGGCATTTGATTCCCCCCCCCCAAAAAAGTGGTTTATTTCTAAATCGATACCAGTGATTTATCAATTTTGCTGAAATGACATAATTTGGGGGTGGGGATTTCCTCGTTTTTTTAGTTAACTAAATTTTGGTATGTGTTTGTTAGAAAATGACAAATTTCCAAATATACAGTCAGGCAAGAAATATGCTTATGTAGAGGCCAATATGCCAGGGTCCGGCGGTGCTCGAGGGGCTCGAGCTCTCTCCCCTCTTTGTTGACAATGTATATTAAAGAGAAATAGAAACAAAGAAAGAAAGAAAGAAAAAAAAAAGTGAACCTGCATGTGTCACAAATAAAGTATAAAAATATGGTCAGCTGACCGTAATTAAATGCCTAAAACCCCCTGGTCCCCACCCAGGGCGCTAAGGCGGGCCTCTGGATGCTCATCTGACGATAATTTATTCCCTGAAAACCTTTAGCTTCTGGGGGCTCCGTCCCCTCGACCCCACGCCAATTAGTGACCTGCCAGTGTCATGAATAATGTATCAAAATATGCTCATCTGTCGTAATTAAATGCCCATACCCCTGAGCTTCCGGAGGTTCCACCCCTTAACCCCATCCGGGGTTTAACCCTAGACCCACGCCAATTTACGCTACGCTGTACTTGATCGTAAATACGTTATCCTCCCCCGTCCACTTAAAAAAAAAAACGTTCAGCGGGGCCTGCAGGTAAAAGTGGTTGTTGGGGGGGGAAAAAAAAGTTTTTTTTGCTGATTACGCCACTGCTGGAAACCATTACTTACCAATATTTGGCTCGCATCTTTTAAATTTCCTCCCCCCACCCCCATGAGGCCATATTAGAAGAAATTGAATTAAACTCAAATGGGAAATGTCCTTAGTTCTTACAATGTCCGTGTTTATTGATTAATGAACCTTTGCCTTTAAAGTTTTACTAGTTTCATGTATTGAGATAAATTTAAGAACCAAAATAAATAATAAATACTAATAAGTAGGCCTATTAGATATGGTAACAGAGGCGATATAAATATTGTAAATAGTCGTCAATGAAAGTTGACCACTTCCATTTTTCTCTTGAAACTTGAATATGGTCTAATAAACACTTGTGTCTTTCTTAACTTACCTCCATCAGAGTCATATATTTTGAAGAAAAAAACAGTAAGATTAATTGTAGATGCCCCGCCCTTTTGCAAATAAAGTTAAGGCCCAGTTTCTTTGACTGCTCGGAAATTGTTGATATCAATTGGCATCTTACGAAAATCCTGACAGAGTTTATGACTTAGAAATGAAGAATTGTATAGAATTAAATTCCCTTGTTGGGGATGGGAACGCTTCTGACATAAAGGTTGGGGCCGCCACAGTATTGTTAAAAGTTGGTTGAAATTGAAAACTAATTTCCTCTATTTGTGAAGTATGAATATTAGTCAATCATCAATTATCTGTTGATACACAACAAAATTGGTATTACGTCATCTGCAACCAAAAAAAAAATCAATTTCTCAAATCAATTCAAATGATTTTTATTTCAAAACTCAATCAAAACAAAAAAGAATGCTTACATGAAATTAATATCAAATGACATTTAAAATATTCTAGAATTATTAAAGAACAAAAAAAATAAAAAAAGAGAAGAGAACACTTGCACTGCTCGAAATGATGAGCTTTCATATACATAATAAAGAACACAGTCGAGGAGTACATGACTGTGTACATGTGTCAAGAGCGGTCGAAGATTCCATAAATTAATACATTTAGTAGTTGCATATTTTCATAGGCTGTTAAGTAAAAAATTGAACCCAGGGACAAGCAAAAGGACACGGCGGAAGACAAGGAGAAATTAGCTCCCGTCATTCTCTTTCTCTCTCTCTCTCTCTCTCTCTGTGCAACTGACAATATTAAAGGGATGGTTGAGTTCTGTTTTCAGACTGCAAATGCCTTCAAAGTGCATGGTTATTGCTCTTATTCTTATCTATGACATTTCTAGTGCCCTTTTAGAACCTAAAATTGCTCTCTCTCTCTCTCTCTCTCTCTGTGCAACTGACAATATTAAAGGGATGGTTGAGTTCTGTTTTCAGACTGCAAATGCCTTCAAAGTGCATGGTTATTGCTCTTATTCTTATCTATGACATTTCTAGTGCCCTTTTACAACCTAAAATTGCTCTCTCTCTCTCTCTCTCTCTCTCTCTCTCTCTGTGCAACTGACAATATTAAAGGGATGGTTGAGTTCTGTTTTCAGACTGCAAATGCCTTCAAAGTGCATGGTTATTGCTCTTATTCTTATCTATGACATTTCTAGTGCCCTTTTAGAACCTAAAATTGCTATGGAGGTAATTTTAGACCCCAAAATGTGTGAAATTTAGCCGATACGCTCATACCAATTCAACTCCACTTTCAAAAAAATACGGTGACCTTTAATTAATTATTTAATTACAAATAACAATACACGGGCCGGCTAGTTATGCACAATATAACCAACACGAAAATACCAACAAAAAGCCAACATCGGCATTGGCTGAAATACGACGTAAAAGGCGCTATTTCGGTTTTGTCATGGGAAGGGGTAAAATCATAGAGATATATACTACTAACATTAAGTATATATCTCTATGGGTAAAATGCATCAATGTGGGAGGACAGCTTAAAATTATTAAAAAAGGATATGTTTATACATATTTTTTCCAATTAAATGTCTATTTAAAGGTAAAGACCAGTTTGGGAAACGCCCCCTCTCAAATAATGAAATGGAAGCTTTTTACCAATCATGTGAAAGAATATGTTTTGACTAATACATGATACAAATTTTGCCAGGAAACCGCCTACTAATTGATATATTTGGAAAATTATTATATCGATCCGGCCTGGATAGATATCGTGAATGTACTTCAACATTGAACATTTGGGCACATATTTTTGCTTTTTTTTCGCAAATTTAGATTGAAGTATTGCCATCTAAACCTCTGTGGGCAATATTTAAACAATATTGAAAGGATATTTTGCACCCAAAAACCTTAACCGCAATTTTATTTCTACCGGTCTATAATTTTAACTTGGTGCCCTCTCTTTGCGTTCCCTTTTATTATTTTTTTTTAATTTGTTAAATTTGTTTAGTGTCTATTTTCAGTTGTGCCCTCCCTTTGAATAATTCTGTTGATATCATATTTTTAAATTTAACTCCAATTTTAATTTGAGTTGCCGCATTAAAAAAAAAATTATCTTAAGTTGCACCCCCCCTAATTTTCAATTAACACCCATTTCAAGCCTCCTTTTAACGCACTTTTAACTCTTTTTTTTAACTCCTTCCCCTACTTTATTCAACCTTGAAACGCCCTTAAATACATCCACTCTATTTACTGAAATTTAAATAGGGGTGTCAACTTGGAGGGAGGGGGGAATCAGGGTACAAGGGTAGGGAGCACAGGAAATTTGGAGGACAGCTTAAAGTTTAAACAAAAGTATATGTATATAAGCATTTTATTCAACTAAAATGTTTTCTTTTCCCCCTTTTCTTCCTCTATATTTTCTTTCCCTTTCCCTCCTCTTTCCCTTTCCCTTCCATTCCTTCTCTCTCTCTCTCTCTCTCTCTCTCGTTCTCTCTCTCTCTCTCTCTCTCCCTTTGCTGAGTGGGGGAGGGGGAGGAAGGGCCTTTCGTCCCCCGATCCACACCATGTTAGCTGGTCTTCCATTCCTTCCTTCTTCCTCCTTTTTCCCTTTCCCTTTCCCTTTCTCTCCTATTTCCATTTCCATGTCCCCTTCTTCCTTCTCTCTCTCTCTATCTGTTTAAGATAAACTTGAGTTCTGGTAAAAAAAAAGAAAATGAATTCTCACAGAATCTAACGAAACTTACACTGAATGTTCAAGATTACAAATAAAGGTCATGTGCCAAACAATTTTGGAAGAAAATGTATACTGGCTGAGTAATGAGCATAGAAAGATAAGGAAATCAGGGTAGTACTAGCCCCGACACCATGTGTGTTGTCCCATATACATCTTTCTGTGTAAGTGATTGTTACTTTACCAAGACTCTGCCAAATTTATGATAATTTTGATGACTCCAGAACCTTGCATTACACACCGTTACTTACATGCTATATGATCAACTTTTCTGATTCATTCCACACCTTTTCTTTCACAATGCAATCGCATTACCAGAACTCAAGTTTATCTTTAAGTTTACTGGGAGGGGGAGGCAAGGGCGTTTCGCCCCCCCCCCCTCCGATCTACGGGTTTTTTGGCGGGATTAATTGCAATTGATCTCCCCTTCGTTTCACCCTTTTCTTTTCTTCCTCTTGTTTGTTCCCTTTTAGCTCTTCTCTTTCCTTTTCCCCTCTTTTCCTTTTCTCTCTCTCTCTCTCTCTTTCTCTCTTTTTTTTAACAGGGAGAGGGGAGGGGTCCACGGCCAAGGCCCCTTCCCCCCGATAGAGACAAGACGTACTTAAAAAAGGTGAATTGACGGGCCAAGTCAGGCTCTCTAAGAAATACCCCCATACACTTCTGTTTTGCTACATGTATGTTGGCGTTCAAAATTGTACCTCAGTAAAAATTGATTTTCAGAGAGTAAAATGCTAGAATTTTACCAACAATCGGAGAGGGACCGTCCCCCACTCGGGCGTTTCGTGCCCTCGAAAGGGTTCATCTCATGTAATGTCTGTACCCCCCATCCTACTTACGGGCCTTTATTTATTTTTATTGTTTTTAATTTGTTCGGTGTCTATTTACATTTGCGCCCTCCCTTTAAATAATTGTGTTAATACGCCCCTAGATACATCCCTTTCTGTTTCCTGAAATTCGTAGTGGGTGTCAACTTGGGGGGGGGGGGAGGGGTGTAATCAGAGTTACGGGGCACAGGAAATTTTTTTGAATTATTATTTTATTCCATTTTTTTCTTACCTAAATATTGTTTATTAAGTTACCTCCACCCCCTTAATTTTTGATTAAAAATTAAGTCCCCTTTTAATCCCATTTTTAAATCACTTTTACCTCCTTTTACCTCCTTTCGCGGCGTAACGCGGCGGTATGTTCGGCGTTTCAAGAGGGAACAAATGCCATCCTTAATATCATTCTGGTTTTTTTCAATTTGAAAGTCTGGTTTCTTTCATTGTTAATTAACCCCTATCGTGTGTATTTAAAAACAAAAGATTAAAACATCGTTACTTTTCTCTCGAATCTCTCGTTTATCCCAGATGCTCTGGAGGTGGTTTTATTTGTAGTTTTATAAATCACCCGATATGTAGTTGAACTAAAATTTGTACGATGGCCATTTGTTAACTTACCAGTTTCTAGTGATACGTTAGTTGACATAATTGTGATTTTCTTTAAATTTCCACTTTAAGAGGAAATCAAAGAAATACCTAATACTTGAGATTCAGAGGAGAGAAGCAAATGACATGATATATGATTGAAATAGCCTGAATACAGATTTTTTTTAAATTCTGCTGGTTCATACTTTTTAATTTTGCATATACTTATGTTTTGGTACGTTATAGAAATTCTACATAATTATTTATCATTATTTTCTTCTTCTTCCTCCTCCTCCTCCTCTTCTTCCTCCTCCTCTTCCTCCTCTTTATCTTTTTCTTTTTCTCCTTCTTCATTTTGTTCTTGTACTTATTATCATTTCTATCATCAGTTTAAAGTTGTTAATATTATCATCATTATTATCTTTAATAAGTTTGTTTTTGCTTATCTGTCTGTAAATATTACTCCTTTAACTCATTAATTTTTTTACTGTCGGGGACCCCACTTGAAAATAAGCTCTCGAGCTTTCGTGGGCTATCCTGTTCAAGCTGACTTCATTTTTATCTGTTCTTCTTGTATATTGTTGTATGTTGGCTGCATGGCGAATATAAAAATCAATCAATCAATCAGGAGTATATTCCTCGTGGTGTAAGTCCCGTCCTTTGGGAAATTTGATGATCTTAACTCGCAAGGGGAACTCGCACCACGAGGAATATATCAACAGTTTTATAGTGTTTTAGTCAGAATCTGTTGATATTAGTGATAAACTATAACAGTAAATATTCATTTAACACCTCTAGGTAAATTCAATATGATCAAAAATATGACCCTAAACACTATAAAACTGTCTATATATTCCTCGTAGTCCGAGTCCCCCTTACGTGTTAAAATCATCACATTTCTCATAGAGGGGAATTCGGGTCACGAGGAGTATGTTCCTCGTGGTGTAAGTCGAGGCACGGATCCACAGGGGAGGGGGGGGGGCGACGGGCCTGCCCCCCTAACCACACAACAAGTTTTAAAAAAGTATTAAAAAAAGTTTTTTTAAAAGGAGAATTTTCTCACGAATTGTGAAAAAAGTGCTCTTACCCCCCCCCCCCCCCCCCCCCCCCCCCCCCCCCCCGCTTATTCATCGGCTCGCTGAGTCATCGCTAAAAATTCCCTCCAATAGTGGCTAAAAAAGAAGGGGAATAAAAGGGTGCTCTTACAATATTGAGCGAAAGATAATCGAAACTTTTGGCTGCCTTACCAAATAGCTCAACAATATATTCCCCTGTTTTTTTAAAAGATAGTTTTTGAGCATCAATTAAGTGAATAGAAAACCGTTTAGAATGCGATATTCGATTGAAGTTCTCTTACGCACACTTTCCTCCGTAAAATGCATAATAAATTCGTTTTCGAGGGTTGGCAATGCAAAAAGAAAAAAAACACCTTGGTCGGTTTGTTTTAAGGCATTACATTCAAAGACCCGGACAGCTTTATCTTTATTATCCATATAAATAACGTCTATAATCACTCTCAGATGGAAGATAATACCAATACGAAATGCATTAAGCACGTCTAGACATAAAGGTCGAATCATCAACTTTATTTTTCTTATTCTTCTTTTACATTTCGAAGCGTTGCAGGGGATCTTAATCCTGTCTTTGTACATACATCAATGCCCCCATTTAAGCATACTTTGAATCTGGTCACGCTCCGAAAAGTTCGTGGCCTAGAATCTTGTTTCTTTTGATGATCAAATAAAGAAAGCACCCTTTATAGATCAGGGAGAGTGTGAAAAGAAAGCACACAGTAGGAGCAGTGCAATTTAAATATCAAGGGATGGATTAGAGTTTATTTCTAAAGTGAAATGAAAGGGCTATTTTACTTTTAAGAGTCCTTTCATTTCATTTAAGAAATAACCTCTCTTTATATCTTAGAGACACTTTCTCTTGAAAGTCAAATAATGTCGAAAGCATCTTGAGGCTCCGCCCCGGAACCCCCGATAGGGGCTTTGCCAGGCCCCTAAAGCTGTGTCATATTGTACGGATCCATTATAAAGCAAAATAAGCCCAATAAATAATTCGTATATATATATATATATGTATATATAACCTTAAATGGTACATTAAGCGGACATCATAAAAATCCTAACCCTAACCCTAACCCTAACCCTAACCCTAACCCTAACTCTAAACCTAAACCTAACCCTAACCCTAACCCTAACCATAATCCTTACACTAACCCTAACCCTAATGTCTACTTAATGACTCATTTTTCACTCAAAGTGTCACTCCAATGACACCTTTAGTGGAATTACATATTTATAGACAGATATATAAACTAATTGGGCCTTCTATGAGAAATAAAACGTAAAAAACGTTAAGAGGACACCATATTGTCCTTCTAATGACAATGTCTACTTAATGACTCATTTTTTCACTCCAAATGTCCCTCTAATGACGCCTTTAGTAAAATATACATACATATATATAGAGGTCACGACTGAAACCAGCCTTCAGACCATCCAAGGTGGACATGAAAGACTGGGCGAAATATCTTCAATTTGTAAGAAGGGTATTGAATTAAGTGAAAGTTTGACAAAATCTAGTGATGATCCGAAAATTATAGTTGACGGTCGAAAATATAAGTTCCCTTGTGGGAACTGTGATAAGCCAGTCAAATGTAATCAACACGGCCTTCTGTGTTCTTATTGTAAAAAATGGTTTCACACTAATTGTCAAGCTATCAGTTTTTCAGAGTACCGCAGGTTATATTATGAATGCCCTGATGAGAAGTGGAATTGTTTAACATGTTGTCTGCCATCTTTTTGTGACTCATTATTTAACGACGATTGTTTAGAGAAAGAAAGCCAAAACGAGGATAGACTAAAAGAAAACTATTTTAAGATAACGCGCGTTACACCTGAAAAGCAAGCGATAGCAAGAGTAATTCAGCCAAACCTCAGAGATGAAAACACTTCTCTTTATCAAGAATTTGAAGAAAAGTTTAAAGTTAAAGGTCTTCATTTTTTACACCTTAATGTGAGGTCTATTCTAAACAAGATATCGGAACTTAGAATTCTTTTTAAAAGAAAAAGGCTGTCTATTATTGCTTTCACTGAAACATGGTTAAACAATTCCATAAATGATGAAGAAATTGAAATAGACGGATATAAAATCATACGCCATGATCGATCCTCTGGCTCTGGAGGTGGTGTATGTTTCTATATCAGAAATGATATTGCATTTAATATTATGGATGCTATAAGTACTGGAGATACGGAATCCCTGTGGATAAATTTGCTTATACCAAGATCAAAACCAATTGTTGTTGGTGTTCTGTATCGACCTCCGAAAAACAATTTGTTTATCGAGAAATTGTCCAATATTCTTGATACATTAAAGAAGGATGACGAAATAATTCTTTTAGGAGACATGAATATTTGTCTTCTTCGCAAATCGCCACTGGCTAAAAAATATATTGACTTGCTGAGTCTTCATGGGTTTAGTCAACTCATTAAAGAGGCAACACGCGTTACGCCTACATGTTCTTCTCTATTGGATCATGTTGGTTGTACCAAAGAAAATAAAATAAGTCAAAGTGGTGTCATTGATCTAGGTATTAGCGACCATTATTTTACTTTCTGTACACGGAAAAATGTTAGACTGGCTATAGGTCATCACAGGACTAATGATATCAGATCCATGAAAAAATATACAGAAGAGTCTTTCAATCTTCAACTATCTGTTGTTGATTGGTCACGAATAACTGACTGTACAGATGTAAATGAGGCATGGTCAATATTTCAACATGTTTTTATCTCAAATTTGAATATGATAGCGCCACTGAAACGGATAAGAATAAAACAAAGATCAGAAACTTGGGTGACTAAAGATATTCTTTCCCTAATTCAAGAGAGAAATATAGTATACAAAAAATGGAGGAAAAGAGCAAAAGATGAGAAGCTCTATAAAAGATACAGAGTATTAAGAAATATGGTCCAAAGAGAGGTGAAAAAGGCTAAACTCGATTACTTACAAAACAAGATAGAAGAAAATAAACAAGATTCGAAAAAACTTTGGCAGAATCTAAAAAGCTTAGGATTGAAAAATAAGAAGCGAAAAGAACAAGAATCTGTCATTAAAATTGATGGGGAATTATGTCATGATAAGATGGCCATCGCTGATGAATTCAATTCTCATTTCACAAATGTGGCTGCCAAATTAGTAGACAAACTCCCCCCTTCCAAAGACTTTTTCAGCGCAGACAATGATTGTATTCGTGACTTTTACGAAAGAAAAGGTGTACGTGAAAACAGCTTCGAGTTATTACCAATCAGTGAACAATTTGTTTTCAAAGAGTTACGTAAGTTGAATGTATCAAAAAGTACTGGGTTAGACTTGATTCCAGCTAAATTTCTAAAAGATGGTGCGAAGGTTTTATTTAAGCCTCTAAGTTACTTAATGAACCTATCTATCTTGACGAGTACTTTTCCAGAAGATATGAAAATAGCAAAAGTGACTCCACTTTATAAAAAGAAAGATAAAACTGATGTTAGCAACTATAGACCTATTAGTGTTTTAAGCGTAGCATCAAAGATTCTAGAAAAATCGGTCTGTGTTCAAATTGAAAGATACTTCAAAGAAAATGATATAATTTATGAATTTCAATCTGGTTTTCGACATGATTATTCGACTGAAACATGTCTAATTCATTTGACTGATTATTTGAGGAGAGAAACTTCCCAAGGACGCTTTGTTGGTATGGTGCTCCTTGATCTGCAAAAAGCTTTTGATACAGTTAATCATTGCGTCTTATTGAAGAAGTTACAACTAATGGGTTTTGATAAGGCAAGTTTAGATTGGTTCAGATCCTACTTATCTAATCGGCACCAAGTAGTGGCCATTCATGATATTCGTTCCAAACTAATGCCTATAACATGCGGTGTTCCTCAGGGAAGTATTTTAGGCCCAATTCTATTTTCAAGTTATATAAATGATATGTGTATTTGTATAAAAGACTTCAAACTATTATTGTACGCAGATGACAGCGTACTACTCTATTCAAATCCTGATCCTAAATATATTGAGGAAAAGCTCAGTGAACAGCTGTCTACGTGTGTCGATTGGATGACTGATAATAAGCTTTCTTTACACTTGGGAAAAACAGAAAGCATTTTATTTTGTTCTAAAAGTAGTTCTAAAAAGTCATTTGAATTCAAAGTGACACACAATAATCAAGCAATCAAGAGAAAAGAGTCTGTGAAGTATTTAGGCATTGAGTTGGCTAGCGCAATTTCATTTTCATCTTTAGTAGAATCAGTTGTAAAAAAAGCAAATTCTCGTCTGAAATTTTTGTACAGATATCAAAGTTGTATGGATTTAAAAGCAAGACGTACACTCTGTTTTGCTCTTATTCAATGTTTATTTGACTATGCTAACCCTGCATGGTACAGTAACATAAACAAGTCAGATCAAAAGAAGTTGAAGATTATACAGAACAAAATGGTGAGATTTATCAACTGTTCTGGTCCAAGAACTCATGTTGGCTATAGCGAACTTTCTAAAGCTGGTTTTCTTGAAGTCGACCAAAGATCAAAACAACTCGCATTGCATCACGTGCATAAAATATATCATACTAGGGCGAATCATTATATTCGATCCAACTTCGATCTTGTTACTGACGTACATGATTATAATACAAGAAATAGACGATTCAACTTTAACTTACCAGAAAGAGTAGGTAGTATTGGAAATTCGTTTTATTACAATGCCATAAAACATTGGAATTCCCTTCCCAATGGTGTAAAAGAAATAGGAAACTATGATCATTTTAAGAGGAAATTAAAGGAATACCTAATACTTGACAGTCAGAGAAGAGAAGTGAATGACATGTTATATGATTGAAATTGTTATTCTTCTGTCGGTTCATACTTTTTCATGTTGTATATACTTATGTTTTCGTACGTTATAGAAATTCTACAAATTCATCATTATTTTCCTCTTCTTCCTTCTCCTCTTTTTCTTCTTCTCCTTCTTCTTTTTCTTCTTGTACTTAATATCATTTCTATCATCAGTTTAATGTTGTTATTATTATCTTTAATAAGTAGTTCTTTTAATTTTCTTATCTGTCTGTAAATATTACTATTTTAATTTATTAATTGTATACATGTCTGTAAGGGACCCCACTGGAAATAAGCTCTCGAGCTTTCGTGGGTTATCCTGTTCAAGCTGACTTATTTTTGATCTGTTATTATTGTATATTGTTGTATATTGGAAGCTTGTCGAATAAAAATCAATCAATAGTTCTCCTTTGCACACTTTCCTCTGTGAAATGCATAATAAATTCGTTTTCGAGGGTTGGCAATGAAAATAGATAAACAGTAGAAACATACCATGAATAAAGAAATAAACAGCTTGGTCGATTTGTTTTGAAGCATTATCTTCAAAAACCCAGACAGATTAAACTATATTATCCTTAAAATAACGTCTATAATCACTCTCAGAGGCTGTTCACACCGGCAGAGATAGCGCGGTCTAGCGCGCGCTAGACCGCGCTATCTCTGCGGTGTGGAAGGTACAACGTCGTTTCGGTCCGCCCAACAGCGAGCCACGGCGAGCCAACAATGAGGCTGTTCACACCGCAATGAGATAGCGCGGTCTATCGTAGCACCCCTTTTTTTCTAGCGCGCGCTAGACCGCGCTATATCTACCGGTGTGAACCCGAGCTACGATAGCACGCCGGATTTCATCGTTCTACACGCGGGGAATTTTATACTCATTCTATTTTGGTGCGATCTGAATCTGAATCGGTACAATAGGCCATTTTCGTAATGTAACCAAATTTAATGCATAAGTGTTTGTGAGGTGCCTCAATACAAATTATTTCATTCACCTGATAGGAACAATAGTATTTCAATAGTCAGAATGCAACTGCATATATTAAGTGTTGCTATATAGGTAGGTCAAGCCATAATGCTTGTCCAACCTGACAACAACTAATGTATGCAGTTTGGATTCTGTCTATTGAAATACTATTATTCTTATCAGGTGAATGAAATAATTTGTATTGAGGCACTTTACAAAGACGTATGCATTAAATTTGGTTACATTACGAAAATGGCCTATTCAGAACGTCACGCGTCATGACAACAGGACCTCTCAAAAAACTTGGGTGCAGTTAGACCGCGCTATCTCACTGCGGTGTGGATCCGGCGAATGCCAATGGGCGGACCGTGGGTCGCGCTACGATAGCGCGATCCATGGTCCGCCCACGGTCCCCCCTTGCGGTGTGAACACGCCCTCAGATGGAAGATAATACCAATACGAATTGTATTATGCAACGTCTAGACATAAAGGTCGAATCTCAACTTTACTTTTCTTATTCTTCTTTTACATTTCGAAGCGGTGCATGGGATCTTAATCCTGTTTTTTTCTACTTACATCAATGCCCCCATTTAAGCATACTTTGAATCTGGTCACGCTTCGAAAAGTTCGTGGCGTAGCATTTGTTGTTGTTGATGATTGTTTTCTAAAAAAAATTCAACATGTATATGAAATATGTTTCCCAATGAAATGTCAATCAAAGAAGAAAAAAGATTTGAAAAACCTTGGTTCAATGATGAATTAAGACAGCTGAACAAAAAGAAAAGCTTATATTACAAGAAATAATTGAATAATCGTACTGCGTATAGACCTGCTGCATACAAAAAGTGTAGAAATAAGTTAACAAATTGAATTAAATATGTAAAATATAAGTATTTCAAACACGGTTTTGTAGATGCTAAAGGTGATACTAAACACACATGGAAAATTATAAATGGTCTTTTAGGCACAAAGTCTAAGAAAAATGAAATTCCGAGTACTTTACAATATAATAATGAAACCATTGATTATGATACAGATATATGTGAATCTTTTAACGAATACATTATCAATATAGGTCCAAAATTGACATCAACTCTTGATATTCCTACTGGCGATTTTAAACAGTATCTGAAAAAAATGAATCTACTGCTTTTTTTTTTTTTTTTTTTTTTTTTACTCCAGTCACTCCAAGAGAAATAATAAACATTGTAGATAAATTAAAGAGTAATAAATGTAGTGGTTTTGACAGTGTTGATGTTAAGATGGTTAAAAGAGTTATACATTTGATCTGTTATCCATTATGTGCAATATTCAATTCTTCATTGGAAACTGGGATCGTACCAGATCAGTTGAAAATTGCTCAAATTATTCCTATATTTAAAAGTGGTACTAAAACTGAAATGTCCAATTATAGACCTATATCACTACTTCCAGTATTCTCTAAGATATTAGAAAGAGCTGTGTATAATTGATTATATTCCTGTTTGAATCTGCATACTATCTTGAATAATTCACAATTTGGTTTTCGAACAGGCCACTCCACATTCTCTGCTTTAGCTGATTTTACATGCCAAGTTTCTCAAGTTTTTGACAAATCGGAAGTCATGATGGGATTGGTTTTAGACCTCAGTAAAGCCTTTGATACTCTAGATCATAATATTATACTTGCACAATTATTCAACTACGGAATACGTGATGTGTTATTAAATTGGTTTAAGAGTTATTTATCAAACAGAAAACAATTTGTCAAAATAAAAGGTAATACTTCGTCTATACAAACAGTTGTATGTGGAGTGCCACAAGGGTCTATTTTAGGCCCGCTTTTATTTACTCTTTCTATTAATGACATTTGCAATATATCGGACAAATTAAAATATATCTTATTTGCAGACGACACCAGTGTGTTTATGTCTCATAAAAATATTCAAAGTTTACAACAGGACTTTGGTAATGAAATAAACAAGCTATTACATTGGCTTTCTTTGAATAAATTAATTTTGAATGTTAATAAAACTAACTAAATGGTATTTACAAAACTACAAAAAATAGATTTTAATGAGGTTGATCTTCAGGTGAATAATCATGAATTCCAACGTGTATCTGTAAACAAATTCCTCGGAATAGAAATTGATTCTAAGCTTACATGGAATGAACACACTGGTGCTGTCTGCAACAAGATCTCAAAAACTACTGGCATTCTAAACAAACTTAGATTTCTACGAAAATGTGTTTTAAGAACTTTATATAATACTTTAATTCTTCCTCATTTATATTACTGTTCTGAAGTATGGGCCATGACAAACCAAACCAATCTGAATAGGATACTCAAAATGCAAAAGAAAGCCATCCGGGTAATTTCAAATTCACACTACAGAGCTCATTTGAAACATATATTTTATAAATTAAAGCTTCTCAATGTATTTGATATCTGTAAATATTGCTCCGTTTAGTCTCATTTTACAACGCCCCCTATCGTCAGAGCATGGTCAGAGTCAGCAGCCTAACATGTTAGCCTATGGACGTTTTTTTTGTAAATCGTTAAAAATTCATTTTTTGTTTAAACGAAAAGCACATCCACCCCGACGTACGTTATCACTAGCTCTTTCATTGGAGCCCTCATGTCTCATTGACTTTTGAAAGTTCACCCACCGTAATTTTTCAAAATAGGTTGTAAGCTCGTCATTGCCTATAATACGCATGTGCAACAAGTCTAACTTTGGACTCAGTTTGCCAAGCGATTTGAAGATTATAGGTCGAGCACACGAAACATAAAAAGCATGAATTATCATAGATCACTTCTGCCTATTTCATTATGTCCATTTCATCCAACCCTCACCGTAATTTTTCAATTTAGTAAGAGCAAACATTTAGCCGAGGTAAGCAAAAACCTGAATATTCATGACACACCATGGACTATTCGGTACCGTTATTAACAGAGGGGTGCAATCGGTCATCACGTCAAACTCCCCTAATTGCCACCAAGTATTTCATATAATTATATAGTTTGGTATGTTTCTTTTACTCACTCATGAAGTATTGAATATCAATGATGGTTTAAAGAAATGTAAAAGAAATTTTAGTTGATATTTATTAACAAAGTAATTTATATTTAGCAAAGGAATCTCACATACAAAATTACTATCAAGTGTCGTCTGCTACGCCGATTGTCGCCTGCTTCGTTAAAGGCACATATTTATCGTTTGGACTGTAAAGCTACAGTCCCATATACGTCCCGGACCGTCCCGGACCATCCCGGACCCCATCCGGGGTGATCCGGGATTCGGTCCGTGTTGTCACCGTGTTGGCACCGGGGTGGTCCTGGATGGTCCTGGATGGTCCTGGATGGTCCTGGATGGTCCTGGGCGGTCCGGGAGTCGACCCCGGATGTTTTTGACGGTCAAAAACTGCCGGGGTGGTCCGGGACGGTCCGGGACAATAGTTTGATCCGGGGTGATCCGTGTAGCCACCGTGCTGGGTCCGGGGTCATCCGTAGTGGCGCCGGGGCGGTCCGTGTTGATCCGTGGCAGTCCGGGAGTGAGTTATTGACCGCCCAGGACTATCCAGGACCATCCAGGACCACCCCGGTGCCAACACGGTGTCAACACGGACCGAATCCCGGATCACCCCGGATGGGGTCCGGGATGGTCCGGGACGGTCCGGGACGTATATGGGACTGTAGCTTAAAAGCATCACACTTTTTTGAACAAAACATCCCGGACCATCCCGGATCACCCCAGACCATGGTCCGGGATGGTCCGGAGTGGTCCGTGCTCGTCCGTGCTGGTCCGGCTTTATATGGGACTGGGGCTAAAGGTATACCAGGGAGATTTGTATTTTCCTGCAGTACAACGTATAGCAGGAAAATGTTGTATATGCGGATCCTTTAATGATTACGTAATGGAAGTGGCGAGGCGGTATGGTTTGAATAACTTAGGCAGGTGAAAGTTATTGTATTGAGAAGGAAAGGAATGTTCAGAAAGGCATAGAGAGGGAAGTGGGCGTGGTAGCCATTCTAGCTTTGCACCTACATCAGTACGAGAATACACCCGACGGCGCGGTGGCCTGTACTTAAAGCGCGCGAACACATCACACCCAATGGCATACACCCGGTACCCTGCAACACAGTGGAACATTCTAAGAAATTAAAAAATTATCTACAAAATGGACCTCTTGAATCATATGAGAAGTAACTTACCCTATTCTGATGACTTCAATGAATGTCAAGATAACAATGGCTGCTTTTCCATCCAAAAATAAAACTAGTTTGCAATTAGAAATAGTCAATTTCTCGATAACTTCACAAAATTTAGTAAGAGCAAACATTTAGCCGAGGTAAGCAAAAACCTGAATATTCATGACACACCATGGACTATTCGGTACCGTTATTAACAGAGGGGTGCAATCGGTCATCACGTCAAACTCCCCTAATTGCCACCAAGTATTTCATATAATTATATAGTTTGGTATGTTTCTTTTACTCACTCATGAAGTATTGAATATCAATGATGGTTTAAAGAAATGTAAAAGAAATTTTAGTTGATATTTATTAACAAAGTAATTTATATTTAGCAAAGGAATCTCACATACAAAATTACTATCAAGTGTCGTCTGCTACGCCGATTGTCGCCTGCTTCGTTAAAGGCACATATTTATCGTTTGGACTGTAAGGTATACCAGGGAGATTTGTATTTTCCTGCAGTACAACGTATAGCAGGAAAATGTTGTATATGCGGATCCTTTAATGATTACGTAATGGAAGTAGCGAGGCGGTATGGTTTGAATAACTTAGGCAGGTGAAAGTTATTGTATTGAGAAGGAAAGGAATGTTCAGAAAGGCATAGAGAGGGAAGTGGGCGTGGTAGCCATTCTAGCTTTGCACCTACATCAGTACGAGAATACACCCGACGGCGCGGTGGCCTGTACTTAAAGCGCGCGAACACATCACACCCAATGGCATACACCCGGTACCCTGCAACCCTATTCTGATGACTTCAATGAATGTCAAGATAACAATGGCTGCTTTTCCATCCAAAAATAAAACTAGTTTGCAATTAGAAATAGTCAATTTCTCGATAACTTCACAAAATATATTTGCCGCCGCATTCAATATGACGTCATTGACAGCTGATTTGCTAGTTTGGAAGTGACGTCGAACGAGCTATGTTTGTGCTGCAGTGATCGAGCGAGCGAAAATGAGACAATCGGAGCAATATGCTCCCAATTTTTTAATTATTAATAATTATTGCCAATTTTATATTGAATTAAAGTGCCGTGTAAACGTTTTACTTAAATTACACATTTGCTTATTATATGAATTTTCAAAATAATTTAGAATGTAACAAATTTAATACCAATTTAATTTACTGGATATATTTGTAGGAATAATGCATTATTACCATCACTCAATTTAGGTTTACTGTCTCTCTCTTTCTTTCATTATCTTTCTCAATTTTAATTGTTGAATAATACGTTGATGTCAGTTGATATATGATTATTGGTCCTGTGAAGTCCTATGTACCTTATAATTAAGTTTAAATGCGATTGCTCTTGAGTGTTTTTTTTTCTTTCTTCTTTTCATATCTATGTATTTAAAGTGTTAATTTATACAGTTTTATTGTACAAAGTATATATACATATAACTATGTTGTGACCCATTTATATGCCTGCCTTTTTTACTGTATGAAATCCAACTTATGGTTGCAATAAATGAATGATTTAATTTAAAAACGAGTATACAGTATAGTCGTGATACAGGCCCCATGTTCGTGTTGTAGATCATGCAACGCCGTTGCGCGGGGTCTGTAGTAGTCTCGTATAGTTTGCTCGTGATACAGGCCCCGCAACTATATCACGAGAATGCCCATTTGGTACCAGGCATACTCGTGATATATACTAGTATAGTAATTAAGTTAAAAAGCAAATATTGCGGAGCGATTAAAAAATTGAGAACGAACATGCACGTGGTAGATATGATAATGCATATCTGCGATCACGACTGCATCACCAATCTCTAGCTAGCTATAGCATAGAAATAAAGATCGGTTAGCGCGCTGCATGTAATTTCTATGACATGCAATGAGGGGTATGATTGGTTAACATTATTGTGTTTTACTTACGGTACTAAATTAGATAGGCAATTGCGTTGATGAAAACTAAAGAGCTTACGTTGGTAAAATAATGTTAAAAATTAGTATACGTTAGCTTTACATCGTTTTAGTATCGTAACTGTTAAGTAACGCAAACACTACTCTGCAAAATCATTGGCTACTAAGCGTACGTTATTGTTTCCTTAGTGATTACGTTACTAGTTAAGTTTATGGCGGCGATGGCCTTCCATATACTAATGCTTACAAACGTCCTCGTGTACTAGTACACAGTGGCGTACGCAGGATTTTTTCAAGGGGGGGGGGGTTAAAATTGGGTCAAAAATTTCGCAACGACTCGGGGGGGGGGGTCCCGAAATTCGAAATTTTGGCCCATCGACATTCCGTTCCGTTGGGGGAGGGTAAGGTCATCTTTTTTAGGTCATCTTTAAGTTTTTATTTAAAAACAAAAACAAAACACTCAAAAGGGGGGGGGGTATCCCAAAAACATACACATAACAATAGATCAAGGGGGCGTTTAACCCCAACCCCCCCCCCCCCACCCTGCGTACGCGCCTGCTATTACATGTGAATAAGAGAAAGTACGCACGCCGCACGTCTGTGAAGTAGGGAAAATGCAAATTCATATGACCACTAGTCTTGGTGCCAATATATGCTACCATTTTATTTGGACTTCTGGATTTTGGAGGCGTCTTGGTGTTTTTGTTTTTTGTCGTCTAACTTGTCTCGGATAAGATTATCAGTATGGTATGTTATTATGTAATTAAGATCTGTTGAATTCAAAGACATTAGTGAGTGTCAGTGCAGTGAGTGTTGAATGGTATTTAGATCACAACATGACTTAAAAACTAGAAATGCAATCGTGTCAGAACGATGTGCGTGCAATGACGCCGTGTTTCTACGTGTCAAACGAAAGAGCTTCTCTCGGACTATCCAGAGCAATTTGCACGAAGTCTGTAGCTTCTGTGATATTGGAGATAGGTAGGGCGAAAGAAAGGCATCAACAGTGACCTTGATGGGATGGTACTATGCCTACGAAGTTTGAAAGAAATTGGGATAGGGGAACGAACCTAGAAAGGGCTCGCAAGCACTGCGTGCACAAACCAATGGGATTTGGTGCATGTTTGACATTGCAATCAAGTTCGTTCTGGGGGCCAAAAGCGTGAACCCGATATGCCCCATAGACAATGCGTGTAATGAATGGGCGGAAAACGTGCAGATCTGTATTATGACCGGAGTTAAATTGTTTTTTCTCTCTCTCTTTACGTCTCTTTATGGGCCGTATTTGGTATCATTAGAAAGAGAATTTCATGGTTGTTATTGTAAACCACTCTCTTTTTTTCTATGATAATCCTATCGAAACACGTGATGTAAAATAGATTTATAGGACAAAAAGGCGTCTTAAATGGCCCCCTTGACCAATTTAAAAAATCCGGCCAAGAGGTGCCCTGCGTATTGGAACTCGGCATGTCACTGCAAATTTTCAAGGAAAAAAAAGGACGTTTAAGGGGCGAAAAGCAGTCTGAAAAAATGACGTCATAGCCGAAACGTGTTAGGTTCGGGCGGAAACTCGGCGGAATTCGTGTAGTGATCTTTGTTCAAATGCGATTTACTCACAATTTTCTGTGTGAACATATATAATACTTGGTATCATCCGAAAGGGCACTTCATTGCGGTCAGTTTGACACCATTGTTGACTGCGCGCAATGTATTGCGCGCATTGAACGCGCTATTACGTAATCCATAGTAAATTCATCATTTTTGGCGATAACTTTGCGCTGACATATTTGAATTTTACCAAACTTGGTAAACAGTTGTCACATATATGGATACATATGTCTGCAAAGTTTCATTGATGTAGGTATAACGATCGCCATTTTAGAGCAAGTTGAAGTTATTTCGGAATTTTCTTGAAAATGGCGAATTTGGAGGGCAATTTTCTCAAATTTGGTCAGTGATAGGGTATATAATTTTGTATATGGCTGGAAAGGGCATATCTTCAAGTATCTAAATCCAAAAAAGGGTACGGGTTTGCCAAGCCATTATGGAGATACGGCCACAGACAGAAAGCCAATTCCCAGAACTTTAGAGGGCGCTATTTATGTTGTGCAAAGCCATTGGAGCGTGAAATTTGGCATGGCTATGTGCAATTATGAGATAAAGATACTGTGAGATTTAAATACAAAACGGAATTTATATGAGAAAGTTATGGTAGTTTTAGATTATTTAGGGGTCCATTTTTCAAGAACTTGAGAGATTTTTGACGGAGTCGGTTTTAGATTTGAATTTCGAGTATGAAGATGGCATTTTGAAGGTCAAGTCATTTGTCGCAGATGAAAGAACATCTCTCGGACTATCTAGAGGAATTTGATAGAAGATTGTAGGATCTATGATAGTAGAGATAGGAAGGAAGATATAAAGGCCTTAAAATGGACCAGAAACGGACAAAATGGCGCCTGGACGGTCATGCATGAGTGATTTCGAAAATCGAAGAATGTAGTGACCTTGATGAGATGTTAGAGACTATGCCTATGAAATTTGAAAGGAAAAGGACATGAGGAAAGCACCTAACTAGGAATAACAAGCACTACGTGCAAAACGAATGGGATTTTTGGACGATAAGGAAAAGGAGGAAAAGGAGAATATTAATGGGGCAGAATGTGAACGAAAACAAGGCAATGACGAAGGTCGTCATTGCAAAAATACGTAGAACTTACTTACTGAGGCGGCGAGGGTACCTACAATGTACCAGCACAGCACAGCTGCAGCCTGGCTGCCCCGCCCCGACAGCGTCTCTATTACGGAAGGTAATATTTGAATATAGACCCTATGAATATTTGCGTTGGTACGGTGAGGTGGAGATCAAATTCAAAATTAAATCGGCCAGATTCTGGACTAAATTAACCAGTATATCGCAATGATTATGGAGAAGTTACGACCTGGGTAGTCATTCGTTTACGGTAAGCCTCCCGATTTTGTCGCAATATCACTTATTTAAAGTAGACTAAACTTAGCTTTGCATTTGTAATTTTTGTATGAAATCTCATATTTGATAAATTATCGCATCAGATTCTGTGTGCGTGCGTATCATGAATATTGATGACTAGCGCATGACGTATAGGTCCTATTGAGCCAATCAAATGCAGCGACAGGATAAAACCTTACGGGGAAAAAAAGACACGCCCCGGCACCGGCAGGTGCTGAGCTAGCCCGAATTTTCTGTCTCTTTCGTCCGTTAAGCCTCTTAGGGTACGTTTATGCTCAATTTTAAAGGCAGAATGAGCGATTTGAAACGCTCATCGTAAAGGCTCATCGTAATCGCAGTTCCACGGTGTATTGTTTATGCTCACTTCTCTGGCTCCTCCAGGCACGATTCTGGCTCAGAGCCTTCTCCTTCATCTTTTTGTTCTTGTACTTATTATCATTTCTATCATCAGTTTAAAGTTGTTAATATTATCATCATTATTATCTTTAAAAGTTTTTTTGCTTATCTGTCTGTAAATATTACTACTTTAACTCATTAATTTTATACATGACTGTCCGGGACCCCACTTGAAAATAAGCTCTCGAGTTTGCGTGGGCTATCCTGTTCAAGCTGACTTCATTTTGATCTGTTATTCTTGTATATTGTTGTATGTTGGAAGCTTGGCGAATATAAATCAATCAATCAATCAGGAGTATATTCCTCGTGGTGTAAGTCCCGTCCTTTGGGAAATTTGATGATCTTAACTCGCAAGGGGAACTCGCACCACGAGGAATATATCAACAGTTTTATCGTGTTTTAAGTCAGATTCTTTTGATATTAGCGATAAACTATAACAGCAAATGTTCATTTAACACCTCTAGGTAAATTGAATATGATCAAAAATATGACCCTAAACACTATAAAACTGTCTCTATATTCCTCGTAGTACGAGTCCCCCTTACGTGTATAACAAAAAGTTTTTTAAAAAGGAGAATTTTCTCACGAATTATGAAAAAAGAGCTCTTACCCCCTCCCCCCCCCCCCCTCCCCCGCTTATTCACCGGCTGGCTGAGCCACCGCTAAAAGTCCCCTCCAATATTGGCTAATAAAGAAGGGGAAAAAATAGTGCTCTTACAATATTAAGCGAAAGATAATCATAACTTTTGGCTGCCTTACCGAATAGCTCAACAATATATTTCCCTGTTTTTTTTTAAAGATAGTTTTTGAGCATCATTTTAGTGAATAGAAAACCGTTTAGAATGCGAAATTCGATTGAAGTTCTCTTACGCACACTTTCCTCCGTGAAATGCATTTTTAAAAAAAATCGTTTTCGAGGGTTGCCAATGAAAAATGAATAAACAGTAGAAAGAGACCCTAAATAAAGAAATAAACAGCTTGGTCGGTAAGGCATTAAATTCAAAAACCCGGACAGCTTTATCTTTATTATCCATATAAATAACGTCTATTATCACTCTCAGATGGAAGATAATACCAATACGAAATGCATTAAGCACGTCTAGACATAAAGGTCGAATCATCAACTTTATTTTTCTTATTCTTCTTTTACATTTCGAAGCGTTGCATGGGATCTTAATCCTGTCTTTGTACATACATCAATGCCCCCATTTAAGCATACTTTGAATCTGGTCACGCTCCGAAAAGTTCGTGGCCTAGAATCTTGTTTCTTTTGATGATCAAATAAAGAAAGCACCCTTTATAGATCAGGGAGAGTGTAAAAAGAAAGCACACAGTAGGAGCAGTGCAATTTAAATATCAAGGGATGGATTAGAGTTTATTTCTAAAAAGAGTCCTTTCATTTCATTTAAGAAATAACCTCTCTTTATATCTTAGAGACACTTTCTCTTGAAAGTCAAATAATCTCGAGAGCATCTTGAGGCTCCGCCCCGGAACCCCCGATAGGGGCTTTGCCAGTCCCCTAAAGCTGTGTCATATTGTACGGATCCATTAGAAAGCAAAATAATTCGTATATATATATGTATACATACATATATATAGATATATATATATATATATAGTTCTCCTTTGCACACTTTCCTCTGTGAAATGCATAATAAATTCGTTTTCGAGGGTTGGCAATGAAAATAGATAAACAGTAGAAACAGACCATGATTAAAGAAATAAACAGCTTGGTCGATTTGTTTTGAAGCATTATCTTCAAAAACCCAGACAGGTTAAACTGTATTATCCTTAAAATAACGTCTATAATCACTCTCAGATGGAAGATAATACCAATACGAATTGTATTATGCAACGTCTAGACATAAAGGTCGAATCTCAACTTTACTTTTCTTATTCTTCTTTTACATTTCGAAGCGGTGCATGGGATCTTAATCCTGTTTTTTCTACTTACATCAATGCCCCCATTTAAGCATACTTTGAATCTGGTCACGCTTCGAAAAGTTCGTGGCGTAGCATTTGTTGTTGTTGATGATTGTTTTCTAAAAAAAATTCAACATGTATATGAAATATGTTTCCCAATGAAATGTCAATCAAAGAAGAAAAAAGATTTGAAAAACCTTGGTTCAATGAGGAATTAAGACAGCTGAACAAAAAGAAAAGCTTATATTACAAGAAATAATTGAATAATCGTACTGCGTATAGCCTTGCTGCATACCAAAAGTGTAGAAATAAGTTAACAAATTGAATTAAATATGTAAAATATAAGTATTTCAAACAAGGTTTTGTAGATGCTAAAGGTGATACTAAACAAACATGGAAAATTATAAATGGTCTTTTAGGCACAAAGTCTAAGAAAAATGAAATTCCGAGTACTTTACAATATAATAATGAAACCATTGATTATGATACAGATATATGTGAATCTTTTAACGAATACATTATCAATATAGGTCCAAAATTGACATCAACTCTTGATATTCCTACTGGCGATTTTAAACAGTATCTGAACAAAATGAATCTACTGCTTTTTTTTTTTATTTTTTTTTTACTCCAGTCACTCCAAGAGAAATAATAAACATTGTAGATAAATTAAAGAGTAATAAATGTAGTGGTTTTGACAGTGTTGATGTTAAGATGGTTAAAAGAGTTATACATTTGATCTGTTATCCATTATGTGCAATATTCAATTCTTCATTGGAAACTGGGATCGTACCAGATCAGTTGAAAATTGCTCAAATTATTCCTATATTTAAAAGTGGTACTAAAACTGAAATGTCCAATTATAGACCTATATCACTACTTCCAGTATTCTCTAAGATATTAGAAAGAGCTGTGTATAATTGATTATATTCCTGTTTGAATCTGCATACTATCTTGAATAATTCACAATTTGGTTTTCGAACAGGCCACTCCACATTCTCTGCTTTAGCTGATTTTACATGCCAAGTTTCTCAAGTTTTTGACAAATCGGAAGTCATGATGGGATTGGTTTTAGACCTCAGTAAAGCCTTTGATACTCTAGATCATAATATTATACTTGCACAATTATTCAATTTTAATGAGGTTGATCTTCAGGTGAATAATCATGAATTCCAACGTGTATCTGTAAACAAATTCCTCGGAATAGAAATTGATTCTAAGCTTACATGGAATGAACACACTGGTGCTGTCTGCAACAAGATCTCAAAAACTACTGGCATTCTAAACAAACTTAGATTTCTACGAAAATGTGTTTTAAGAACTTTATATAATACTTTAATTCTTCCTCATTTATATTACTGTTCTGAAGTATGGGCCATGACAAACCAAACCAATCTGAATAGGATACTCAAAATGCAAAAGAAAGCCATCCGGGTAATTTCAAATTCACACTACAGAGCTCATTTGAAACATATATTTTATAAATTAAAGCTTCTCAATGTATTTGATATCTGTAAATATTGCTCCGTTTAGTCTCATTTCACAACGCCCCCTATCGTCAGAGCATGGTCAGAGTCAGCAGCCTAACATGTTAGCCTATGGACGTTTTTTTTGTAAATCGTTAAAAATTCATTTTTTGTTTAAACGAAAAGCACATCCACCCCGACGTACGTTATCACTAGCTCTTTCATTGGAGCCCTCATGTCTCATTGACTTTTGAAAGTTCACCCACCGTAATTTTTCAAAATAGGTTGTAAGCTCGTCATTGCCTATAATACACATGTGCAACAAGTCTAACTTTGGACTCAGTTTGCCAAGCGATTTGAAGATTATAGGTCGAGCACACGAAACATAAAAAGCATGAATTATCATAGATCACTTCTGCCTATTTCATTATGTCCATTTCATCCAACCCTCACCGTAATTTTTCAATTTAGTAAGAGCAAACATTTAGCCGAGGTAAGCAAAAACCTGAATATTCATGACACACCATGGACTATTCGGTACCGTTATTAACAGAGGGGTGCAATCGGTCATCACGTCAAACTCCCCTAATTGCCACCAAGTATTTCATATAATTATATAGTTTGGTATGTTTCTTTTACTCACTCATGAAGTATTGAATATCAATGATGGTTTAAAGAAATGTAAAAGAAATTTTAGTTGATATTTATTAACAAAGTAATTTATATTTAGCAAAGGAATCTCACATACAAAATTACTATCAAGTGTCGTCTGCTACGCCGATTGTCGCCCGCCCTCGTTAAAGGCACATATTTATCGTTTGGACTGTAAGGTATACCAGGGAGATTTGTATTTTCCTGCAGTACAACGTATAGCAGGAAAATGTTGTATATGCGGATCCTTTAATGATTACGTAATGGAATTGGCGAGGCGGTATGGTTTGAATAACTTAGGCAGGTAAAAGTTATTGTATTGAGAAGGAAAGGAATGTTCAGAAAGGCATAGAGAGGGAAGTGGGCGTGGTAGCCATTCTAGCTTTGCACCTACATCAGTACGAGAATACACCCGACGGCGCGGTGGCCTGTACTTAAAGCGCGCGAACACATCACACCCAATGGCATACACCCGGTACCCTGCAACACAGTGGAACATTCTAAGAAATTAAAAAATTATCTACAAAATGGACCTCTTGAATCATCTGAGAAGTAACTTACCCTATTCTGATGACTTCAATGAATGTCAAGATAACAATGGCTGCTTTTCCATCCAAAAATAAAACTAGTTTGCAATTAGAAATAGTCAATTTCTCGATAACTTCACAAAATATATTTGCCGCCGCATTCAATATGACGTCATTGACAGCTGATTGGCTAGTTTGGTAGTGACGTCGAACGAGCTATGTTTGTGCTGCAGTGATCGAGCGAGCGAAAATGAGACAATCGGAGCAATATGCTCCCAATTTTTTAATTATTAATAATTATTGCCAATTTTATATTGAATTAAAGTGCCGTGTAAACGTTTTACTTAAATTACACATTTGCTTATTATATGAATTTCAAAATAATTTAGAATGTAACAAATTTAATACCAATTTAATTTACTGGATATATTTGTAGGAATAATGCATTATTACCATCACTCAATTTAGGTTTACTGTCTCTCTCTTTCTTTCATTATCTTTCTCAATTTTAATTGTTGAACAATACGTTGATGTCAGTTGATATATGATTATTGGTCCTGTGAAGTCCTATGTACCTTATAATTAAGTTTAAATGCGATTGCTCTTGAGTGTTTTTTTTTTCTTTCTTCTTTTCATATCTATGTATTTAAAGTGTCAATTTATACAGTTTTATTGTACAAAGTATATATACATATAACTATGTTGTGACCCATTTATATGCCTGCCTTTTTTACTGTATGAAATCCAACTTATGGTTGCAATAAATGAATGATTTAATTTAAAAACGAGTATACAGTATAGTCGTGATACAGGCCCCATGTTCGTGTTGTAGATCATGCAACGCCGCTGCGCGGGGTCTGTAGTAGTCTCGTATAGTTTGCTCGTGATACAGGCCTCGCAACTATATCACGAGAATGCCCATTTGGTACCAGGTATACTCGTGATATATACTAGTATAGTAATTAAGTTAAAAAGCAAATATTGCGGAGCGATTAAAAAATTGAGAACGAACATGCACGTGGTAGATATGATAATGCATATCTGCGATCACGACTGCATCACCGATCTCTAGCTAGCTATAGCATAGAAATAAAGATCGGTTAGCGCGCTGCATGTAATTTCTATGACATGCAATGAGGGGTATGATTGGTTAACATTATTGTGTTTTACTTACGGTACTAAATTAGATAGGCAATTGCGTTGATGAAAACTAAAGAGCTTACGTTGGTAAAATAATGTTAAAAATTAGTATACGTTAGCTTTACATCGTCTTAGTATCGTAACTGTTAAGTAACGCAAACACTACTCTGCAAAATCATTGGCTACTAAGCGTACGTTATTGTTTCCTTAGTGATTACGTTACTAGTTAAGTTTATGGCGGCGATGGCCTTCCATATACTAATGCTTACAAACGTCCTCGTGTACTAGTACACAGTGGCGTACGCAGGATTTTTTCAAGGGGGAGGGGGGTTAAAATTGGGTCAAAAATTTCGCAACGACTCGGGGGGGGGGGGGGGGGGTCCCGAAATTCGAAATTTTGGCCCATCGACATTCCGTTCCGTTGGGGGAGGGTAAGGTCATCTTTTTTAGGTCATCTATAAGTTTTTATTTAAAAACAAAAATAAAACAAAACACTCAAAAGGGGGGGGGGGGTATCCCAAAAACATACACATAACAATAGATCAAGGGGGCGTTTAACCCCAACCCCCCCCCCCCCCCACCCTGCGTACGCGCCTGCTATTACATGTGAATAAGAGAAAGTACGCACGCCGCACGTCTGTGAAGTAGGGAAAATGCAAATTCATATGACCACTAATCTTGGTGCCAATATATGCTACCATTGTATTTGGACTTCTGGATTTTGGAGGCGTTTTGGTGTTTTTTTTTTGTCGTCTAACTTGTCTCGGATAAGATTATCAGTATGGTATGTTATTATGTAATTAAGATCTGTTGAATTCAAAGACATTAGTGAGTGTCAGTGTAGTGAGTATTAAATGGTATTTAGATCACAACATGACTTTAAAAAAATACGTAGAACTTACTTACTGAGGCGGCGAGGGTACCTACAATGTACCAGCACAGCTGCAGCCTGGCTGCCCCGCCCCGACAGCGTCTCTATTACGGAAGGTAATATTTGAATATAGACCCTATGAATATTTGCGTTGGTACGGTGAGGTGGAGATCAAATTCAAAATTAAATCGGCCAGATTCTGGACTAAATTAACCAGTATATCGCAATGATTATGGAGAAGTTACGACCTGGGTAGTCATTCGTTTACGGTAAGCCTCCCGATTTTGTCGCAATATCACTTATTTAAAGTAGACTAAACTTAGCTTTGCATTTGTAATTTTTGTATGAAATCTCATATTTGATAAATTATCGCATCAGATTCTGTGTGCGTGCGTATCATGAATATTGATGACTAGCGCATGACGTATAGGTCCTATTGAGCCAATCAAATGCAGCGACAGGATAAAACCTTACGGGGAAAAAAAGACACGCCCCGGCACCGACAGGTGCTGAGCTAGCCCGAATTTTCTGTCTCTTTCGTCCGTTAAGCCTCTTAGGGTACGTTTATGCTCAATTTTGAAGGCAGAATGAGCGATTTGAAACGCTCATCGTAAAGGCTCATCGTAATCGCAGTTCCACGGTGTACTGTTTATGCTCACTTCTCTGGCTCCTCCAGGCACGATTCTGGCTCAGAGCCTTCTTCTTCTTCTTTTTCTTCCTGTACTTATTATCATTTCTATCATCAATTTAAAGTTGTTAATATTATCTTTAAAAGTTTTTTTGCTTATCTGTCTGTAAATATTACTACTTTAACTCATTAATTTTATACATGACTGTCGGGGACCCCACTTGAAAATAAGCTCTCGAGTTTGCGTGGGCTATCCTGTTCAAGCTGACTTCATTTTGATCTGTTATTCTTGTATATTGTTGTATGTTGGAAGCTTGGCGAATATAAATCAATCAATCAATCAGGAGTATATTCCTCGTGGTGTAAGTCCCGTCCTTTGGGAAATTTGATGATCTTAACTCGCAAGGGGAACTCGCACCACGAGGAATATATCAACAGTTTTATCGTGTTTTAAGTCAGATTCTTTTGATATTAGCGATAAACTATAACAGCAAATGTTCATTTAACACCTCTAGGTAAATTGAATATGATCAAAAATATGACCCTAAACACTATAAAACTGTCTATATATTCCTCGTAGTCCGAGTCCCCCTTACGTGTATAACAAAAAGTTTTTTAAAAAGGAGAATTTTCTCACGAATTATGAAAAAAGAGCTCTTACCCCCCCCCCCCCCCCCCCCCCCCCCCCTCCCCCGCTTATTCACCGGCTGGCTGAGTCACCGCTAAAAGTCCCCTCCAATATTGGCTAAAAAAGAAGGGGAAAAAAAGAGTGCTCTTACAATATTAAGCGAAAGATAATCATAACTTTTGGCTGCCTTACCGAATAGCTCAACAATATATTTCCCTGTTTTTTTTTTAAAGATAGTTTTTGAGCATCATTTTAGTGAATAGAAAACCGTTTAGAAGGAAATTCGATTGAAGTTCTCTTACGCACACTTTCCTCCGTGAAATGCATTTAAAAAAAAAAAAAATCGTTTTCGAGGGTTGCCAATGAAAAATGAATAAACAGTAGAAAGAGACCCTAAATAAAGAAATAAACA
Organism: Strongylocentrotus purpuratus; assembly: GCF_000002235.5. NCBI lineage: Eukaryota > Metazoa > Echinodermata > Echinoidea > Camarodonta > Strongylocentrotidae > Strongylocentrotus > Strongylocentrotus purpuratus. The sequence continues at coordinate 4,421,473 of NW_022145611.1, forward strand.
GCTTGGTCGGTTTGGTTTAAGGCATTAAATTCAAAAACCCGGACAGCTTTATCTTTATTATCCATATAAATAACGTCTATTATCACTCTCAGATGGAAGATAATACCAATCCGAAATGCATTAAGCACGTCTAGACATAAAGGTCGAATCATCAACTTTATTTTTCTTATTCTTCTTTTACATTTCGAAGCGTTGCATGGGATCTTAATCCTGTCTTTGTACATACATCAATGCCCCCATTTAAGCATACTTTGAATCTGGTCACGCTCCGAAAAGTTCGTGGCCTAGAATCTTGTTTCTTTTGATGATCAAATAAAGAAAGCACCCTTTATAGATCAGGGAGAGTGTGAAAAGAAAGCACACAGTAGGAGCAGTGCAATTTAAATATCAAGGGATGGATTAGAGTTTATTTCTAAAAATGAAATGAAAGGGTGTTTTTTTTTATTCCAAGAGTCCTTTCATTTCATTTTAGAGATAACCTCTCTTTCCCTCCTACATTGTTATGTAACTAGTCAAGTTTGGCCCCATTTAAAACTCAATGATCTATTACATTAAATTAATCATTAAGAATCATTAAAAATAATCATTGAATAACAAGGAAGAGTGGTACAGGGAGTGCGTTTGGGTATTTGGATGGCGGCCTCAAAAAAAAGAAAAAAAAATCTTAAAGGTAAAGACCAGTATTGGAAACGCCCCAATTTCAAAAAATGAAATGGAAGCTCTCATTACCAATCATGTGAAAGAATATGTTTTGACTAATACATGATGATAACAAATTTGCCGGGAAACCGCCTACTAATTCATATATTTGGTAAATTTGTTTCTCTCATGGTCTGTGAGAGATATAGGGTAGTCCCATATACATCTTTCTGTGTATAGTGCTTGTAACTTTACGAAGAATGGGCCAAATTTCTTATCATTTTGATGATTCCAGAACCTTGCAGATGCTAGATGCTAGATGATCAACCTTTTCTGATCGATTCTACAACGTTTCTTTCACAATGCAATCGCATGACCATAACTGGTCTTTACCTTTAAGGTAAACCTTAAAATGAAAAAGTGTTCAAACGATCTTTGTGTATGAGTTCGTGAGTGTGTTGTGCAAGTGTATATATATATATATATATATTGTGTGCGTGTGTGTGTGTGTTGTGCGCGCGCGTGTGTGTGTGCGCGTGTGCGTGCGTGTGTGTGTGTGCGTGCATGTGCACGCGAGCGTGTTTGTTTGTATGTGTTTGTATTTAGTGTTAAAGTCAATGGGGAAAAAATTACAGGGTCAATGAGAATACATGGGTCTTCAGAATATTGGATTTTTTTTTTGATGGTGTAAAACGTGTACAAAATGAATGGAAGTTTTTTTATAACACGCATATCAATGGAGAAAAAAGGGAATATCACGTGTACAAAATGAATGGAAGCTATTATTATGGAGAACGGCTGACTTATAACACGCGTGTCTATGGGATTTTGACATATTTAAATTAAATAGATATTTTTCATTTTGGACTTGTGTGTTGTTGTTTTTTTAGCAAAAAGTGACTTACAACACGCGTTTCTATGTGAATTTTGACATATTTAAATTACATAGATTTTTTTTCAGTTTGGACTTTTTTGTTTTTTCTAGCAAAAAGTGACTTACAACACGTGTTTCTATGTGAATTTTTACATTTTCATTTTCACTTAAAGATTTGTTAGGAATTGTTGACGTTTTGAATATTGGATGGGTATTTTTAGAATTGTTAGCTTTTTCATGCTGAAGTAGCCTCCTGGGAACTTTACTCTACCTTTGGCTTTGGCATTTTACTGTCCAGAGCGGATGATTCTAATTCTACTTGTGACCAAAATTAAGGAAAATGCGCTAGTTTATTACAGGAGTGATAGAGCTTTGCTCATCTTCCTCATGTTCCAGTTGATTTTGAACTGATATGGCACATGCAATATCATCTACATTACAAAAACGTTGACTCCTGACCGGGGTTAGCATAGTAATTCTAGTGATGGTCAGGTTGAGGTAAATTATGGAATACAGAAAAGACTGATTTTGTGTTGCCAATTTGAAGCTAACTTCACGAAAAAAAAGAAGGTGAGGGTAATGATGCTGAAAGATTGCTCTATAGTTTGATGCATATTAATAATTGATATAGAATTTTTAATTTCTCTTTTTAGGCAGCGAAAATAAAAGTGTGTGACTTGGACCCGGAAGTAAAATCGCTGGTTAAGAAGTTTCGTTTGAGAAAGGAGAAAACCGATGCAGCAATAGTATGTAAGTATGTTGCTATAGCCACCACTGGATGTATATAATGACACACTGTACCAAATAAATGACTTCAGTAAAATATCCCTGTGTTGGGCGTTGGGGTCTGCATGTTTTCCTTTTTTTGCAGGCTAGCTGGAGTACGCAAGTGGCTGCAGGAGGCTGTTGGACATGTCCAATACAATCTGCATGTTTGGCCGTGTTATGTGATGAACTTGGTGACTCATGCAGCCATTGCAAGTATGTGTTCAGTCCTACGTCCAGGAGCTGCACGTTTGAAATGTAACCAGATACATGTATGTGTATGTGTCTAAGATTCTCTTTAGTACAGAGCAAATGGGAATGAACCTTGCAAGATACACCTTTAAATTGCCAATTTGTGTTTGACCATGATAAGCTGTTTTACCCATCAGCGGCAATTGCAAATAATAGATTGGACCTGTTTCAGGTAGTACTTCTCACAGCATACAGTTGTATTCTGGAAAGATAATACATAGTGATGAATTTGGTAAAAAATTTGCATTTCTTGGTGCATATTGTTGATTTTTAAGACAAAAATATGGACTTTATTCTCGCTATATCCTCCCATTCCTGTCTCAAGAAAATTAGAGGGTATTATCTACAAACTCCAGACTCAGTTATGCTGATTTCTTTTGATTGATAAGCATGACTTTGATTGGTTTGAAAGCCTGGCTACTTCAAGCAATCAAAACTTCTGCTTTCATGGTATTCATTGTTTGAAGTGATAAGATATTAGACAAGGCTGTGGTTTGAAGCTCACAAACAGTTTTAGTCAAATAAAGAAAATTGAAACGAAATGTGTCATTTATAGTATTCTCAAGGTTGTTGAAATTGTGATTTGAAGAAAAGAAGGTATTATTATATTCAATTTTTTCTTCTTTAAACAAAACTCAAGGTCATGTGTGATTAAAACTTGTTTGCATAGCTGGAGGTATAATGATGTTTTGCATTACCTGTAAAGTAACCCATCATTGAAAGGAAGGAATTTGCTATTTTGGTATAAAAAGTTAACATGAGGTTTGAAATTTGTGAAATTGAGGTCAAGGTGATTTAAATTGCATCGACCCTGATAGTTCTCCTTCATAATTATATTGTTCAAAAGATGAACGTGGAAGACATTTTCATACTTCATCTATGATTTCCAAGGAAATAGTGTAAATATCTGGAAAGATGCCAGACAACAGTTTCTTATATACTGATTAGATAGTGTTTTTTATTTTTTTATTTTGGTTGATGGGTAATTACATATTTCAAAATAATGGTACATTTTTAGCTATATATTTCACTTTTACAGATATAAATCTGCCTTAAGATTAAAGTTGAAAGAATATTAACCAAATCCTTTTCTTTCTTTAATTTCCCCCATGCAGTGAAAATAGACACTAGTAGGCTCATGGTAATTTTGGATGAGCAGTATGAGGTAAATATAAAGAGCACACTTTTCTCAGTTTTCCTTGAAACGAGGGATAATCTGGAAAATGTATCCCCCATTTGCAAGTCAGGGAAATGTCAGAGACTTTGAAAAGTATCACTACAAATTAGGATGTACAAGTTTTCCAAGAACCCATTCAAATGCAAGAATTGAATTTTAACACATTTCATTGGATGTTGGTGAACCTGTTCTTTTTAAATTTTCATGAAATGATGCCAAGGGAATTTCATTACTCCCCCCCCCCCCCCTCCATAGTCGCTCTCTCATATTATGTCTCCAAACAGAGTGTCTTCACAGGATGATTGACTTTGTTGGCTTTTTATGCTAGGTTTATATTATGTTCCCGCCGGCCATGGCAATCACGTTTCAGGCAACCTTGGATAAAACAGTATGGACGTGAGACATCGCGGAGAGACGGAATGGGAAAACGTGACAGGCCATGGATGCAGGGCCAGATTTTTAAACTGTCAAAAAAATTGCCACGGCAGTCACGGTGCGGATCAAAAACCTAGTAGGCCGAAGTAAAATGGATGATCGCAACAAACGTGACAGTACGTAATACAAAACTTGGCAAGATCTAACAAAACTTGAAAACGGAGATAAAATGGCCAAATCCCACAGCGCACTACGTTTCATGCAAACGGCCTGTCGGGGCCGCTGGCAACATAATTTTAACCTGGCATAAGTGTTGACAATACCTTCTTAATGATCTTGCAATTTTGAAACTCCATCAAGGAAACATCAGGGAAAAGTCTGGAGTCTTGCTGTTATGAAATTGTGGGAACCCTTTTTATAGAATGACTAGAATTTGGAATACTGTCTTGTTTTGAGTCACATGGTGTAAGCCATGTCAAAGTTGTGAGTTAAACTTAAGGCGCTTCTGGCTCTCAGCAGACATTGTGGTTCATCAGGGTTGGTGCTTATGTCCTTGAAACATGCAAAGTTTGTTTTTGCTGTGGCTTTCCTTTTTTGTGACATTTTAATGCCCTATGTGGACAAGAGCTCTATTCTTTATACTTCCATTTCAGATATTGAACAACAACAAGAAAAAAAAAAATCTAAATCACAAAGTAAATTCTAATTTTGTGATTTATGTCATGTCATGTGGTGGAAGATAACAAAAGGATGAAAATATAAAAGATATGCTAGTGATAAGACAGAGCTATGAAGTTGAATTGTTTTCGATACCTATGCTTTTTTAGAACATGACACCAGATGAGTTACAGGGAGAACTGCCTGAACATCAACCAAGATATGTACTCTATAGTTACTGTCTTCACCATGACGATGGAAGAATATCATACCCCCTTTGCCTCGTTTTTATATGTCCTCAAGGTGTGTATTCAGTCTACTTCAATCTATTTCATCCAAATGAAAATATAGAGTATTAGGAAGACTCTCATGGTTTATCATGTACGTCCTTGACTTTTACCTCCAAAACATGTAGGACAACTGCTCCCAAGGACACCCAACCCTCCTAAAAAAATGTTAAAAATATCCCTCCAACAAGTACTTAACCCTAATAAGGCCGGGGGGGGGGGGCATTATGCCCCCCCCCCCCTCCACGATTATTCGGGAACGCATTCGGGATTATTCGGGAACGCATATGGATGGCGCCCCGCCGCTCGCTGACTTTTTTGTTTCGAGTCTTGCGCATCTTTAAAAAAAAAAATGAAAATCGGACCTACAGTTACAAGGTCACGTGACCATTTGTCTTTGTATGTCAGCCCGAAAATCGCTCATTTTTGTGATTTGTGTACAAAACGTATGGAAATGTCATTTTTCCTAAAAATAGATCAAACATTGGTTATTGGGTCTTGTTTATAGTTTAGGGGGTTGTTTTGGGGTCAAATAGTTGAATTGTAGTAAGAAATGAAATTAAAAAAAAAAAAAAAAAAATACATAAGTTAAAAAACAATGAAATACATAAGAAATTATCAAAACAATAGATAACATAAGGAATGAGCTGGCTCTTCCAATTTTTTTTATCGTATTATTATTCCAAATGGTCTAATGAATATATATGGTGAAGAAAAATGCTTAAATATGATTAATAGATGATTTATGGGTAAACATGTGATTTTATGACCTTATTTGCATAAATTACCATAAATATGGAAATGAGTGAATTTTTCAAAAAATTGAAATTACCATACTATTCTTTACACTACACTTGACATGCATGAAAATTTTCGCGGAGATCGGCAGTTTCACGGCGGAGATCTTAAGGGTGGGCCATAATGCCCCCCCCCCCCCCGGCCGTACTAAGACCTCAAATAGCCCCGGCTTTTTAGGGTTAAAGACAAAGACCAGTTATGGTCATGAGATTGGATTGTGAAATCGATCAGAAAAGGTTGATCATCTAGCATAGATGTACTGCAAGGTTCTTGAATCATCAAAATGATAAGAAATTTGGCCCAGTCTTCATAAAGTTACAAGCACTGTACACAGAAAGAGTATATGGCACTACGCACACGTAGGCGACACGTGCGTTTTTATATCTCACATACCAATAGATAAACTAATTTAACAAATATATCAATTAGTAGGCGGTTTCCCGGCAAAATTTGTATCATCATGTATTATTCAAACCATATTCTTTCACATGATTGGTAATAAGAGCTTCCATTTCATTTTTTTTTAAATTGGGGCGTTTCCAATACTGGTCTTTACCTTTAAGGGACTTTTGAATTGGGGGGGGGGGGGTAGTTGCCAATGCGTTATGTCCATGGGATAGTTATCCTAGGGGTGTATTTGGCCTTTGGGGACAGTTCTATGAAAAAACTGTCCACAGGAACATGTAGTTGTCTAATAGCTGGTAAGTTTCAGATCGGGGCTTGAGAGGGGGGGGGGGGGTAGTCGTCTAGGGGGTAGTTGTCGTAGTTGTCGTAGAATCGATTGTATATTGAAAAATTAAAAAAATTAAATTAAAAAAATTGAAGACATTGTACAAGCATATGCATCTTGAATCATTTCTGATGTGTGTGATGGTCCTTATAAGCTAATGTTCGGTATGTGTAGATCAGTTTGTGTGAAGTTGTGCTACGGTATATTACAATAATCTAATAAAATTGGCATTAGAAGCTTAAAGGAAAGCTGAATAAGAAAACTAATTGTAAACAATATGGATATATTGCACATTTACATAAAAGTTTTCATCACTCTTCTAATAACGAAGAGTAGAGTTCACTCTTTGTGATCTGTGTTTTCTTTCATTTTATGTTAGGAACCAAACCAGAACTAGCAATGATGTACGGCGGTAGTTGTTTAGAACTTCAGAATATAATGGGTCTTTCGAAGGTATGTGTAAATACTGTGATAATATAGCCATGTCTTAGCTCTGGGTGGTGTTCTGACTTTGTTTTATTTTCAGTGGCGGATCCAGGAATTTCTTGCCGGGGGGGGGGGGCACCCGGTTGGAAAGAAAACATATATATATATATGTTTTTAGTCCCCCCCAAAAAATCGCAACGACTCAGCCAGCTGCTGAATAAGCGGGGGGGGGGGGGGAGTGGGGGGTGGGGGGGGGGGGGTGGGGGTAAGAGGACACTTTTGCTTTGTTTTTGGTCAAGACATTTTTTAATTGGGAAATTTGCTCCGTTGGGGGGGGGGGGTAAGGTCACCTTTTTAGGTCAGCCATTGGCATATTTTATTTATTTTCTTCGGGAAAAAAAAAAAAAAAAAAAAAAAAAATCGCATTTTTTTTTTGGCCGGGGGGGCACGACCCTTTTTTTAGTACATTTTGGGCGAATTTAGGGCTGATTTTAACATATTTTTTGTTGGCCGGGGGGCACGTGCCTCCTATGCCCCCTCCCCCTGGATCCGCCACTGACTTTTTAATAATTTTTTTGATGGTTTGAATTGGCATAACAAATTTGAAATTGTAACTTTTCATAGGTGTGTGTGCAGGTAGGCTCGGTCATCTATTGGTAGTCATTTACCAATGATGTGCTTAAAGTTTAGAACTGTTATGACAAGTAAAATAAAGATGAAATGATTTTCAGAATATAGCCTTTTTCTATATTTTACTTATAATTGTGTTTTTCATTCTAACATTCATGTACATGTTCACTGTATTTCACTGAATAATATACAAGTAAATTGCATTTTAATACCATTTTATTACTCAACTTTATTTTCTTTTTCTCCATTTTCTTATCTCTCTATTTGCAGCGCTCTGAGTTGAGGGAGCTGGAAGAATTCACAGAGGAATGGTTGAAAAAAGAATTAGAATTTTGTTAATAGATTTTGTAAGACATTCCATTTCATTAAATATTTTGGACGGATACTTGTTTTGTTTATCCATATCTATTAATTCAAGTTACATATTAGTTAATAATACACTATTATAATACAAATATATTGTGAAATATTTTGAAAGGAAATTTTGTTAGGGTGTATACAAGGAAGAAAGAGCTTACTTTTCTTGCTCTGAGAAATCTTTTTTTTTCCTTCTTCTTTTTGTTAAATGTTAGCAGATCAAATTGATGCATATCTTTATACTGTCATTGAATTCATCAATTTTACAGAATATTTCATTCTATTAATTGATAGAAAGGAGTGATGGATTGCTTAACTATGGTAAACATAATGAAACTGTTGGGTAGAAAAATAAAAAACCGATTTTTGTGTTTTGCCCACATTTCTCATAAGAGGGATTCAAAGGTCCGTACATATATCAAAGACAGCAATATTCATGTTTTTAATTCAGGCCATTAGCTTGCAGTTCCTGTGTTTGATTATTAACTGTCGAATACTGCTGTATAATCCATTTGATCTTGTTTTTTAAAATCAAGAATATCAACTTGATTTTCCTAACTGAACAGCCCAATCATTCCATGGTCAGGACACATAATGTGAGCATGGAGCTAATGTACATCCTCCTCAAATTTCTGTATATATCATGGAAACTTGCTGAAAAGTACATAGTTGTGATATTTGTTTGTATCTTGCAGACATGTCATTATACATATGTAGTCAAGAAAGATTTTTGTTTATGTAACTGGGCATGTAACAAATATTTATTCATCACTTATGCATGTATAAGAGATTACTGTATATAAGATACGTATAGAGAACATTGAGAGACTATGTTGTGTGTTCAAATTTGATACACCTTTTCATTCTTCATTCTTATATCCTATTTTCATTTATTATCTATTTGTTGAATAAAGACGTATATCTTATATATATGTTTTAGTGTATTTTTATATTTTGGATGATCAATCATGTTATCTTGTGGAATGATGACTACAATTTTTCAGAAGAACCAATTTTAAGAAAAATGTATACAAAAACATGTATATATTTTGCTCTGCCGCAAAATTTCAAACTACTTCTTTTTAAAAAAATTGCCAATTTACACTCTAAATGTTATAAAATATAGATGAACTCTAAATATGAAAGATAAAACCAAATTCTGACTTGTCAAGGCACTTGTACATGTAGACACATGCATGAGTAGGGAAGGCAACTTTGAATTAACTTTTCTTCTTATGCTCTTCAACCCTTAAATATACGAATGTCTCATAGATTTTTATTTTTGTATGTGTGCAAATGATAGCAAAGTCAGTATACTTATTTTTTCAAAGTATATATTATTAGTCCCCTTTATACCTTTATTTTACTTTTGTGTTTTACTTTTATTTCTGTTCTCTTTTCTCTGCTTGCAGAGGACATCACATTTTTATTCAAACTTAATTCAGGCTCATTTTTCTGCCTACACTCTTCTCTGTAAGCATAGACTCTACTTGTGTGTTCAGAGTGACAAATAAGTGACAACTATGTATTAAAGTCGAAATCGTTATAAGTGTGAACATTTTGCAAATAATCATGGGCCATACCGCTTAGCCTATGTAAACTTAAACAAGTGTTGCATTTTAGCTAACAAATTAATTAAAGTTTTTAATACTTTCCACTGCTAAATCTTAACTATAATCTCATTTTCTGATCTCTATACTGTCCTTACTGTATCGGGTGTATTCTTTATAAGTCTTCCACAACTTTCATCTTTCTACGTCAGATCATGAATGACTTTCCAATTTGTATACACAGCGAGCATGTAAATAGAAATATGAAATCTTGTAGTATATGTTGAGTTGGGTAAGAACTCTGGATGTGTATGTTTATTGAGTAAACAACAGTTTGTGTTGCATTTTGACTTTATTTGAGTTAAACAAGATACTTTATTGAGGTCTTTCAATTATTCATTTATCTGGATTCTCACATTTTGAAACATATTTCGATCAGCAATTATAGTAATATTAACTTGGCCTATATAGGTTTAAGGTACACGTATATGAGTATTAAAAGTTTGCTTATTCTGACGTCATATAAAGTCACATATTTTTATACTAGTTTTTGGAGCTCAATAATTTTAAAAGGATTAGTGAATGATAGATCAAGATGTAACTCTGTTAATGCAGTATCAATTTATGATCGTTACACTTAACAAATTTTATTGTGTATGTGATATATTTATTTGATATTTCATGAGCTATGTTTTGAAAAAGTTTTTTTAATGATCATGATATTTAAAGGTGATGAACATGGATAAAAAGGAGACTGAATGTGATTAGAAAACTTTACCCTTACATTTTTGGGCATCTCTACCATTGTTGATGTATACATTTGTCACTGTATTGTACGCCCCAATCATTTATAAAGTCATTTCCTCAAATTTATGAATGAGCTCTATGAATAATATCCTTAGATGAAATAACAAAGTATTTTCTCCCAAACTCTCAAATTGCAGTATGCATGCAGTAACCGATGACTAGAGAAAAGATTTCAGGTCCTTATTGGTCGAAAGAGACAAAAGTGCTCATGAGAGGATGCTATGGGGTGTGCTATAGTCTGCTGTTTAACTTGCCATATAAGGCTTGTTTTCCATATTCTTAAAGATATAAATAACTTGAATATGCTTGACATGTGAGGAGTAACAAATAATGTGCAAATCCATCAAGTCATGATTTTTTTTTAGAAATTAATAATAATTGATAATAATAATAATAGATCACATTTATAACGCGCCTAATACATTGTTTCTAGGCGCAGTGGTGCTGTTGTCCCAGCAGCCATTAAGTGAAGCAATGTCCTTACACGAAATAAAGCCGGGACGACAGCACCACGAATACACAATATTATTCAGTACAAAATTACAGTTTGTTACAAATCAATGAATAAATCAACTTAATCTAACTTAAATTGTGCTAAAGATGACTTATTTCATAACAAACAGTAGTACGACATCATTTATTTATGGTATGGATTTGAACAGATGGGTTTTTAACATTACTTTGAGAGTGGATGGAGAAGGAGCATATTGAATGTAGGACGGGAGGCTATTCCACAACTGGGGGGCAGCTTCAGAAAGTGCTCTATCACCGTATCTTGTTTTCACACGAGGGCCAGGAATTAGTTGAACGTGAGAGGAAGTTGAAGCACGCAAGGAGGGGGGTTTGGATTTTACAAGACTGGAAAGGTACGTGGGGCATTGACCGTTACGGATTTTAAAGGCAAGGAGAAGAATTTTAAATTGGATACGTTGAATTACTGGCAGCCAGTGGAGATTGCGGAGGATTGGAGTAATATGTTCACAAGGTCTTGAGCGGGTAACTAGACGAGCGGCAGCATTTTGGATACGTTGAAGAGGAACAAGGTTGGAGGGTGGCAAATTAACAAGGAGGCCATTAATTACAGTAGTCTAAGTGGGAAGTGACAAATGCATGTATCAGTCGTTCTGTAGTGGGTTTATCTATAAAAAAAATCCTAATTTTACCAATTTTGTGGATACCATAAGATGCAGCTTTACATACTTTCCTTATGAGCCTTCATATTGAGAGCAGTGTCTTTTTTGGCCGATTCAGAGGTACACAATTGTGTGTCATCTAAAACAAAATCTGTCAAGGGCTAGGGTTTACGAAACTGAGATGTGATGTGAAGTAATTCAGATTTGTCAATGTTAAGCTCAAGATAGTTTTTCTGTGCCCAACATTTCACATTACTAACACACTCTTCAAGATTTGTCAAGCTAACCGACCGGTGACGGGCTCAAGGATTACACACAACTGCGTATCGTCCGCGTATGTTACATGGTATATGTTTCTATGTCCATTTATTACATCGCTGAGCGGACCCTGGGGCACGCCATGCAAAAGAGGGAAATGGTTAAATATACTTTTGTTGATTACAATTCTCTGTTCTCTATGTTCAAGGCAGGGGCGTAAATCCGTACCGAGGAGTGGGGGGATGATCGGCGATAGCCATCACATACTAGCACGAGCACACGCCCACACTAATTTACACAAGCGCGCGCGATCGCGCACGCACAAACACACACATACTTGTAGATGCCCTCGAATGAGGACCTATGAAATAACTCTCGCAAACATGGACTTTTTAAATTCCTTGTAAATGCCTTCAAACATGGACTCATGAATAAGGCCGTCAAACATGGACTTGTTAAATTCCTTGTTAATTAGGCGTTTTAACATGAACGTATTAAATCCCTTGTAAAGTCCTTTGAAAATGGACTTGATAACTTTAACCCAATGAAATGGACCTTTGACATTTATTATTTATACACATACATATGTACCTCCGAATGTGGACATACTAGTTTGGCTAGGAGGAATTAGACCACCCAGGGTGGTCATGACAGGTGGCTATCTCATCAACTCAGCTCTCGATCAATTAACATAAGAAAAAGAGGATCATGGGGGACCAATAGTCACCGATTACGCATTGTATTCTATAAATGGGGAGCAAGTAGATACAAGTAGTACGATGGGGCTTTAAACGTCTTCAAGAATGGACTCAGTAAATAAACAGTACAAGCATGGACCTTTGACATTCCTTCGTATACATACCTTCAAACGTGGACTTGGTAAACTAGCATATTGAACGTGGACTTGGTAAACTAGCATATTGAACGTGGACTTGGTAAACTAGCATATTGAACGTGGACTTGGTAAACTAACATATTGAACGTGGACGTTTGACATTAGATAACATACCGGTACTGTCAAATGTGGATTTTTTTAATTAATCCAGCAACTATGGACTGCTTACTTTCCTTGTTGTTTATTGTACATGGTACCAGAACAAAAGTAAATTATTCAGAAATAACTATGTGAGCGTTATAGATGTGAAAATATATATTACTGGTATATACATTCTACTACGTTTGTCATGAAACCATTTCCGAACATATCATAGTCTGCATGTTATACTACTCTACAACATAATGGACAACACGAAAGATTAAGGGTAGGCAACAATAATGGCAAATGCCATTTTTTAATCAAACAAAATATGCTTACGTTTTCATACACATAATCGTATGAAGTACATGGTCACAAGCTGGAGTACGTGTTATAAAACTATCAAACACAATGATCCAAGTAGGGAACCAAATGTCAAGTTCAAAAATTTTAAACAAATTACAAAAACATGTTTTAGTAAGAGAAAAAGTGACTTGCATAACAAACATATATATAGAACTCATAATACATGTATGGAATTTCAACACAATTAAAGTGTTCCTTTGACGTAGCGTAATAGATGCCAACGTCACAAATATGCTGTCACAATTAAGACTGTTTAACAGGTGCAATGAAAGATATAAAAAATTGTAGGTGACATACAATAAATCATGTACATCTTCATAATATTTCACAGGCTTCAAGGTCTGTGTGAATGGAAATTTATCTAGCATTACAAAAAATTCCTTTAAGAGCAAAATATCTTTAACAGGATTCAAGCTGAACACTAACTCGCTAGCAAATGGCTATAAAAGGCATATAACTATCGGTACAACTGAAATAATTAAGTGTGACCTCCGTTTAAAGCTGTAATTTGCATTTAGGACAATTCGTATTAATTTTCTATTTCTATTTTTTCTTGCCAAACTGCATGGATCTGATTTTGTGCGGCTGATTGACCGTTTGCAGCTATAAAACTCACCAAAGAAAATTTGTTTTCTGCCCCCAAGCCAAAACAGTCTGTCCCTGAAAGGTTTAATTTAAAGTTATATTTCAGATATCTCCATGAAAAGCATGGTCTTGCTGGGCGCTTGCAGCCCTGAGTTATTGCACTATATAGGCTTACATAGTTCTCCGTGATGGGTTATAAACTCGAAGGGTTTGATTCTTTTCTTTTTGTTAAATCCTATGAACACGATCCCAATAGTTCATGAAAATTTACGTATATTTACGGATGTGCACCCTGAACCTTAATGATACCAATGACAAGGTTCAATAGTAGTAGACCAGTATACATTAACTCATAACAAGTGAATACAATAGTTCATCACTATAGGTGGGAGAAGAGGCCATCAATATGAATACATTTGTGGACTGGTGTATGGTTAAATGACAACAAATTACAAACCTTACAAATCACATACTCCTAATTTTCTTCTTCACAAAACACTTTTAAGGAACAACTGGAGTTTTTACATTGTTGTACTTATACAAAAGAACTTAAACTACCCATCAATGTACCACAGGTATAACTAGCTAAACTGCTCATTGGATAGCTAGTACGTAACAAGTAAATATTTCATTTGGTGGCCTCAAGAATTTCATACTGTTTTTTTAGACTCGAGATAGGTTGTGACTACAAGCCTTCAAAGTAATTGTCCATCAATAGAAACTTATAAATACAAATAACAAATATGCCTAACCATTTTTCAAAATATACTGTTAACACATAACCTTTTTTGTAAATACAAACATAACACTGACAGTGGCAGATTCAGGAGTGGGTTTGGCACCCCCCCCCCCCCTCAGAAAAAATTGTGTTTTTCAATCTTGTCTGTGTGTGGTTACAAGAATATTTTGTGTGAGCCTGAATTACACCCTTGTTGTTGTTGAAAATGTAAGAACCTTTGTATTAAATTGTTAACCCCCCCCCCAACCCCCACCCTAGCTAAGCAGGGTTAGGACTATACAGACAGAAACAAGTTTATTTGTTCCGTGTAAATCAGTCTGAATCTGTCACTGCCATTATATTTTTAGTAAAAAGAACTACATAACACATAAAAATTTTAGCCCAAAATTCTAACGTTGAAAGTGCAATAACAAACTGTATGACTTGAGTCATAGAGCATATATTGAACTACAAAATAAATGTGGGATTCACACTTAAAAAGTCAAGGAACCAACTGTTTCCTTTCATACTGAACTGAAAGATAACATATCTCTAACAATTTTAAAGTTATTCTAAACTTATAAAATAATCTCTTTTACTCAAAATTATGGCTTTTTTATCATTAAATATACCAATTACCAAGAGATGTAGATTAGATCTATCAATCAGAGTGAAGTAATTTTGTTACGATCAAGTTGTTAGCATTTTATCTCACTCCACAACTGTAGTATAAAGGACGTCCATATTTGTTGTAATATTTCTAAAAGCCCCAGTGCATATGAGGACCTCTTTAACAAACTTAAGATGATTATTTTCATATATATAAACGTTATAATGCGTTGACATACAGGTACTGTACATGTTTATTCTTTGCCCCTAAATCCTGGTCAGCATACTGATAAAGCTGAAAACTAGTTTACTGATTAAAAAGAAATTAAACATATATGATCCATGTGCTTTAAGTAATATAAAACGATACTTGTGACATAATTTATGTCTTTAAATTCCTTGCTCATACACAGTATACATACAGTCTTCATTTATACCATATTACATCTTTGAAATCTACAGTGCTTAAATCAATTGCATCAATTAAATGAGGTGAATTGCTATTAAACGCATTTATCTACACAAAATAATGTTGAAGTCGTACATATATTATGTGGAGAGGATTTATATAACTTTCATTAAAAACCAAACGATGAAACTTTTAGGGAACATTTGTTTCTTTCATACTGATCTAGAACAAATGAAACCATAATATATAAATTTAGATTTCAAGTGAAGAGCATGAAATATTCTATATACCTATAATTATTGCTTCTCTTATATGAAGTTCCCATCCATCACCCTTCATATAATGAATGGGCAAAGTCATGTCACCAAGTTGCTGAATTAACAGTTTTTCACTCGATAGCTTCTTACTTCAATAGAGCTACACTACATGAACTTCCATACCGACTGTAGATATTTTACATAAACAAAAGGAAATCTATTTGTTGGTGCAACATTTCTCGAAACCCAATTAAATGTGACTACACATTTTCAAAGTCTCAACTTTAAATAGAATCACAAAAGAAACAGGACATACAGACTACTTCCATAATATGAATCTTTCACGTATGAACTAAAGTAATCAATGAAATCAACTGAGGGTATCCCACATTTAACTAGTGACTGCATTATCTACTCCAAAAAAATCAACAATAAATTTTGTCTTTAGGGTTTGATGACATCTCATAATGCATACATGAGCAGCATTACAATACATTACACATTTCTCATGTACATGTATATCATCAGTTCTGAACCTAAACCTTCATGTATGAACTTAACCAATTCCAAAAGGGAGGAGGGAGAAGGGATCTTGCCGAATTTTAAGTCAGGCAACAAACATATCTTTTTTCTGTCTAACTTAAGTGCCCCAATTATTTTGCATATATGTACAAGCACACAATGATAACAAATCATTTGGCAACAGCCTGACACGATAAGTCCATTGCCACATCCCCCTCCCCTCCCCTTTTGGGAGAAATGTCACAATGTCTACAGGTATATATAATATGTATCATGATGAGCATTCATAAATGTACTTTACATCTTCAAGAATCCCATTGCATCCTTCTTCCGAATCTGGTTTCGAACGAAATCTTTCACGTTGGTCCAAGATCGATCCCGAAAGGTTTGTGGCTCTGCATTGAAGAGTTTCAAAATATGTGCCTTTCCTGGTAGGGTACGTCTTAGGAGAAATGAGCCCAAATGGTCTGCGACAGTTGTCTTCTCTTTCAAAGTCCAGACTTTCCTGATTGGATGATTCTCAGAAGGACTTTTTGATTTCCCAGAGTAGGCACTACAGTCTGTTTACCAAGGAGAATATATATCTTTTAAACCTTCAATCAGAAAATATATTTCATTTTGAGACAAAACAGCACATATAGCCCTGCGTCCATGCCATTGGTTCCCAGATAGAATAGAGTGAAACTGTCATGAAACATAAAACTAGAACTACATGTATACATTATTCAAGTGAAAATACCCAGTACCATTTTTTGGTGGAAAATAATATAACCCTACATGTTGTATTAACAGGAAATCTCTCTCTCTCTCTCTCTCTCTCTCTATATATATATATATATGTGAAGTATATGTAAAGAAAATATGCTTCGGTCGATTCATCAAGTACTGGGTGTTCTATTTTTGTTAGGACAAATAATGAAACGTTCAAATAGTGCAACTGCATTCTAACAATCATAATTCAATCAATTAAAGCAGCCCTGACTCAAAGAAACTATATGCACCACTGGCTTTCAGCTACTGACTAGGATTTGACTTTCTCTTGTTTAACATACCTTCTGTCCTCACAGTCACCAAAGGTGAATCATCAGACTGCACATCTTCACCCTCAGAATCTGACTCGGCATCAGTGATGTACTCTACAAAAAATCAAAAGAAATATTTATAATTAGCATAAGTAATGTTATATCAGGCCCTTAACAGTGTTTTTATGTGTATACAAATATTCTGAAAAAGTATTTTTCTACATGAAAGGAATTAGCCTCATAGAATTATTTAGGACAAACTAACAACAGGAATGAAATTCATGCATGTCTTATATATAATTAATTTATAGTTTCAGTAATAAACATTTTAATTCATTATGAACACAACATAGTTCGACATGATTACAATGCTTAGTTCACGACAGATGCATGCACATTTCTCTCTCTTTCAATCTTTTGGACATCTATCAAACAGTCTTGCACAAAATCGCCAATTATGCACCCCCACAAAAAAATCTTAATTATTCATCTACTTTTTTTCTTTGTTAAGGTTCCTACGGTTCTGTATCCCTTTTTATAAAGATATATTGAATATGAAAAAGAAAATCAAATTTATTAGTTTGAAATTGCTGGAATATACATGTTTATGTTCAATACATTGTTGTTGTGTTTTTTGTGTTACTTTGATTGCTACTATTATGTACATGTATTCATTAAGGACACCATGGAAGAACAGTGGTATTATATTGATACACAGCTGGAATGGGCCATTCGCCATATTTTTTATTCAATTTACACTATGTATTATGTATTATTGATTTATGAAAATAAAAGCAAACAAAACCTGCACGTTTTTCTACTCTAGTTGTTCTTTGCAGTTTGCATGAAGAATTCAAAAGAAAATATTATGCACTTTACCTTCACTGGGATCCAACTGCACTTCCTCTAGTCCTTTATTGGCAAGACCTTCAAGATCTCCCCTCTCCATCTTCAGAAGAACTTTTGAAACCTTCGCCAGTTGCACTGTTGAATCTGGGAGTCTATAGTATTCCCGATGCGTTCTGATGTCATGCCCAAGGAAATTAGCTAAGACATCTAGCTCATTTTCCTTTAAATTCATAATCTGGGCTACAGTGGCAATTTGCTTTCTCAGATGTGTTGCTCTGAGATGTTCTGGATGTTCAGCATTACATTTGGTGGAATGAACACGGATAGCATCGCATGCTCTCCGGTGCCCTTCCCCTGATCCAGCAAACACATATGTGTTGCTCTCCTCGATGCCAGCCTCACATCTCCTCTCTTTCAACAAGTCCATTGCCCTCTTCATTGTCGTTGTCAAAAGTACAGGCACCGTCCTCAAACGTTTTCCTACGATTTCGACTCTCCATAGAACTCGACAAAGTGCTCTCTCCCACTTGCTGAGAGCACCATCAATTATACCACCTTCTCCTTGCGAGCAATTTTCATAATCTTGCATGGTCATTTTTGAGACCTCTCCAGGTCTTTTCCTGTTAAAGACAACAATATGTGCCAGCAGTACTTCAGAAAGATTATGCCATTCATGTGCAATTCTGTTGGTGTTGCTCTCTTTCTCAAGCCCATTCAATTTTGCATGCATTTCTCCCTTGAGATGTTTCGCAAATTTGACTACATCTTCGGTAAGTGGCAACAACTTTGGGTTATTTCTTCTTCCTTCTTGAAGACTTCTTAGTGCATGGTGAGTTACATAGCTCCCCCATTGAAGGTCATACAGGGTCAAGAATGCCTTGCAACTTTTCTTGATGGCAGAGTTCTGCGTCATAATGGCTTTTCCTTGTAGAATCTCGCAACAAGTCTTCAGACCATGTCCGATCTTTAATGCAAGACTGGGGGTTTTGTAGACATTGTTTTCAGCACAAAATCCTGCAGCCAGTTTTGTAGCAGACGTCACTGCAACAAACTTCTCAGGACGTATGAGACTTGCAAGATCGACATTGGTCTCCCCTGTCATTGATCTGTACTCGAGGACCATTCTTCCTAGCTCCCTTGACCGTTGC